>NW_028274811.1:58225682-58539212 GCF_037043125.1 Eumetopias jubatus | reverse complement strand
CCCTGGGATCATGACCTGAGCCAAAGGCAGACGCTTAACGACTGAGCCACCCAGGCGCCCCTGGATTCGATTTTTTAAAAACATTCTGTCACTTATAATAATGTTACTGTATGATTTTTCAAACTAAATATATTGCTTGATAATGTCACAAGATGGTATGGCTAGCTACTTTTCTACTAAAATGTGGATTATTGATAAGCAAACTAAAATAGGATAGTTAAAGTTCATTGTGATTTACTTAGTATTAATTACACTAACTGAGAGATATATACTAGTATTAGTTAAGCTGTTGTTGCTGCCTCATTGATTTATTGAAAAATTAATTGTGTTAAATTGTTCAAAATTTTAATAACTTCTGTAATTGGAAATTTTGAATAGAATATTTTGGCATTTTATATAGGGTAAAAATATACTTCGGAAATGTAGAAATAGAAATTTATCAGATATTATAGTCAGAATTTTTATTACCTGCCTTTCATTTTGGATTCCAAGTAGGTGTTGTATAGAATATGGTTAACAATATCTTAACAGGTAAATTGAGAAAGTGTTCCTTGCCCAATTTAATTTGAGAGGGGTTGAGGTAGAGTTTAACACGTTTCCTTGTAGGATTATTCAGAAGCTTTCACTGTGTGAATCTTTAAGAGTGGAATAGAGTTACAATATTTCCTAAGCTTTATTCATAAAAATATTTTTCTTTTGACCACATCTATTAACATCTCTTGGAAGAGCATTCCTTTGTGTTCTGTGAGAGAAAATAGTTGTTAACACATTTGAAAAACTGGCAGTTTAGTTATATTTACGTGGTGAATTAGAAGATAGATTTGCCTGCTGCGTATAAACATTTTGAGCCTGCTCCCATGTCTTTTTTTTTTTTTTTAAGATTTTATTTTTAAGTAATCTCTACACCCAACTTGGGACTCGAACTTAAAATTACAACACTGAGGTCAAGAGTTGCATGCTCTACAGACTGAGCCAGCCGGATGCCCCACCCCGTGTCTTTCTTTAACCCCAAATGCTGCAATTACCTGTAATTTTTAGGTTGACCAGAGAAAGGTGTTTGTTATAGACATGTCCATATATAATCATGGTAGTCTATCCACAGAATCAGGATCCTAAAAGATTCTATCAAAT
Organism: Eumetopias jubatus; assembly: GCF_037043125.1. NCBI lineage: Eukaryota > Metazoa > Chordata > Mammalia > Carnivora > Otariidae > Eumetopias > Eumetopias jubatus. Next base: position 58,538,081 of record NW_028274811.1, on the reverse strand, counting down.
AACTTCTCTGCAATAGTCCAGGAAGACTGTGTAGAACAACTTGCAAAAAGTTGTGATGCTCTTAGAATGACATAAAATTCATTGTATATTCTTCTGTTTTTGTGAGGTAAGTTAGAGGATTTTTATGTTTTTACGTGCTGACGCATCGTTCACGGGGCAAGAGCTAACTTAGGGTGGTGTGCCTCCAGTTGTAAAAAGGCAACATTTTTTTAGAATATTTTATTTATTTATTTTTACTTATTTAAAATTTATTTATTTTAGAGAGGGAGGAGGAAGGGCAGAGGGAGAGGGAGAATCTTAAGCAGGTTCCATGCCCAGTGCAGAGCCCGAAGTGGGGCTCAGTCTCACAACCCTAAGATCATGCATGACCTGAGCTGAAATCAAGAGTCGGACGCTTAACCGACTGAGCCACCCCCTGGTGCTGCAAAATGTGACATTTTTAAACAGTGTTTACTGACAAATTCAGAAAGGCTGTAAAATGACTATTTTACTCAGAGTAAACAATTCAAGAATAAAAGGGTGAAATATTAGAGATATACAAACTTTATAAAAACTACAGATTGTATTTAATGTGACATAGACTAGAAAGATTTGTAGGGCTTCAGAGTCACTGGGGATCATTAATCCTAGAATAATTCAGAAAATTTTACTATATTGAATTTTAAAACTGGATTTGCTAGCTGTTAAAAATTGTAGCACATAGAGCTCTATATCAAGTATCATTACCAAATATTTAAATGCAGTTAAAGGCTTGAAAATTTGGCTTGAATGAAAAAAAATGATTTTAAACATGGTAAGGTACAAAATAAATATATATTTAAAGTAGGCCCTTTAGCATGTACCAAATTACTCTATGTGTATACTTTTGTTTAGGAATACAGTATGAAAATTATTTTCAGTGCTTATATTTTTCTGAATGGAAGTTATCAGTTAATGATTATTTTGTTATTCTTCCATTATAAAGGGCTTAAAGAAGATCTCAGTATCAGTAATATAAACACAGGAGAAATCTTTGTTTCTTCTTGAACCATTTTGACCTAAGGAACACATCTTAGTACAACAAACTGAAAAGGTACATTACATATCAAAGTACCTTTGTATAATGTTCATCATCCCAAAGCCATGAGTTTTTCTCTGCATCCTAGAGCTCTACAACTAAAAAATCCCATATTTAGCTCCCAAATGTTCTCATCAGTAATTCTAAGAATAACTTGAATTAATGTATCACCAAGAATAATTATTATAGTAAAATATCATTAAATTTGGCTTATTTTATAATTTGGTAAAATTCAGATATTCTAACTAATATTAGCTTATTTATGAGAAGTGACTGTCATGAATCAGCTAAAGTCATTTTCATTAAATGATATTTTCTTTGCTCATTTTAGTTTTGATAACATACTAATTTGGACTAACTATATACTTCATCTATCTGAATGTTTTAGGCAAACTGAACTGTTTCACAGAACAGAATGATGGTGTTGGATATTCCTCTGTTAATATAGTTTATTGGGGTCCTCTTTAGATGCCGTCTCAAATCCCTTTTAGATCTAAGTTATGTATAACAAATTTAGGAGTAAATTATGAATAATAATAGTAGAGATGCCATTGTTCCAATATAGTACTGTTCAGCTACCCTGTTTTCAGTTTTCTTTTAATGCATCTGAGATTGAATTGGCTGGGTTTGGTTTGGTTTGGTTTGGTTTGGTTTGGTTTGTAGCTGCATCACACTCTTTGACTCATATTGAGCTTGCAAGCCAGGGCTACTTTATCTAGTACTTGTATGATTCCAATATTGACAGCTCAAGTTGGGAAAAAGCATATCATTTTAGAGTGGGATAATGATGAGCTCACTCTTCAACCTATTTCAGTTAGTTGCTGGTGGGATATCTAACTAATAGAGATGTTATTAAGACAGAGATGTGGGTTTGGACAGAAGATAAAAAGTAAATGTACAGAGAGATTTGTGATTTTTAGGTGATAATTAAAACGGTCAGAGGCTTGGGCGCCTGGGTGGCTCAGTTGGTTAAGCGACTGCCTTCAGCTCAGGTCATGATCCTGGAGTCCTGGGATCGGGTCCCGCATCGGGCTCCCTGCTCGGCGGGGAGTCTGCTTCTCCCTCTGACCCTCTCCCCTCTCATGCTCTCTCTCTATCTCATTCTCTCTCTAAAATAAATAAATAAATAAATCTTTAAAAAAAAAAAACTGTCAGAGGCTTTTGTATGGAGATGAAGCAGCTGTGGGAGGTGCTGTTGCTTTTTCCGTACAAACTCGAGCAGAGGCTATTCACAGTACCTTTAGCCCTTTCATTAGTACATACTTTTCAATCTCACTGGTATCTCAAAACCTTTAAGGGACAGTTTAGAGGATTAGTGAAATAATTAATTTTACATTTTTATTTTTGAATTATTAATTCTTAAGATACGTTTATTAGTCCCTGAGATTCATAATATAGCAAAGAAAATAGTGGTATTGGTTTTATATTTGTCATGCATCATCGTAGCTGTTTATGGAATGTCCTGTCATATTTATGAAAATGATTAAAGCATGTATTCTATCTGAACAGTGACTATAACTTGAAACATCTCCAGTTTAGGAGAAGGGTACTGGGAGATGATAAGGTAACAAATACAGTGAATGAAACATTTAATTTCTTTCATTTAGATACACAAGAAATTGATAACTTGTTGCTTCCAGTGACTGGGAACTGAGCCACTGGGGGTAGGGTGTGGGTGGCAGGTTGCCTTTTCACTTTGTACTCTTTTGTGCTATTCAGATTTTGAACCATGGAATGATTTTAGTTTGGGAACAGATAAAAGAAACTTAAATTTTGAAAATTACTTTATTTACTTCATAAGGCAGTATGATGTGTTAGTATGACACTTGAAGTTAGAAGTCGTGATTTCACCATCGCCTGGCCAGCTGACATTAGCTGAGTCATTTCGCTTCTTTGAATCACAGTTTCCCATTTGCCCTACTTACCTCTCAGGGTAATTGTGAGTTCACTCAAGTCTATGAGGCACATACTCCGATAGGTGCTGAGAGGAGACACCTTTTCAGTTGTATGGGCATCCACTATCCAGTGTAGAACTAGACAAAAAAAAATTTTTTTTAAAGATTTTATTTGTTGAGAGAAAGAGCACAAGCAGGGAGAGGGGCAGAGGAGGGAGGGAGGAGCAGACTCCCCGCTGAGCAGGGCGTGCCAGAACTAGACAAAATAATTTTGACAAATCCTATATATTTTGAAGATCAGTGGGAAGGATTTACAGTAGCAGCTTGGGAGTGGTAGGGAAGAAGTTAGTGTGGTCCTTCCAGAAGACAAGGCAATTTGAGTTTATGAAGAGTAAGTGGGGTGGGGAGAGAGGATAAGGAGTGAGAGAAGGTATTTTGCTAAGAAAAAGCTCCGGCTCCATCTCATTTGATGTATGTTTGTGTGTAGCACATATTTGTTTTATCTATTTTAAGACAATACCGTAGCACATTCTTCCTCAGTTTGCTAATCCCCAAAATTTTGGCTATAATTATTGGTTGAAATTTGGGGAAATCTGACTTGGGACTTTACAGTGACCACAAAAGAATTAGCAGAGAATCACTAAAACTCAACCACATTTTTAGTACATACATTTTACTGTATAGACCATAAGTATTAAATCATCAGATTCGGATGTCAGTCTATAGTTCTTTCTTATTAAGGAATTAGTGAGAATTCTTAATTCAGGGGCTAAGCCTCTAATTTGCACTCCACTTGCATTTTCCCAAATGAGTAGATTTTTATTCCCTGCATCTTTCTTGGTGTTTTTGTCCCGATATACTCTTATATTTCTTCTGTGTGCCTAGTATCTCATTACTATACCCTTAGTCTTCAAAAGCCTAAAATTAATTCTAAATAGTCTCTTACTTTGGTTTCTATAGACTGCTTTCTCCTGATGTGTTTAGCAGAAAAACTTTTTGTCTGCTTTACTTGCTAAGTCATATATATAACTTTTTCTATTCTTGAATATTTTTTTCCCTCTTCAGTGGGAAAGATACAAATTTTAAATCCATTTAACAAAAAGTTACTGAGCTCCTAAGTTTTAAGTACAAAGGGTTTACTTGGTGCCATATTGTTCCTTTGTAGCACCATTAAATATCTTACCCCAGAGTAGTTTATAGACTTTTAATGTTGAACTACCTAATACCCGCTCTTCGGTAAGTTACAGTTTAGGGGCATTTATATTTTACTATTTAATACTTAATATTGAAAATCCTGTAAGTTATAGAAGTACTTCATAAATTGAAAATATGATATAGATAGAAGATTGTATTATTTATTATGGATATTAGCCTCCTTAACACCATGATTATTAAAAACAAGCTCAGATGTTTAAAGTTTTACACAGGTTTAGTTTTTTGTTTTGGTTTTTCAAAGATTTTATTTATTTATTTGTCAGAGAGAAAGAGAGAGAGCACAGGCCGGGGGAGCAGCAGGGAGAGGGAGAAGCAGACTCCCCACTGAGCAGGGAGCCCGACGTGGGACTCGATCCCAGGACCCTGGGATCACCATCTGAGCCAAAGGCAGATTCTTTTTTTTTTAAATTTTTTATTGTTATGTTAATCACCGTACATTACTTCATTCGTTTTTGATGTGTTCTATGATTCATTGTTTGTGCATAACACCCAGTGCTCCACGCAGAACATGCCCTCCCCAATACCCGTCACCAGACCAACCCATCCCCCCACTCCCCTCCCCTCTAGAACCCTCAGTTTGTTTTTCAGAGTCCACCGTCTCTAATGGTTAGTCTCCCCCTCCGACTTACTCCCCTTCATTCTTCCCCTCCTGCTATCTTCTTCTTCTTTTTTTTTCTTAACCTATGTTGCATTGTTTCAGAAGTACAGATCTGTGATTCAACAGTCTTGTACAATTCACAATGCTCACCATAGCACATACCCTCCCCAATGTCTATCACCCAGCCACCCCATCCTCCCACCCCCCACCACTCCAGCAACCCTCAGTTTGTTTCCTGAGATTAAGAATTCCTCATATCAGTGAGGTCATATGATACATGTCTTTCTCTGACTGACTTATTTCACTCAGCATAACACCCTCCAGTTCCATCCACATCGTTGCAAATGGCAGGATCTCATTCCTTTTGATGGCTGCATAATATTCCATCGTGTATATATACCACATCTTCTTTATCCATTCATCTCTTGACGGACATCTTGGCTCTTTCCGTAGTTTGGCTATTGTGGACATTGCTGCTATAAACATCAGGGTGCACGTACCCCTTCGGATCCCTACATTTGTATCTTTGGGGTAAATACCCAGTAGTGCAATTGCTGGATCGTATGGTAGCTCTATTTTCAACTGTTTGAGGAACCTCCATACTGTTCTCCAGAGTGGGTGCACCAGCTTGCATTCCCACCAACAGTGTAGGAGGGTTCCCGCCAAAGGCAGATTCTTAACCGACTGAGCCACCCAGGCATCCCACACACAGGTTTAGTTTTAAGTGTGAAATAAGAGACTTTTGCACAAAATGTATATGGAATATTTGTTAAAACTGTAGAAGACATGAAATTGGGTATTATGTAGGTACTTTCCTCTTTACCTTTTTCATGCGTATTTGTAAATGGGAAGAAAAAGATGAGGTGTCTCAATTTCTGAGTGATTTAGCAGTTCAGAATGAATGAGTCCAAAGTAAGAAAGCATTATTTCATAATTGCAGAACAATCTTCTGCTTTTAATGAATCTTTCACTTCAGATGCTTTTAGCCTCAGAATAACAGAAAATCAAGCTATATGTGGGTTAAACAGTAAGGATGTTCATCATCTCATACAAGAAGCAGTCTAGAGGTAGGGTGCTTTCAGAGTTAGTTAATTGAGTAGATTGATACCGTCATCAAAAATTCAAGTCCTCTGATATCCCAGAATGACCTGTCCTTTTTGGCTGGATCCTCTCATGATCCCATGGTACCTGCCACAAGTGGCAGATGTCACAGGTGATGATGTCTAGGGAAGAAAACGGAATTTTATCTGCTTATGTTGCATTTACAAAGAATAGCAACCTTCTCAGAACCCCCCAATGAATAGTCCTTATGTAGCTTTGGCCACAATTGGGTCACTTAAACACAAGCGACCACTTGGCAGGGGTGGCTTCTTTCTTTGAAGGACATGACTGCTTGGATGATCATAAAATTCTGTGGACAGGTAAGAAGTGGCTGTTGGGTAGGCAACCAATAGTGCCTGTTGCAATTGAGCCCATTTTAACTTTCTTTTTAATGTGTTCAGATGTTTAAGAATTACTTTAAAAAATAAGTGCATCAGTAGTAGAGAAATAACTATGGAATAAAGCAGTTCTTTGGCGCTTAACAGCTATGCGAACTTACACAAGCTCCATAATTTTCAGTTGAGTTATTACTTAAATGGGAATAATAATGGTACCTATTTTATAGGGTTGTTTTGAGGATTAAATGCCATAATGAATGTAGCATGCTTTGACATAGTATTTGGCCCATAGTAAATGATCACTATGTGTTAACTGCTTTTATTACCACATTTTAATTTTAACTTACCTTGAATGATTCAAGCTTTTGCCTAAATCTATTATATAATATGTTTTATGGGATGTCAGTATTGTAACTATCTAGGGCTAGTTTTGGGGGAAGCAAATTTGATGATGGCCATTGGAAATGCTTAAACGTCGAAAGTCATTCATCCAACCTAACTTCTTTATAAGTGTTGCTGTCTGTTTTCAGCATAATTTTGATTATTATTATCATTTTTGATCAAAGTTTCATGAAATAATGTAGCTTGTATTCATTTCTGGAATATTGACCCTGGTTCAGTTCTATTTAAATATAAAGACTTTTTTTTTTTAAGATTTTATTTATTTATTTGTCAGAGAGAGCACGCACAAGCAGGGGGAGTGGCAGGCAGAGGAAGAAGCAGGCTCCCCGCTGAGCAAGGAGCCCCATGTGGGACTCGATCCCAGGATCCTGAGATCATGACCTGAGCCAAAGGCAGACGCTTAACCAACTGAGCCACCCAGGCGTCCCTAAAGACTTTTAAAAAACATTGTAGGGAGGGATAATTAACAAGGGACTGTAAAATGGGAATGATACTTAAATAGGACTCTAAGTATTTAATGCAGTAAAGTACTTAAAGGTCTGTTCATATTAGGCCCTCAATAAAAGTTTCTTTTCTTCCTTATCTCATACAATAAACTTGTCAAAAGTATTGTTTGTTTCTTCAGAGACAGAAGAGGTTGTTACCACCTGTGTCCGTAGGGGAGGATGATATCAAGCAGGAAAAAGGAAGTCCTGCTAGGAATTTCAAATAGGGATTTAATACAGGAGATGGATTATACAGGTGTTGATATAACTTTTATGACATGCTCAAATTTCATTGACTGGCCAGGTGTAGAAAAAAATAGGTAGGCATACCTTAGCTTTTGAACAAACATTAAAAATACAAATATTTCAAGTAAGTTGGGAAATATGTATTTTGCTCATAGTTCTATTCTGACAGTTGCAAATGAATAAATAGATTATATATTATTTTAAATATGGTGTGTAGCATAGGATTACGTTTCTTTTTCAGTGGATGCTATGCTGCCCAAAGGAGATTATTCTTACAAAACTAAGTTAAATGAATTTTCTTTTTCATTAATTGCTTCATATTAAAACCATAACTCTAGGAGTGGAGGGTGCTTTTCTTGGAGTTTCCGGTTGTTAATTGAGAGGGGGAAAAAAAAGACATGACTTACCTTTATCTTCAACTCATTGTATCTGTTCCTTAGAATCTATTCCATTCTTCTTCTTAAAGGTATTCTTGTAAGATTCCACATTAAGATTCTAAGCCAGGCCTACAGCAGTTTTAATCCTGGGATTTTTTTTTTCTTCATTAGACCATTGAAGTTATATTAACCATGATTTTTTTTTTCTTGATTTTCATCTTCCATTTGCTGGAGTATATTCTTTTTTTTTTTTTTTTAATTTTTTTATTGTTATGTTAATCACCATATATTACATCATTAGTTTTTGGTGCAGTGTTCCATGATTCATTGTTTGTTCATAACACCCAGTGCTCCATGCAGAACGTGCCCTCCTCAATACCCATCACCAGGCTAACCCATCCCCCTACCCCCCTCCCCTCTAGAACCCCAGTTTGTTTTTCAGAGTCCATCATCTCTCCTGGTTCGTCTCCCCCTCCGACATACTCCCCTTTTCTTCCTCTCCTGTTATCTTCTTCTTTTTCTTTTTTCTTAAAATATGTTGCGTTATTTGTTTCAGAAGTACAAATCTGTGATTCAACAGTCTTGCACAATTCACAGCGCTCACCGTAGCACATACCCTCCCCAATATCTATCACCCAGCCACCACATCCCTCCCACCCCCAACCACTCCAGTAACACTAAGTTTCTTTCCTGAGATTAAGAATTCCTCATATCAGTGAGGTCATGTGATACATGTCTTTCTCTGATTGACTTATTTCACTCAGCATAACACCCTCCAGTTCCATCCACGTCGTTGCAAATGGCAAGATCTCATTCCTTTTGATGGCTGCATAATATTCCATTGTGTATATATACCACATCTTCTTTATCCATTCATCTCTCGATGGGCATCTTGGCTCTTTCCACAGTTTGGCTATGGTGGACATTGCTGCTATAAACATTGGGGTACACGTACCCCTTCGGGTCCCTACATTTGTATCTTTGTGGTAAATACCCAGTAGTGCAATTGCTGGATCGAACGGTAGCTCTAATTTCAACTGTTTGAGGAACCTCCACACTGTTTTCCAGAGGGGTTGCACCAGCTTGCATTCCCACCAACAGTGTAGGAGGGTTCCCCTTTCTCCACATCCCCGCCAACATCTGTCGTTCCATGACTTGTTAATTTTAGCCATTCTGACGGGTGTGAGGTGGTATCTCATTGAGGTTTTGATTTGGATTTCCCTGATGCCGAGCGATGTTGAGCACTTTTTCATGTGCCTGTTGGCCATTTGGATGTCTTCTTTGGAGAAATGTCTGTTCATGTCTTCTGCCCATTTCTTGATTGAATTATTTGTTCTTTGGGTGTTGAGTTTGATAAGTTCTTTATAGATTTTGGATACTAGCCCTTTATCTGATCTGTCATTTGCAAATATTTTCTCCCATTCTGTTGGTTGTCTTTTGGTTTTGTGGACTGTTTCTTTTGCTGTGCAGAAGCTTTTTATCTTGATGAAATCCCAATAGTTCATTTTTGCCCTGGCTTCCCGTGCCTTTGGCGATGTTTCTAGGAAGAAGTTGCTGCGGCCAAGGTCGAAAAGGTTGCTACCTGTGTTCTCCTTTAGGATTTGGATGGACTCCTGTCTCACGTTTAGGTCTTTCAACCATTTGGAGTCTATTTTTGCGTGTGGTGTAAGGAAATGGTCCAGTTTCATTCTTCTGCATGTGGCTGTCCAATTTTCCCAACACCATTTGTTGAAGAGACTGTCTTTTTTCCATTGGACATTCTTTCCTGCTTTGTCAAAAATAAGTTGACCATAGAGTTGAGGGTCCATTTCTGGGCTCTCAATTCTGTTCCATTGATCTATGTGTCTGTTTTTGTGCCAGTACCATACTGTCTTGATGATGACAGCTTTGTAATAGAGCTGGAAGTCCAGAATTGTGATGCCGCCAGCTTTGCTTTTCTTTTTCAGTATTCCTCTGGCTATTCTGGGTCTCTTCTGGTTCCATACAAATTTTAGGATTATTTGTTCCATTTCTTTGAAAAAAGTGGATGGTATTTTGATGGGGATTGCATTGAATGTGTAGATTGCTCTAGGTAGCATTGACATCTTCACAATGTTGATTCTCCCAATCCATGAGCATGGAACGTTTTTCCATTTCTTTGTGTCTTCTTCAATTTCTTTCCTGAGTATTTTATAGTTTTCTGAGTACAGATCCTTTGCCTCTTTGGTTAGATTTATCCCTAGGTATCTAATGGTTTTGGGTGCAATTGTAAATGGGATCAACTCCTTGATTTGTCTCTCTTCTGTCTTGTTGTTGGTGTATAGGAATGCCACTGATTTCTGTGCATTGATTTTATATCCTGCTACTTTACTGAATTCCTGTATGAGTTCTAGCAGTTTTGGGGTGGCGTCTTTTGGGTTTTCCACATACAGTATCATATCATCTGCAAAGAGTGAGAGTTTGACTTCCTCTTTGCCGATTTGGATGCCTTTGATTTCTTTTTGTTGTCTGATTGCTGTGGCTAGGACTTCTAATACTATGTTGAATAGCAGTGGTGAGAGTGGACACCCCTGCCGCGTTCCTGACCTTAGGGGAAAAGCTCTCAGCCTTTCCCCATTGAGAATGATATTCGCTGTAGGTTTTTCATAGATGGCTTTTATGATATTGAGGTATGTACCCTCTATCCCTATACTCTGAAGAGTTTTGATCAAGAAAGGATGCTGTACTTTGTCAAATGCTTTTTCTGCATCTATTGAGAGGATCATATGATTCTTGTTCTTTCTTTTGTTAATGTATTGTATCACGTTGATTGATTTGCGGATGTTGAACCAGCCTTGCAGCCCAGGAATAAATCCCACTTGGTCGTGGTGAATAATCCTTTTAATGTACTGTTGGATCCTATTGGCTAGTATTTTAGTGAGAATTTTTGCATCCATGTTCATCAAGGATATTGGTCTGTAGTTCTCTTTTTTGATGGGGTCTTTGTCTGGTTTTGGGATCAAGGTAATGCTGGCCTCATAAAATGAGTTTGGAAGTTTCCCTTCCATTTCTATTTTTTGGAACAGTTTCAGGAGAATAGGTATTAATTCTTCTTGAAATGTCTGATAGAATTCCCCTGGGAAGCCATCTGGCCCTGGGCTTTTGTTTCTTGGGAGATTTTTGATGACTGTTTCAATTTCCTTAGTGGTTATAGGTCTGTTCAGATTTTCTATTTCTTCCTGGTTCAATTTTGGTAGTTGATACATCTCTAGGAATGCACCCATTTCTTCCAGGTTATCTAATTTGCCGGCATAGAGTTGCTCATAATATGTTCTTATAATTGTTTGTATTTCTTTGGTGTTGCTTGTGATCTCTCCTCTTTCATTCATGATTTTGTTGATTTGGGTCATTTCTCTTTTCTTTTTGATCAGTCTGGCCAGGGGTTTATCAATCTTGTGAATTCTTTCAAAGAACCAGCTCCTAGTTTCGTTGATCTGTTCTACTGTTCTTTTGGTTTCTAGTTCATTGATTTCTGCTCTGATCTTTATGATTTCTCTTCTCCTGCTGGGTTTAGGCTTTCTTTGCTGTTCTTTCTCCAGCTCCTTTAGGTGTAGGGTTAGGTTGTGTATTTGAGACCTTTCTTGTTTCTTGAGAAAGGCTTGTATTGCTATATACTTTCCTCTCAGGACTGCCTTTGCTGTATCCCAAAGATTTTGAACAGTTGTGTTTTCATTTTCATTGGTTTCCATCAATTTTTTAAATTCTTCTTTAATTTCTTGGTTGACCCATTCATTCTTTAGTAGGATGCTCTTTAGCCTCCATGTATTTGAGTTCTTTCCGACTTTCCTCTTGTGGTTGAGTTCTAGTTTCAAAGCATTGTGGTCTGAAAATATGCAGGGAATGATCCCAATCTTTTGGTACCGATTGAGACCTGATTTGTGACCTAGGATGTGATCAATTCTGGAGAATGTTCCATGGGCACTAGAGAAGAATGTGTATTCCGTTGCTTTGGGATGGAATGTTCTGAATATGTCTGTGAAGTCCATTTGGTCCAGTGTGTCATTTAAAGTCTTTATTTCCTTGTTGATCTTTTGCTTAGATGATCTGTCCATTTCAGTCAGGGGGGTGTTAAAGTCCCCCACTATTATTGTATTGTTGTCAATGTGTTTCTTTGCTTTTGTTATTAATTGCCTTATATAGTTGGCTGCTCCCATGTTCGGGGCATAGATATTTACAATTGTTAGATCTTGTTGGATAGACCCTTTAAGTAGGATATAGTGTCCTTCCTCATCTCTTATTACAGTCTTTGTTTTAAAATCTAGTTTGTCTGATATAAGGATTGCCACCCCAGCTTTCTTTTGGTGTCCATTAGCATGGTAAATGGTTTTCCACCCCCTCACTTTCAATCTGGGGGTGTCTTTGGGTGTAAAATGAGTCTCTTGCAGACAGCATATTGATGGGTCTTGTTTTTTAATCCAATCTGATAGCCCGTGTCTTTTGATTGGGGCATTTAGCCCATTTACATTCAGGGTAACTATTGAAAGGTATGAATTTAGTGCCATTGTATTACCTGTAAGGTGACTGTTAACTGTTTGTTGTCTGTGTTCGTTTCTGCTCTTTGCTGCTTTTAGGTTCTCTCTTTGCTTAGAGGACCCCTCTCAATATTTCTTGGAGGGCTGGTTTCGTGTTTGCAAATTCCTTTAGTTTTTGTTTGTTCTGGAAGCTTTTTATTTCTCCTTCTATTTTCAATGATAGCCTAGCTGGATATAGTATTCTTGGCTGCGTATTTTTCTCGTTTAGTGCTCTGAAGATATCTTGCCAGTCCTTTCTGGCCTGCCAGGTCTCTGTGGATAGGTCTGTTGCCAATCTAATGTTTCTACCATTGTAGGTTACATATCTCTTCTCCCGAGCTGCTTTCAGGATTTTCTCTTTGTCTCTGAGACTCGTAAGTTTTACTATTAGATGTCGGGGTGTTGACCTATTTTTATTGATTTTGAGAGGGGTTCTCTGTGCCTCCTGGATTTTAATGCCTGTTTCCTTCCTCACATTAGGGAAGTTCTCTGCTATTATTTGCTCCAATATACCTTCTGCCCCTCTCTCTCTCTCTTCTTCTTCTGGGATCCCAATTATTCTAATGTTGTTTCGTCTTATCGTATCACTTATCTCTCGAATTCTGCCCTCGTGATCCTGTAGTTGTTTCTCTCTCTTTTTCTCAGCCTCTTTATTTTCCATCATTTGGTCTTCTATATCGCTGATTCTCTCTTCTGCCTCATTTATCCTAGCATTTAGTGCCCCCATTTTTGATTGCACCTCATCAATAGCCTTTTTGATTTCGATTTGGTTAGATTTTAGTTCTTTTATTTCTCCAGAAAGGGTTTCTCTAATAACTTCCACGCTTTTTTCAAGCCCAGCTAGTATCTTTAAAGTCATGATTCTGAACTCTAGGTCCGACATCGTACTAATGTCCGTATTGAGTAGGTCCCTGGCTGACGGTACTACCTCTTGTTCTTTTTGCTGAGGTGATTTCTTTCGTCTTGTCATTTTGTCCAGAGGAGAATAGATGAATGAGAGAACAAAAGGCTATCAGGTTTACAACGTCCCCAGCAAATATACTGTATACAAATCAGAAAAGACCTGAAACCAGGGGAAAAGAAAGGGAAAGAAAGAAAAAAGAAAGAGAAAAAGAAAAAAAAAGAAAAAAAAAAGATAAAAACAAAAACAAAACAATTCAAAAAAGGCAGAATATGATCAAATATGATCAGGCTAGTGCATAGATCAGTGCCACACACTAGATTTTGGGCGTATTTTGGTCTGTTAGAAAAAAGTGCCTCCTAAAATTTTAAAGGAAGAAAGACATATATGTACAAAATAAGGGTTGATACAATGAAGGGATGGAAGATGAGTGTAAAGATGAAAATTATAAAAGATTTTATAAAAGGACTTTGTAAGATAAGTTGTTTGAAAAAAGAAAGATTTAAGGAAAAAAAAAAGGGAAAAGGGAGAGAATGTGATCAGGCAGGAGACTAGAACAAAGCCATACACTAGTGGTTTAGGGTATATTTTGATCTGTTAGAAGAAACTGTACCTCAAAATTTTAAAGAGAGAACAACTTATATATATATGCCAAAAACAAGGATAACTACTATGAAGGGATAAAATATGACTCTAAAAATGAAAAAAAAATAAAAAATTTTTTTTTAAAAAAAGGGATTTATAAGATGTTGGTTGAGAAAGGGAAAAAAAAAGTCAACAAAAATTAACTTTGATGAAATAATGAATCATGGTAAAAAAAAAAAAAAAAAAAAGAAGCCATGAATCTATGTGCAGTATTACCCTAGCGCTGGAGTTCTCCTATTCTCCTTGATCGATCAACTTGGTCTTGGCTTGCTGGCTGTTTGTGCTGATCTTCTGGCGGAGGGGCCTGTTGCTGTGGTTTCCAAATGTCTTTGCCGGAGGCAGAATTGCCCCGCCCTTATCGGTCCGGGCTAAGGAAGCTGCTCCAGTTTGCTCTCAGGAGCTTTTGTTCCCTGCAAGCTCTCGGTACAGCTTTGGAGGACCAGGGCGAAAATGGCGGCCTCCCAGTCTCCGCCCGGAGGAGCCGAGAACTCGGGGCCCCACTCCTCAGTGCGTCCCCAGAGAAAAGCAGTCACTCCCGTGTCCCCGGTCTCTGGCCGCACTCCGTGCTCACCCGGCCTGTGATCAAGCGTTGCTATCTCTGGCACCCGACCCCGCTCGGAGTCTCCAAACCCAGCAGATCCCTGCAGTGCGTTCCCGCACCGCTCCTCCCCGGGAAGGAAGGGGAGTCTCCCCGGATCTGCTGCTTGTTGGGTCCCTGCTGGAGGAGCCGTGCCCCGAGTGGGCCGCAGATCACAGTTTGTGGCAACCCAGAGCTGAGAGCCCGCGACTCTGCTCCGTCTCTGCAGCCGGCTTCCTTGCTCTGATACCTGGGAGCTCTGGCGCACGCAGGCACCCCCGGTCTCTCTGTGATCCCAAGGGTCCTGAGACCACACTGTCCCAGGAGGATTCCACCCCCCGCTTAGCCACTGCAGCGACGTCCCTCCGCCGAGCCAACTTTTAAAAGGTCCGATTTTGTGCTCCGCGGCTCTAGCGCTTGCCAGAAGCGGCCGGCGGAGGCCCCTCCCCCGCCGTCTATCCTCCCGAATATCGCCTCGGATTCACTTCTCCGCACGCCCTACCTTCCAGTAAGTGGTCGCTTCTCTGTTCAGAGAGTTGTTGCTACTCTCCTGTTCGATCTCCTGTTGAGTTCGTAGGTATTCAGAATGGTTTGATCCCTATTCAGCTGAATTCCTGAGACCAGACGAAATCTAGGTCTCCTACTCCTCCGCCATCTTGCTCCGCCCCCCTGCTGGAGTATATTCTTAAGTAAATTTCTCAGAAAGAGGGAATTGCAGATAAACTTCTGAACTTTTATAGAACTAAAAAATATTCCCCTGGCCTATGACTTATTTCATCAGTTGTCCATATGACTTACTGTCTTAGATCTTAACTCACATATCCTCAAAGAGGCCTTCCTTGACCATCGTATTTTAAATTTCAAATCCTGTGTATTACTAGTCCTTCTTTATTGCTTTTTCTCTTAAAGCACTTAACACATTCTAACATGCTATATATTTTGCTTATTTATTTCTTCTATTTCCCCACTAAAAAGTGCTGTACAGCAGAGATTTTTGTAGTTTTGTTCACTGCTACATCCTTGAGATATAAAATCATGCCTCGCACATAGTAGTCCCTCAGTAAATAATTGCCAAGTGAGTTAGTTAATGTTTCCCTCACTATTACGATTGTATATCGAAGTTATAAGTAATTTTCTCTTAGAACTTTTCAGGGATTGCTCCATTGTCTTCTGGTATCTGGTGTTATTAATGCAAAATATAATGCCAGTCTTTTTTTTTTTTTTTTTTTCTTTTTCCTTTTATGGGTGACCTGTTCTCTCTTTCAGAGCTTTCCCTGGTGGCTCAGTCAGTAAAGCGTCTGCCTTTGGCTCAGGTAATGATCCTGGGGTCCTAAGATTGAATCTGGCATCAGGCTCCCGGCTCAGCGGGGAGCCTGCTTCTTCTTCTCCCTCTGCTTGTGCTCTCTCACTTGCTTTCTCTCAAATGAATAAATAAAATCTTTTTAAAAAAAAAACTTTCATTTTCTTGGATCTCTGGAAATTTTCAGCACTGTACATAGATGTGGGTTTTTTCATTGATTCTAGTTGGTACTGAGGAAGCTCTTTAAGATTATTGTTTTTGTCCAGCCCTGGGAAATTATATTCTTAAAAAAAAAAAAAATCTTACCCTGGTTTTTTTCCTGTACTATCTACAACTCCTATTGATGATCAGATTTATCTTCTTTTTTCTTCATGTCCCATTTTCCATATTTTTCTCTTTTTAATTTTATATCTTTTTAAGGTTTGATATGTTTATTGATAGTTAAACAGTGAAATCTGGCATACTGTTTTGACTAAAATGAAATACCAATAGGCTACAATAAGATAGATTGATTTAATATTTGTATTTTGTTTATTACTAATAATGGATGGCAAAGGTGGCTTATCACATTAATAGGAAAAGGAGGTATTCATCAGTAAATGAACATGGCTTATTGGAAGAGGACTTGCTCTAATTTTTTATCAGACACTATATATTTTAAATATTATGTAATAAAATATTACATATCCATAAAATTTATGAGATGTTCGTTACAGTATTATTTATAATATGGGAATGGCCTAAATGTCCAATAAGGTAATACTTTATTAAGCTCTCATACTGGTACTGTGAAATGCTTTGCGACCGCTAACAGCTATATTTTTCAAAGAATGTTCAGTAATATTGAAAATGATACATTGAGCATAGCATAAAGTATATAAACTTGTTGAGTCATTATGTTGTATACCTGAAAGAAGTGTAACAGTGTGTGTCAACTATAGTTCAATAAAAAAGAAAGAAAATGATATATTATCCCAATTTGTGTGTACACACACACACATATAAATTTTCACACGTGTTTAATAAAAAGGACTAGTGGAAAGTATTCAAAATGTTAATACAGGTCTATATTCCCATATATGAAACCGTTGGGCCAATACGTATTCCTGAATTCCAAATTTTTTAGATTTTAGAACAGAAATATATGTTTTCATAACATCTGGGGAAGTACTCTATAACTATACACATATTTCAGCAGTGAAATGTGACTAATTCACATTAAGTAGGATACATAAAGTTTATAATATCATGTCAGCGGAGGTTACATTTTGCTGCTAAATCAATTTGTGCCAAACTTAATTTTAAAATTTCCTTTTTTGGGGTGCCTGGGTGGCTCAGTTGGTTGGGCGACTGCCTTCGGCTCAGGTCATGATCCTGGAGTCCTGGGATTGAGTCCCACATTAGGCTCCCTGCTCAGCGGGGGGTCTGCTTCTCCCTCTGACCCTCTTCCCTCTCGTGCTGTCTCTCATTCTCTCTCTCAAATAAATAAAATCTTTAAAAATAAATAAATAAATTTGCCTTTTTTTTAAACCTTTTTGGATTTCAGAATTATGTGCATTTTGGATCAGTAGTTATTTAAGCAATGAAATTAAGAATTTTTTTAATTTTTGTTTTTTATAATTTTTCACGTATTTCTAGGAACATATAAATATGTATGTTACAGGAAAAATATTTTAGCAACAAATTTAAAAACTATGACTATTAAAAAAACTATGACTGTATATACTTAATTGAATTAAGCTTTCTTACTAAATCTTAGCCTTCCCTACAGGAAGGGAAAAGAGCCAAATTCGCTGGAAGATACTCATTCAATGATTTAGCAAATACTTATCCAGTAACGACTATTTTAATAACTTATCAGGGAAATTAATATTTCAAACTATGATATAATGCCATTTCACATTCTTATTTTCAGAAATTTAATAATTCTTACAATTCCAGTTGTTCATGAGGATGCCAGGAGCACTAGGAAATTTCATACAATGCAGGTTGGGTATCAATTGATAAAAACCATTTTAGAAAGCGATTTGATAATATCTGGTGAAGTTGAGTTGTATATATTCTCTATTAAACCTCTTTAATGTCATGTGACTTGTCATTAATACATTGATTTATACAGTTAACTTCTCCTACTGCATCTTGCCCCCAAGCATTTTATTCACTGTAATTTTATATTACTTGGTTCTCACTACCTGTGAATTTTTTTTTTCTTTTTCCAGGGCAGTACATGTGCTATTCAATAACTTGCTTCCTGAGCCTTTTCACCAAAAAAGGCCTTTTTAAACAAAAACTTGACTTTCGTTTGTTTTGATATGCCAGTAGCCATGCAAATATTCAGCACCTTTACTTGTCAAATATGGTATGTAGTTAAGAGTCTCTTCAGTTTTGCTGGGGTTATTGCTATTTTCTGTAGACAAGCACAATGGGATAGGATGACTTGGATTACCAACCAAAATTATTTGTGAGCCTAGGCATGGAATCCATCTCTTTCACTACATACTTTCTCTAAAATCACATTTTTCTTATTTCTCAAGTTTTGTTCATTTCAGCATTGTTTTATATATCTCCTTAAATTAAAACTGTTAAAAGGCAAAAGTCAAATTTTTAGACTCAACTTTTTATACATTTAACCAACATCGAGTGCCTACTATGTACAAAGGTCAAGAATTTCTCCTAATCTTCTTGTCTTCAAGGAACAGAAGGCCTAGTTAGTAAACTGGCTTCAGTGTAATGTGATAAACACTAAGGTAGTTAAGAGGAGTTGGAAAGAATTAGAGGTCTTCTAAGTCAGGGGTCAGCAACCCTTTTTATAAAGGAACAGTTAGTATATATTTTAGGCTGTTTGAGCCATACAGTTCTATCACAACTACTCATCTCTGCTGTCATTGCATGAAAACTAGTCAGAGGTGATATATAGATGAACGAGTGTGGTTGGTCACAAATTTGAATTCCATAAGATTTTTACAGGATACAAAATATTTTTACATTTTTTAACCATTTAAAAAATAAGATTAGTATTAAAAGTATTTTTAAATCACTTAAAAATCATTCGTAGCTCTCAAACTATACAAAAACAAGTGGCAGACCAAATATCGTTCATTGGCCACAGTTTGCCAACCCTTGTTGTAAGACTGATTTACAGGATGTTAATTGAATGTGCCTCTTCCTGTTACCCATTTAATCTCAGCTACTTTGATTTACTAGGAGAGTTTAGTAACCTAGGTTTTAGGAATAGTGAAAATGTAGGGGTGCCTGGGTGGCTCAGTTGGTTAACCATCTGCCTTCTGCTCAGGTCATGATCTCAGGGTCCTTGGATCAAGCACCACATGTGGCTCCCTGCTCAGCGAGGAGCCTGCTTTTCCCTCTTTCCACCCCCCCCCCACACTCTGCATGTGTGCTCTCTCTCTTTCTCTCTCAAATAAATAAAATCTTTTAAAAAAAAAAAGGAACAGTGAAAATGTCATTGCTAACTCCAGTGGTTTTTGAGTATCCTTGATATTCTGTTTAATAATCATAATGCTATAAAGATAATAAAAGCAATGGTAATAACACTGTTGTGTTGTTGATATGCAAGTTACTCCAGCAAAGATTCCAAACTCATTTGCTTCCAGGGACCAAGTATAAGGCCTGAATGTTTGGGAAACAGGAAGTTGTGTGAATTGGGGCAAAGTGAACACACATGCCTCATCTGAAGAAAACAGTCACTACTTAGCTCCATCCCATAGATGGAAAGAAGCCCCAGTGTTCCCCGATGAAAAAGATCCGAGGGAAATCAAGACTTATATATAAGTTAAATTAAGTCTCCTAGTTGTTTAATGTGGAAACAAATCTGTTTTTGTTTTTTTATTATTAAACATTTTTTATTTAAATTCAGTTAATTAACATATAATGTATTATTGGGTTCAGAGGTACAGGCCTGTGATTCACCAGTCTTACATAATCCCCAGTGCTCATTACATCAAGTGCCCTCAATGTCCATCACCCAGTTACCCCATCCCTCCACCCACCCCCCCCCTCCACCAACCCTCAGTTTGTTTCCTATGATTTAAGAGTCTCTTATGGTTTGTCTCCCTCTCTGGTTTCATCTTGTTTTATTTTTTCCTCTCTTCCACTATGATCCTCTGTTTTGTTTCTTAAATTCCACATATCAGTGAGATCATATGATAATTATCTTTCTCTGAACCTCCATACTGTTTTCCAGAGTGGCTGCATCAGCTTGCACTCCCAACAACAGTGTAGCAGGGTTCCACTTTCTCCGCATCCTTGCCAACATCTGTTGTTTCCTGACTTGTTAATTTTAGCAATTCTGACTGGTGTGTGGTGGTATCTCATTGTGGTTTTGATTTGTATTTCCCTGATGCCGAGTGGTGTGGGGCATTTTTTCATGTGTCTCTTGTCCATTTGTATGTCTCCTTTGGAGAAATGTCTGTTCATGTCATGTGCCCATTTCTTGAATGGATTATTTGTTTTTTGGATGTTGAGTTTGATAACTTCTTTATATTTAGATTCTAGCCCTTTATCTGATACATCATTTGCAAATATCTTCTTCCATTCTGTCAGATGTCTTGTGGTTTTGTCGACTGTTTCCTTTGCTGTGCAAAAGCTTTTTATCTTGATGAAGTCCCAGTAGCTCATTTTTCCCTTTGTTTCCCTTCCCTTTGGTGACATGTCTAGCAAGAAGTTGCTGTGGCCGAGGTCGAAAAGGTTTCTGCCGGTGTTCTCCTCTAGGACTTTGATGTGATGGAGTCCTGTCTCACATTTAGGTCTTTCATCCATTTTGAGTCTATTTTTGTGTATGGTGTAAGGAAATGGTCTAGTTTCATTCTTCTGCATGTGGCTGTCCAATTTTCCCAACACCATTTATTGAAGAGACTTTTTTTTTTCCCATTGGACATTCTTTCCTGCTTTGTCAAAGATTAGTTGACCATAGAGTTGAGGGTCCATTTCTGGGTTTTCTGTTCTGTTCCATTGATCTATGTGTGTGTTTTTGTGCCAGTACCATACTGTCTTGATGATGACAGCTTTGTAATGGAGCTTCAAGTCCGGAATCATGATGCTACCAGCTTTGGTTTCCTTGTTCAACATTCCTTTGGCTCTTCAGGGTCTTTTCTGTTTCCATACAAATTTTAGGATTATTTGTTCCAGCTATGTGAAAAAAGTTGATGGTATTTGGATAGGGATTGCATTGAATGTGTAGATTGCTCGAGGTAGCGTAGACATTTTCACAACATTTGTTATTCCAGTCCATGAGCATGGAACATTTTTCTATTTCTTTCTGTCTTCCTCAATTTCTTTCATGAGTGTTCTATAGTTTTCTGAGTACAGATCCTTTGCTCCTTTGGTTAGATTTATTCCTAAGTATCTTACAGTTTTGGGTGCAATTGTAAATGGGATCGAGTCCTTAATTTCTCTTTCTTCTGTCTCATTGTTAGTGTATAGAAATGTGACTGATTTCTGTGCATTGATTTTATATCCTGCCACTTTACTGAATTCCTGTATGAGTTCTAGCAATTTTGGGGTGGAGTCTTTTGGGTTTTCCACATAGAGTATCATATCATCTGGGAAGAGTGAGAGTTTGACAACTTCTTTGCCTATTCGGATGCCTTTGATTTCTTTTTGTTGTCTAATTGCTGAGGCTAGGACTTCTAGTACTATGTTGAACAGCAGAGGTGATAGTGGACATCCCTGCTGTGTTCCTGACCTTGCGGGAAAAGCTGTTTTTCCCCATTGAAAATGATACTCACTGTGGGCTTTTCATATATGGCTTTTATGATACTGAGTTATGTTCCCTCTTTCCCTACACTGTGAAGAGTGTTAATCAAGAAAGAATGCTGCACTTTGTCAAATGCTTTTTCTGCATCTACTGAGAGTATCATATGGTTCTTATTCTTCTTTTATTTATGTAGTGCATCACATTGATTGATTTGTGGATGTTGAACCAACCTTGCAGCCCAGGAATAAATCCCATTTGGTTGTGGTGAATAATCCTTTTAATGTACTCTTGGATCCTATTGGCTAGTATATTGGTGAGAATTTTGGCATCCATTTTCATCAGGGATATTAGTCTGTGATTCTCCTTTTTGGTGGGGTATTTGTCTGGTTGTGGGATCAAGGTAATGCTGGCCTCATAGAGTTTGGAAGTTTTCCTTCCATTTCTATTTTTTGGAACAGTTTCAGAAGAATACGTATTAATTCTTCTTTAAAGTTTGGTAGAATTCCCCTGGGAAGCCATCTGGCCCTGGCCTCTTGTTGGGAGAGTTTTGAGTACTGCTTCAATTTCCTTGCTGGTTATGGTTCTGCTCAGTTTTCTATTTCTTCCTGTTTCTCTTTTGGTAGTTTATACATCTCTAGGAATGCATCCATTTCTTCCAGATTGCCTAATTTGTTGCCATGTAGTTGCTCATAATATGTTCTTATAATTGTTTGTATTCCTTCAGTATTGGTTGTGATCTTTCCTCTTTCACTCATGATTTTATTTATTTGGGTCCTTTCTTTTTTCTTTTTGATAAGTCTCACCAGGGGTTTATCAGTCTTATTAATTCTTTCAAAGAATCAGCTTCTAGTTTCATTGATCTGTTCTGTTCTTTTGGTTTCTATTTCGTTTATTTCTGCTTTAATCTTTATTATTTGTCTTCTCTGCTGGGTTTACACTTTATTTGCTGTTTTTTCTCCAGCTCCTTTAGCTGTGAGGTTAGTTTGTGTATTTGAGACCTTTCTTGTTTCTTGAGAAAGGTTTGTATTGCTATATACTTCCCTCTTATGTCTGCATTTGCTGCATCCCAAAGGTTTCGAATAGTTGTGTTTTCATTTTCATTGTTTCCATGAATTTTTAAAATTCTTCTTTAATTTCCTGGTTGACCCATTCATTCTTTAGCAGGCTGCTCTTTAGCCTCCATGTATTTGAATTCTTTCCAAATTTCCTCTTGTGATTGAGTTCCAGTTTCAAAGCATTGTGGTCCAAAAATATGCAGGGAATGATCCCAGTCTTTTGGTACGGGTTGAGACCTGATTTGTGACCCAGTATGTGATCTCTTCTGGAGAATGTACCGTATGCATTCAAGAAGAATGTGTATGCTGTTGCTTTAGGGATGGAATGCTCTGAATATGTCTGTGAAGTCCATGTGGGCCCGTGTGTCATTCAAAGCCCTTGTTTCCTTGTTGATCTTCTGCTTAGATGGTCTGTTCATTACAGTGAGTAGGATGTTAAAGTCCCCTACTATGATTGTATTATTATCAATGTGTTTCTTTAATTTTTTTGTTAATTGGCTTATATAGTTGGCTGTTTCGTGTTAGGGGCATAAATATTCACAATTGTTAGATCTTCTTGTTGGATAGATCCTTTAATTATGATATAGTGTCCTTCCTCATCTCTTATTGCGGTCTTTGGTTTAAAATTTAATTTGTCTGATATAAGGATTGCCACCCCAGCTTTCATTTGATGTCCATTAGCATGATACATGGTTTTTACCTCCTCACTTTCAAACTGGAGGTGTCTTTGGGTCTAAAAAGAGTCTCTTGCAGACAGCATATCGATGGGTCTTGTTTTTTTAACCAGTCTGATACCCTGTGTCTTTTGATTGGGGCTTTTAGCCCATTTACATTCAGGGTAACTATTGAAAGATGAATTTAGTGCCATTGTATTACCTGTAAAGTCACTGTTTCTGCATATTGTCTCTGTTCCTTTCTGATCGGTGTTACTTTGGGCTTTCTTTTGCTTAAAGGGTCTTTTTTTTTTTTTTTCCCCCTTGAGCGACAGAAAGCATGAGCGGAGAGAAGGGCAGAGGGAGAAGGAGAAGCAGGTTCCCTGCTGAGCAGGGAGCCCGATGAAGGGCTCGATCCCAGGACCCTGAGATCATAACCTGAGCTGAAGGCAAACGCCCAACCGACT
The DNA here is from genome assembly GCF_037043125.1 of Eumetopias jubatus. Classification (NCBI taxonomy): domain Eukaryota; kingdom Metazoa; phylum Chordata; class Mammalia; order Carnivora; family Otariidae; genus Eumetopias; species Eumetopias jubatus. The sequence goes on along the minus strand of NW_028274811.1, from coordinate 58,514,527 downwards.
GAGCCACCAGGCACCCCTTAAAGGACCCCTTTTAATATTTTATGGCTGTTTGGTGATCACAAATTCTTTTAGTTTCTGTTTGTCCTGGAAGCTTTTTATCACTCCTTTTATTTTGAATGACATCCTGGCTGGATAAAGTATTCTTGGCTGCATATTTTTCACATTTAGCACCCTGAATGTATCATGTCAATCCTTTCTGGCCTGCCAGGTCTCTGTGGATAGGTCTGCTGCTGCCAGTCTGTTTCTACCCTTGTAGGTTTCAGACCTCTTTTTTTTTTTTTTTTTAAGATTTTATTTACTTGACAGCACAAGTAGGCAGAGCAGCACGCAGAGGGAGAAGGAGAAGCAGGCTGTCTGTGGAGCAGGGAGCCCGATGTGGGGCTTGATCCCAGGAGCCTGGGATCCTTAACCACTGAGCCACCCAGGCACCCCGGTTTCAGACATCTTGTCCCAAGCTGCTTTCAGGATTTTCTCTTTGTCGTTGAGATTTGTAAGTTTCACTATTACATGTTGGGGTGTTGACCTATTTTTATTGATTTTGAAGGGGTGTTCTCTGTGCCTTCTGGATTTTGATGCCTGTTTCCTTTGCCAGATTAGGGAAGTTCTCTGCTATAATTTGCTCCAATATACCTTCTGCCCCTCTCTCTCTTTCCTCTTCTTCTGGGATTCCAATTATTCTAGTATTATTTCACTTTATGGTATCACTTATCCCTCGAATTCTTCCCTCGTGATCCAGTAGTTATTTCTCTTATGCTCAGCTTCTTTATTCTCCATCGTTTGATCTTCTGTATCACTAATTCTCTCTTCTGCCTTATTTATCCTAGCAGTTAGAACCTCCATTTTTTTATTGCATCTCATTAATAGCCTTTTTTATTTCGACTTGGTTAGATTTTGGTTCTCTTATTTCTCCAGAAAGGGATTCTCCTCTGTCTTCTATGCTTTTCTCAAGCCCAGCTAGTATCTTTATAATCATTATTCTGAACTCTAGTTCCGACATCTTACTTATGTCCATACTGATTAGGTCCCTGGCAGTCAGTACTGCCTCTTATTCTCTTGTTTGACGTAAGCTTTTCCACCTTGTCATTCTGTCCAGCGAAGAATAGATGAATGAGAGAACAAAATACTAAAATGGCAATGAGCCCAGAGAAATAAACACTAAACAAATAAATTAGATGAGTCCTGAAACAAATTAAAAAAATATATAATCAGGCGGGTGGATGAAACAGAGCAATACACTGGATCCTGTGTGTATTTTGATCTGTTAGAAAACTAGATCCCAAAATTGTAAAGAAAAACTTACATATGTACAAAAATAAAATTAAATACGATGAAGCAATAGAATGTAACTGTAAAAATGAAAATTAAAAGACAAAAAACAAAAGAGAAGAAAAAAGAAGGAATATACACAGGTTAACAGAACAGAGCAATACGCTATATTCTGAGTGTATTTGGGTTGGTTTGTTAGAAGAAACTACGTCTCAAAATTATAAAGAAAGAAAGCATATATATATATGTATATTTATACAAAAATAAAATTAAATACATTGAAAGGATAGACTATCTGTAATGATGAAAATTTAAAAAGACTTTAAGATAACAAGAAAAAACCAGAAAGAGAAAGAAAAAGAAAGAATATGATCAGGGAGGTGAAGAGAACAGAGCCATACACTAGATTCTGGATGTATTTTGATCTGTTAGAAGAAACTGCATCCCAAAATTGTAAAGAAAGAAAAACTTACATATTTACAGAAACAAAATTAAATACAACGAAAGATAGAATGTAACTATAAAAATGAAAATTAAAAAAAGATTTTTCAAAAGTTGATAAATTCGTTGAAAAAGGGAAGAGGGAAAAGAATTAAAATTGAAAGACTAAAGAATCATGGGGGAGAAAACCATGAATTCTATATGCTGTATTCCCCTAGCGCTGAAGTTTTGCAATTCTCATTGCTCAGTAAAACTTGGTCTTGACTGGTTGTTCTTGCTGATCTTAGTGGGAAGAGTCCTGTTACATTGATCCTCAAGTGTCTTTCCCCGGGCGGAATTGCACTGCCCTTGCCAGGGGGCCAGGCTAAGTGATCTGCTGGATTGGGGCATGTGGCTTTTGTTCCCCGAAGGCTTTCCACACCACTTTTAGAGGATGAGAATGAAAATGGTGGCCTCCCAATCTCCAGCCCCAGAGCCAAGAGCTCAGGGTCCCACTCCTCAGTGAGCCCTCAGGGAAAAGCAGTCACTCACTCCTGTCTCCCTGGTCTCTTGTCTGCTCTGTGCTCACCTAGCCTGTTATTGAACATTTGTATCTCAGTCATGGGACCCCATTTTGAGTCCCCAGACCCTGAAGACTCGTGTGGTGCATACCTGCGCATCTCCTCCACAGGTAGGAAGGGGGCTCTCGCTGATTCTGCCACTTGCTGGGCCCCTGCTCAGAGAGTAGTCGCCTGCCTGTGCTGGGGTTCACAGTTTATGGCAACCTCAAGCTCAGAGCCCACTCCTGGGCTTGTTGATTGCAGCCGACTTCTCTGATGCCTGGGAGCTCTGCCACACTCAGGCACCCCCAGTCTTTCTGAGACCCAGGGGATCCTGAGACCACACTGTCCCACCTAGGATTCCGCCTACTTTGCCACCTGGCCACTTCTCAGGCAGGGATGTCCCTCACTGGAGCAGACTTCTAAAAGTTCTGATTTTGCACTTCACTGCTGTATCGCTTTCCAGTAGCCGGCTTACATAGGCTCCCTCCTCCTGCGGCTTATCTTCCCACGTACTGCCTCAGATTCACTTCTCCGCACCTCCTACCTTGGAGAAAGTGGTCGGTTTTTTATTTGTAGAGTTGCAGCTATTATTTTCTTAGATCTCTGGTTGAGTTTGCGGGTGTTCAGAATGATTTGATAGCTACCTAGCTGAATTCCTGAGACCAGGTGAAACCAGGGTCTCCTACTCTTCCTTATTTCTTTTTATTGCTAAATACTATTCTCTTACACAGGTATATTATATTTTATTTGTCCATCAGTTGATGGGCTTTTGAGTTGTTTTCACATTTTGCCTATTATGCATAATGCTGCTATGAACACTCATGTACAAGTTTTTATGTGGACATATGTTTTCATTTCTCTTGGGTATACACTTAGGAATGGAATTACTGGTATATATGGTAACTCTCTGTTGAACTTTTTGAGGAATGGCTAAACTTCCAAAGCAGGTGTACCAGTTTGCATTCCTACCAGCAGTGTTTGATGGTTTCACTTTTTCCACATCCTTGTCAGCAACACTTGTTATTATCTGACTTTTATTTCCCTGACTTTCTAATTATAGTCATCCTAATGAGTTTGAAGTAATATCTCACTGTGGTTTTGATGTACATTTCCCTGATAACTAACGAAGTTGAGCATCTTTTCATGTGTTTATTGGGCATTTGTATATTTTCTTGGGAGAAATGTCTATTCAGATTCTCTTTATCCATTTTTAGTTGGGTTATTTGTCTTTTTTTTTTTTTAAGATTTTATTTATTTATTTGACAGAGAGAGACAGTGAGAGCAGGAACACAAGCAGGGGGAGTGGGAGAGGGAGAAGCAGGCTTCCCGCAGAGCAGGGAGCCTGATGCGGGACTCAGTCCCAGGACCCTGGGATCATGACCTGAGCCAAAGGCAGACGCTTAACAACTGAGCCATCCATGGGCGGCTGGGTGGCTCAGCTGGTTAAGCGACTGCCTTCGGCTCAGGTCATGATCCTGGAGTCCCAGGATCGAGTCCCGCATCGGGCTCCCTGCTCAGCAGGGGGTCTCCTTCTCCCTCTGACCCTCTTCCCTCTCGTGCTCTCTCTCATTCTCTCTCTCTCAAATAAATAAATAAAATCTTTAAAAAATCTTAAAAAAAAAAAACTGAGCCACCCAGGCGCCCTATTTGTCTTTTTATTATCGAATTATAAGTTGTTTATAGATTCTAGATATGTTTCTTATTCTATATATGATTTCCAAATATTTTCTCCCATTCTGTTGTCTCTTTCACTTTCCTAATAGTGTCCTTTGAAGCACAAAAGTTTTTAATTTTGACAAAAGCCAATTTATTGTTTTCCTTTCTTTTTCTTACAGTTTTGGTGTCATATCTAAAAATTCAGAGTCATCAAGATATACTCCTAAAAAAAAAAAAAAAACAGATTTACCCCTATGTTTTCTTCCAGAAGTTTTCTAATTTTGGCCTTTTAGATCTTTGATCCGTCTTGAGTTAATTTTTTTATATGGTTGGCGTAAGGTGGGGAGGTGGGGTAGAAATCACAGGCTTTAACCTCAAAAATCAAACTAAAGATGTTATGTCTGAAGATACTAATAAGTAAGTAGCAGGAGATACATGAAACAAGACTGTCAAAATACTAATTATTAGTGTTCAGTGAAGAATGCATGGGATTTACTATGCTATTTTCTCTAGATTTTTTTTGTTTCAAAATATCCATAACAGAATGTTGTTCTGAATATCAGTTATAGTTTCTTAGCACCATTAATTACATTGACCTATCATCAGTATCCTTTGCTTGGTATTGGACTATTAGTTATTAGACAGCCCCAAGTACAAGTTGGGGTATAATTGTGAAAATCTTAATTACTATAATAAAAACTATACAATCAAAACAAATTAAGCTAAAACTTTTTTATCTCAAGGTCTCTAAATTCTTGATATACCCAAAACTTGTGTTCTATCTAGAATTTTATGAACAGTGTGTTTAAATGTGTTGTATACGAATTCGTGTAGTTTACGGATTTCTACGATGTACTTCTCAGACTTCTGTTGAGGGACAGCTGTTCTGGAGAATGCTGAGTGGAGAAAAGTCTTTATTTTGCCTCACATAAGCTTGCAGTTGAACAAAGATAAACTGATTTTCTTACTACAGGACTTCTCAGGATCTTTTAATATGCAAATACAAATCCTAAATCTTTAATATTCGGCCCACAGTGTTGTTTTTGTTTTGGTTTGGTTTGGTTTATTTTTTAGAGAGAGCGTGAATGTGCACTCTTCTCTTTGTAACAGAACAAATAGAAATACAGCAAGGATATAAAAAATTGACCAACACCATCCAGTCACTGGATCTAATTGCCATTTATAGAATACGCCATTTGGCAATACAAGAATACACATTCTTTGTTTTTTGGGGTTTTTTGGGTTTTTTTTTTTGGTGGGGGGCAGAGGAGAAGGAGAGAGAGAACCTTAAGCAGGCTCCTTTCTGGCGCAAAGCCCCACGCCGGGCTCAGTCTCAACAACCGTGAGATCAAGACCTGAGCCAAAATCAAGAGTCAGATAACTTAACCAGCTGAGCCACCCAGGTTCCCCAGCAAGCAGTGTTTTTTAAGCTTATTTGACCACTTGTATACCATGGAGTAGTTTGGAAAACATCAGACTACATATTTAAAAATCACATTAATGCCATACCTATATAATTAAAAGTTTAAGTTATTTATCACTCCCCTGATTGTCATTTCTTAACGTTTCCCCTTTCTCCTCCTTAGGTCTCTCCTTTTCTATTGCTCTTATTTTTATAATTTCCTCTCATGTATTTGTCTAACTACTGAAAGTGACCAGATTTTGAAATTGCTATGTTTCTCTGTGGGTATGGGTTTGTTACTAATAGAAAATATTTAACACTAGTAGAAAATATTTTCAGGTAATTATGCCTTTAAAATATAATAAATTATGACTTCTATTTGTACTTGTTATTTTAACTAATAGCATTTGCAAAACTTGCAAAAGAGAGCAATGTTTAGAGAATTACAACTATTAGATAAATTTTGTTGTCTTTCTAATTGAATTTTGCTTTATTCCAAAAAATTTAGAAAATATTGCTAAAGGAATAATTGGCGAACTTTAAAATTATTCAAAATTGAAAAGCCTGGTGAACTTTGATCCAAATCAGGAAAGATGGCACCATTACAATGGAGAGGCATAATGAGGATGATAAACATCATCCTAGGGGTGGTGTTCAATGTCAGACCTCTTAATGAGACCAGTGAATAACACTGACTATTGGCATTTTATGTGTAGTAGTGAATGGGTGAAGGACTATAATCATACTCACTACTTGCTATTGTTTTTTTGTATTAATATTCAGCTATAGGAATGTTTTAAAAGTCAAATGAAGAATAAACTCAAATGTAAAAGCTCAAAAAAAAGTTTAACTCCCAGCTGACCTCAGCTGACCTCCCCTACCCCAGATCATTAGGGCTTGTCTCCTCAGGTAACCAGAAATAGTACTTTCTCAAGTACTGTTATTTCCCTTATTATTTGTTTCTTGAGTATCCTCTGTTACTTGTTTATATTCATTGCCCTGTGTGGTGCTTGAGATTCTTTCCCCCTCTGTTCCTCCCTTGGCATGCACACACTCTCTAAAATAAATAAATAAAATACATATATTTTTTAAATCCTGTTTTGAAATATACTTAAAAATCTTAGTGTCATTGCAAATGATTGGACAAAAGCCATTCTCTTATATTTTTAAATTCCATCCCAGAAACACGGGTGTAGAAATTAATAAGCGAGCCAGATGGAGAAAGCTGCTTTTAATATATATGAACTCTGAAAGCTTTTTATTCTGCTATTTAGATATTGTGAGTGTTAGTGTTTTCTTGAACTACATTTTTGTTTTATATTAAAACTTATAAACCAGGATTAGAGGAGGTTGAGCTGTTATGATTAATTGTACTTTGGTTATTTGAGGAATAATTAGTAGGACTTTGTATTTCTCTCTTCCAATTTATTGTTGAAAATCTCCCGGATCTTTATCAATATCTTTTCTTGCTTTAGTAAATATTCATTTCCACTGTTTGTCCCTAAGAGAACCATGTCTAAATTATCTACCCCACTCCCTCACACAAGGAAGGTTAGGCATAAAACTAAGTGAATAGTAAATACTTGTTAAGCAATTTTATTGTTGAAAATAATGTAATCTATCTTTGTGATTTGGCATGCAGTATACTGATTTTTTTTCCAGTAAGTTGAGCTTTTTCCAGTATGTTTCAAGTACATGTATAAAAATTTGGAAAATATATATTAATTAAAAGGACAAATGTTAGTACATGATAATTTTGTGTGTTTTTACATTGTAAATACAATTATTATAGTGAAACATGTTTTTAATTAAAAATTTAAGAATTTCATGCTTTGAAGATTACACTTGGTTTAGACAGGTATAGGACTTACAGGCCTGAGGATCAGACTTAATATCTTTGGCAAGGTATTTTTCTTTCCTCCTTGCCTCCTCCCTGTCTAGTACACATACTTTGGTATTCTAAGTATGTTTTATATTTACATTTTCTTTGTTTCCCATGGTCTGTTTGCTAGAGAGAAAGTTAATTCTTGGAACCATTTTTGGTTTATTTATAGATTGGTCAAAGAAAAAATGATGTATGAGAAAGAAGCAAAACAACAAGAAGAAAAGATCGAAAAAATGAAAGCTGAAGATGGTGAAAATTATGCCATTAAAAAGCAGGTAAATTGTATCTTTAATAATAATAGCTAACATTTACAGAATACCATGTTAACTAATATTTTAACAGCCCTTTGAGAAGGTGCTGTTATTTTCTTCTTTAGTATTACAGCATCCATTTAAAATTAGGGAAGCAGGGGCGTCTGGGTGGCTCAGTCAGTTAAGCGTCTGCCTTTGGCTCAGGTCATGATCCCAGGGTGCTGGGATCGAGCTCCGCATTGGGCTCCCTGCTCAGCCGGGAAGCCTGCTTTTCCCTCTCCCTCTCCCTGCCGCTCCCTCTGCTTGTGCTCTCTCTCTCTCTGTCAAATAAATAAATAAAATCTTTAAAAAAAAAAAAATCAGGGAAGCACAGGTTACATAGTTTGCCCACAGTCAACAGAATCACCACACAGTATAGCTAGGGTTTGAATACAGGAGTTCTGGGTCTAATATTTGTACTCTTAATCCATTAAGCTATCCTGCCTCTCCATTTTAAAAATGTATTAAATATAAAAATGGGGGCACCTGCCTGGCTTAGTGAGAAGAGCATGAGTGTTGATCTCAGGGTTCTGAGGTTTAGCCCCACCTAGTTTGTAGAGATTACTAAAAAAAATAAACTTAAAAATATTTAATATATAAATGGCCTAATCTTATATTAAATGTATTTGTATATTAAATTTACAAATATTTTCCCCAAACTGATTTGAAGACCACCAAAATAAATATATATATATTACAAGTGGCTGCTTCTGATTATTCTCATGACAAATTTCAGTCTCCTTAGTACTGCACACAAGGCTCTTCTTGATTTTGGTACCTGCTTATCCAGCCTTATCTCTTGCTATTCCCTCCCTGGACCTCTTGGGCCCTGCCTTTTTGTTTCCTGAACATGCTGTTTTCCCTTTTATTTTATTTTATTTTATTTTGTTTTATTTTATTTCATTATGTTAATCACCATACATTACATCATTAGTTTTTGATACAGTGTGCTCTTTTCCTTTGCTTCTGACGTACTGCCTGTGTGTGAGATGCTCTTCCTACTTCTCCTGCCTACCCTTTCCTTATAAATTCCTGTTTATCTGTTAAACATCCCCTGCCCTCTACCTCAACACGGAGATAGATATCCCCCCTCTGTTCTCCCATAACATCTTATTTAGTCCCATCAGAGCATTTATTGAAGAGTCACTCTTGGCTGACACTTGTTTCACAATTCCTTGAGAAAATAGAGGCTATTGGGAACTTTGCTTTTTCCCACCACAAAGTTTTTCACCCTATCTGCATCCGTACCTGCACTATCTTCCTTCCTATTAGAATGGGTTATGTTCCCTAACCCTTGTGAAAACCATCAGTGACACTATTCTCACATTTTTGTCCTCATACATAACCTCAATAGCATTTTGACCCGAGTAACCACTCTTCTTGAAACATTTTTTTATATTATCATCTTTGGTAGAATAATAGCCTCCTAGTTTTCCTCCCGTTTCACTAGCATTCCTCAGTCTCCTTTGCTGAAACTCTCTCTTCCCCTCCCGCTGTGCTCATTGTCTCCCCCACGCCGTGTGTGTGTGTGTGTGTGTGTGTGTGTGTGTGTGTGTGTGTGTGTGTGTGTGTGTTTTAACCTTTAAGAGTTCCATCTACAATCTCTAGGTCTTAAGTTCGTACCGTCATATAACTTCTCCATTTTTATGTCCACTCATTTATTCACTCAACAGATATTTATTGAATCCCCTGCTACTTGCAAATACTGTTCTAGGCATTCTTTTAGGCATGGCATTAAAAAGAACAACAAAACAGAAACAAACTAGAGTCCCTACTTACTTGACATTCATTCTAGTGCCAGGATCTTCCAGTTTATATCTCTGGGCTTGACCATTCCAGACGTATATATATTCAGCTAATCACCTACTTGGCATATTCTCTTGGGTGTCCAAGAGAATCTTGGGTCTTCCCTCAAGCTAACCCGCATTCTCAAAACAAAAATCTGTTTCTTCTCTTGTTATCCCCCTTCAGTAAATGATATCTCCAGTCATCCAGATACCTAAAACCAAAAATTTAGTGGATCTCTTTTTTTTTTAAGATTTTATTTATTTATTTATTTGACAGAGAGAGATACAGCGGGAGCAGGAACACAAGCAGGGGGAGTGGGAGAGGGAGAAGCAGGCTTCCCGCAGAGCAGGGAGACCGATGGGGGACTCGATCCCAGGATCCCGGGATCATGACCTGAGCCGAAGGCCGACGCTCAACGACTGAGCCACCCGGGCGCCCAGTGGATCTCTTCTTGATGCTTTTCTCTCTTTTAATAACCACATCTAATATCTGCAAGTCCTGTTTCTTATTCCCTCTTTTTTTTTTCCCTACTATGACTGCCTTTAATCCAGTCCACTCTCATCTTTTGCCTACAGTGTTGCAAAAACCTCCTATCAGCACACCTCTTTGTCTCTTGAAACCTCCATTCGCTCCCACCACAACAGCCGGATTGATCTCTAAAATGGTACCTCAGATCATTTACTCCTTTACTTAAAATCCAGCACGCAGTGCATGTAGAATAAAATCCAGACGACACCAAGGAAAAGGAGAGTATAAACAAGCTTATACAGATTATATCTCAAGACTTCTTTAAATCAGGACTCTGTGAACTCACAGTGGTTACAATCATATAAATTATGTTACAGATGATGATAGCGAACACTCAATCAAGACTTCATTCAACAGTATTAATCATTTAAAATGGATTTTTCTTTTTTTCTTTTTTTTTTTTTAAAGATTTTATTTATTTATCTGACAGCTATAGCGAGAGAGGGAACACAAGCAGGGGGAGTGGGAGAGGGAGAAGCAGGCCTCCCGCTGAGCAGGGAACCTGATGTGGGGCTCTATCCCAGGACCCTGGGACCATGACCTGAGCCGAAGGCAGACGCTTAACAACTGAGCCATCCAGGGGCCCCAAATGGATTTTCCTGTAGACATGTGCTATCTGTGTTGCAAAAGGAACACAGTGTCATCTGAAACATCCAGGAAGAAAATCTCATTTTGAGCTTCTAGGAGACCCTGCCTTCCTCTATGTGTGGTATAGCAGAGGACATTTGTGTTTAAGATTTTCGTAAATTTAGGGAGGATTTGTAAATAGATTTGTAGATAGAGTATGTCTGCTGACATATTGACCGCTGTGAACTAACTGCTCTTCATAAGGATTTACATATGGAATACAATTTTTTGATTCTTAAAATAATGATGGTTAAATGCTTTTTTATTATTTTTTAAAGATTTTATTTATTTATTTGACAGAGACACAGCAAGAGAGGGAACACAGGCAGGGGGAGCGGGAGAGGGAAAAGCAGGCTTCCTGCGGAGCAGGGAGCCCGATGTGGGGCTCGATCCCAGGACCCTGGGATCATGACCTGAGCCGAAGGCAGACGCTTGACGACTGAGCCACCCAGGTGCCCCAAATGCTTTTTTAAATATGTACTTGTATAAATATTTATATCACTCTTGCCCCTCTCTCACTTTAATGCCCTCTGTTGTTTTCCAGCATCTAGTAAGAAATAGTATGACATAGTATATGATTTTATTTCTTCCAGGTGCTTCTCAATCAGGCTTATTTTCCCAGATATGTAGCTTCTGACCTCAGTTGGTTTTTTTCTTTGCCCTGTTCTTTTAATCACCAGTAATGTATTAAAAAACAGCCATATAGCTAGAATAGAAGTTGTAAGTTACCTGGATGGAGAATAAATGTGTTCTCTTTCTAAATAAAATTCTACAAATAATGTCACAGATTATCAGAGAATCTGTTTTATTTTAATATTTATATATTGATCATCTTTCAACAAAGTCACTACTTTATAGGTAGGGATTAACTCTTCATTGAATCTTCTGTTCTAATTGTTATTTAAAAGTACTAGCCACTAAACTACATTATCATTGGCTACGTATACAGATGTAAAAAGGGGAAATTTTTTGTTTAAAAATCCTTTCCAGGGCACCTGGGTGGCTCAGTCAGTTAAGCATCCAACATTTGGTTTAGGTGCAGGTCATGCTCTCATGGGTCGTGGGATTGAGCCCCACCTCCAGCCCCATGCTTAGAGAGGGGAGTCTGCTTGAATATTCTCTCCCTCTGCCCCTTCCCCCACTCTTGTGCTCATGCGTGCTCTTTTTTATCTCTTTCTCAAATAAGTAAAATAAATCTTTTAAAAAAATCCTTTCTACACTCAGCCATGTTAAAATTCTCTCTTTTGTCACAGCGGTCATGGTTTATAACATGATTTCTTAGATTCCTAGTCAACCTAGCACTTACCTTCAAAAATACTACCCCATATCTAATTACAGAACAATAAATCTTTCTGTTAACTGCTATTGTTAACCTGTAGTTTATACAGTTGTCAGTTGCAGTTTTGTTTGTCTCAGGAAACCTTTTCTTTAACCCATCCTACCTGCTTTTCTGTTTCCTTTCCCTAGCTTAGCTATACTGAGGCCAGCCATTCATGTTATATGCAACAAGAGCTGCTTTGCCCAAAGCACTGCTTTATTCCTATATGCCTGGGACTTTAATGTTGGTAATGGTTTCTTTACATGTTTGTGCCCCTCGTAGAAAATATCAAGGAGGCCAAATGCTGCATTTTGTGGGTTCTTTACTCGTCTCCCTGTTTTACCTCCTCTTCTGAGCTAAATCCCCTCCTTAACCACTTCTCACCACCCTGGCTCTTTTCTCACATGGATCTATTTTGCTGTGGCTCTCATGGATCTTCTGAACACATTTATGGGGTACCTGGGTGGCACAGTCGGTTAAGTGTTCAATTCTTGGTTTTGGCGCAGGTCTTGATCTCAGGGTTGTAATCCCAGGATCATGAGATTGAGCCCCATGTTGGGTTCCGAGGTCTGTAGGGATTCTGCTTGGGATTCTTTCTTGCCCTCTGCCCCTCATCCCTGACACCCACCCTCCCTCTCTCTCTCTTTCTAATAAATAAATCTTTTTTAAAAAGTAATAATACACATTTATTACACTGTCAGTCCCTACCAAACTTCTTAACCTATTTTTGTTGTCAAAATTGGCCTTTCCTACATTAGGCCTAATTTTGGTTCTTATAAACTAAGAAACTAGGCAGAAAGACCATAAGAGGCCAAAATACAGTCAGCCAAAGAGTTATTCTGCTGTCCTTTTCTTTTTGGGCTAGATAATATAATGCAGCCTTCAAATATTGCCCAAATTGATTTTAGTCCTCTGCTCATGGTATCCCTCTTTTCTATTCTCCTCATCCCAATTAGAGGTAGATACAGAGGATTTTCCCTCAACCAGTGAAGATATTCTGGTCTTTTGGTTTTTTTTTAAACCTAATCTGCCACAGAAATGATTAAGAATAATCAAATGTATCCCTCTTATTTCACCTGAGGCATGACTCATCTCTTATTTTCTAGAAGTAATATTAAAAAGACAAATTGGTACAATTTTCCCAATAAGGATGTACAGTTATTACATATAATTGCAGTGTTGTAAAAATTTGTCTTTTTGAGAAGGATGCACACACATTTTTTTGTGATTTACTTGAAACATGAGTTAACATTCACAATTGGATATTTCTTTTTCCTAAAACTGAAGGGGAAATTTTTTTTTAAGTATGTGGGAAGTAATAGGAAGCTTCAGTTTAAAAGAGGACTTTTATCAAGTGTCTTTTACAAGACTGATTCTGCAAGAAACACCATATTTCTTTTATCAGTAATAAAAATATTACTTAACTTCTAGTGGTGCAAGAAAATATTATTGTCTCTTGTTACCTATACTCAGGTTTATAAATGTGTTCTCTTTATACACTTGTTTTGTGTTTTGTTACAGATTTACAGGAACTTGCAGTTAGTGTTCAGGGAGGTCACACATACTCCTCACTCTTCCTCCTACAATGTTAGTATCTTCTATAATTATAATTATAATATCCGGACCATGAAATTGACATTGGTACACCACAGAGCTTATTTTAAATATTTCACTAGTTACACATGTACTCATTTGTATGTATCTGTATATAGGTTTGTGTGTTTATGTATTTAGTCCCATACAATTCTGTCACATGTAGAATGTTTAACTACTACTACAGTCAAGTTGGAAAACCTTTCCACACAAAACTGCCTGGTGCTACCTCTTTGTAGCCCCTGTCTTCTCCACCCCTGAGTTCTAAGTAATTAATACTCTTTGAAGAATCATACAGTATGTAACCTTTTGAAGTTGGCTTTTTCCACTTAGCATAATTCCCTTGAGGTCCACTTAAGTCACTGAGTGTATCAACTTTGTTCTTTATTATTGCTGAGTAGTATTCCATGGTATAGATGTATCACAGTGTAACCATTGAAGAACATTGGGATTGTTTCCAGTTTTGGGCTCACAAAAAAAGCTGCTATGAACATTCGTAGACAACTTTTGCATGAACATAAATTTTCATTTTACTGGGATAAAAGCCCAAGAAATTGCTGTGTTGTATTAGTACATTTTTTGTTTTAAGAGAAACTGCTGAGCTCTTTCTGGAGTGGCTATACTATTTTACTTTCCCACCAGTGATGTGTGAATGATTTGATTTCTCCACATCTTCACTATCCTTTGGTGTTTTCACTGTTTTTCATTTTAGCATTTTTCATTTTAGCATTTAGCCATCACCTACATGATAGATGTATAGTGATGTCTCATTATGCTTTTAATTTTGATTTTCCTGATGGCTATAATGTTGAATATCTTCTCATTTTGTTTGTTTGTGTCTGTATATCCTCTTCAGTGAAATGTCTGTTCATATATTCTGCCCACTTTTTTTAAAGTTTTTTATTAATGTAAGTAATCTCTACACCCAGTGTGGGGCTTGAACTCAACGACCCTGAGTTCAAGAGTCACACACTCTTCCAACTGAGCCAGCCAGGCATCCCTAAGATTTTATTTTATTTTTTAGTAATCTCTGTACCCAACATGGGGCTTGAAATCACAACCCTGAGATCAAGAGTTGCGCACGCTCTACTGACTGAGCCATCTTCTGCCCACGTTTTAACGGGATTCTTGGTTCTTCCACTTTTGAGTTTTGAGAGTTCTTTGTATATTCTAGATAAATGCCCTTTGCTGGCTGTGTGGTTTCCAAATATTTTCTCTAAGTCTGTAATTTATCTTTTTAGCCTCTTAACAGGGTCTTTCAGTGAGCAACAGTTTTTAATTTTGAGAACATCTAATTTATGGCTAATACTTCCTTTTGTGAAGTATACTTTTTGGTCTCAAGTCTTAAGGCCTCTTTACCTAGTCCTAGGTCCCAAAGATTTTCTGGATTTTTTTTTTTTTAAATGTCTGTGGTTTTACATTTTACATTTAAGGCTTTGATCAGTCTTGAGTTAATTTTTATTTAAGGGGTGAGGTTTAGTTTGAGATTCATTGATTCATCTTTTTGCCTAAATTTAGGAGCCTAGTTTGTCCAGCAATGTTTGTTGAAAAGATTATCCTTCCCCCCATTGAATTGCTTTTATACCTTTATCAAAAACCCATTGGACATATTTGTGTGGGTCTACTTTGGTTTCTTTCTTTTGATCAATTAACCTGTGTGTATTCATTTACCAGTACCACACTGTCTTGATTACTGTAGCTATAGAGAAAGCTTTAATTGTGAAAGAGTGAGTCCTCTCATTTTCTTTTTTTAATTGTTTTAGCTATTCTACTTCCTTTGCCTTTCCATAAAAATTTTAAAATAAGCTTGTCTATGTCTTTAAAACACCTTGCTAAGATTTTGATAGGAATTGCATTAAACCTATATATCAGTTTGGGGGCACCAGGGTGGCTCAGTTGCTTAAGTGTCTGACTCTTGATCTCAGCTCAGGTCTTGATCTCAGGATCATGAGTTCAAGCCCCATATTGGGCTCCACACTTGGGCATGGAGCCTACTTTAAAAGCAAAACAAAAAACAAAAAAACCCACAAACACCTATATATCAATTTGGAGAGAATTGATATCTTTACTATGTCAAGTCTTCCAGTCAGTGAACGTGGTAAGTCTTTTTAATTTATTTAGGTCTGACTTCTTTCATCAGCATTTTGTAATTTTCAGTGAATCCTGCATGTTTTGTTAGATTTATACCTCAGTATTTCATTTTCTTTGAAAATGTCGTAAAATGGCATTGTTTTTAGTTTTGGTTTCCACATACATATTTTGCTACTAGATAGGGAAGTGCATCTAGTTTTTTGTGTGTTGATCTTGTAACCTGTGACCTTGTTGAACTCTCTAGTGTCTAAGAGTTTTTTGTAGATTCCCTCTGGTTTTCTACATAAATATTCATGTCATTTGTAAATAGAGAAAGTTGATTTCTTTTCAACTTATATGTCTTATTTCTTTTTCTTACCTGATTGTTCTGGCTAAGGCTTACAGTACTGTGTTGAATAAGAGTGGTGAGAGTGGACATCTCACCTATTCCTAATCTTAGGGAGGTAGCATTCAGTTTTTTACCATTAAGTATAATGTTAGCTGTACATTTTTGGTAAATAGTCTTTTTCAAGTTGAGGAAGTTCTGTATTCCTAGTTTGCTGAGTGTTTTTGTCATGAATGGGCATTTTGGGTTTTGTCGCATGCTTTTTCTGTGTCTCTTTTGATAAGACCATATGAATTTTCTTCTTTGGCCTATTGATATTATGGATTACATGGGCTGATTTTTTTTAAATGTTGAGCCAGTCTTGTATTGTATCTGCTTGATCACTTGATTGTGGTGTATAATCCTTTTCATACATTGTTGGATTCAATTTCCTAATATTTTGTTGAGGATTTTGCGTCTTAAGTTTATGGTCTGCAGTTTTCTTTTTTTATACTGTCTTTGTCTGGTTGTGGTATCAGGTTAATACTCCCCTCATAAAATTATTGGAACATGTTCCCTCTTCTCTTTCTTGAAAGATTTGTGTAATATTAGTTTCCGTTCTTTAAATATTTGATAAAATTGTCCAGTGGAACCATCGAGGCTTGAAGAGTTCTATTTCATGATCTTTTTAATTACAAATTAAATTCCTTTCATGATTGTAGAACTATTTGGGTTATCATTTGAGTTTTGGTGCTTTGTAGTTTTTAAGGAATTGGTTCATTTCTTCTAAGTGGTGAATCCATGAGCATTATGAACAGTATTATAAAATTCATGGTTTGGTTTTTTTTTTCCTTTCAATTTGCTAGTAGTTTGTTGAGAATTTTTGCATCCATGTTCATCAGGGATATTGGTGTGTAATTTTCCTTTTTAGTGGGGTCTCTGTCTGCTTTTGGAATCAAGGTAATGCTGGCCTTATAGAATGAGTTTTCCTTCCATTTCTATTTCTTGGAACAGTTCCATAAGAATAGGTATTAACTCTTCTTTAAATGTTTGGTAGAACTCCCCTGGGAAGCCGTCTGGCCCTGGACTCTTGTTTGTTGGGAGAGTTTTGAGTACTGCTTCAATTTCCTTGCTGGTTATGGGTCTGCTCAGGTTTTCTATTTCTTCCTGTTTCTGTTTTGGTAGTTTATACATCTCTAGGAATGCATCCATTTCTTCCAGATTGCCTAATTTGTTGCCATTTAGTTGCTCATAATACGTTCTTAAATTGTATTCCTTCGGTGTTGGTTGTGATCTCTCCTCTTTCATTCATGATTTTATTTGGGTCCTTTCTTTTTTCTTTTTGATAAATCTCACCAGGGGTTTATCAATTTTATTGATTCTTTCAAAGAACCAGCTCCTAGTTTCGTTGATCTGTTCTACTGTTTGTTTTTTCTATATCATTTATTTCTGCTTGAGTCTTTATTATTTCTCTTCTCCTGCTGGGTTTTAGGCTTTATTTGCTGTTCTTTTTCCAGCTCTTGTAGGTGTATGGTTAGGTTGTGCATTTAAGACTATTCTTGCTTCTTGAGGAAGGCCTGTATTGCTATATACTTTCTTCTTATGTCTGCCTTTGCTGCATCCCAAAGGTTTTGGACTTTCAATTTGTTGTCATTTTCATTTGCTTCTGTGTATTTTTTTATTTCTTCTTTAATTTAACATCCTACTAATTTCTTTAGTAGGATGTTCTTTAACCTCCATTATTTGCAGTCTTCCCTAATTTTTTCTTGTGGTTGACTTCAAATTTCGTAGTATTACGGTCTGAAAATATGCATGGTATGATCTCAGTCTTTTTGTACTGATTGAGGCTCAATTTGTGACTCAGTATGTGATCTGTCCTGGAGAATGTTCCTTGTGCACTAGAAAAGAATGTGTATTCTGCTGCTTTACGATGAAATGTTCTGAATATATCTGTTAAGTCCATCTGGTTCAGTGTGTGATTCAAAGCCATTGTTTTCTTGCTGATCTTCTGCTTAGATAATCAGTCCATTGCTGTGAGTGGGGTGTTAAAGTCTCCTACTCTTATTGTATTATTATCAATGAGTTTATTTATGTTTGTTATTAATTGATTTATATATTTGGCTGCTCCCAAGTTGGGGGCATATATATTTACAATTGTTAGATCTTCTTGTTAAATAGGTCCCTTTATTATGATACAGTGCCCTTCTTCATCTCTTAGTACAGTCTTTCATTTAAAATCTAGTTTGATATGAGTATGGCTACTCCAGCTTTCTTTTGATGTCCGTTAGCATGATAGATGGTTCTCCTTCCCCTCACTTTCAATCTGGAGGTGTCTTTGGGTCTAAAATGAGTCTCTTGTGAGCAGCATATTGATGGGTCTTGTTTTTTTTTTTTTAATCCATTCTGATACCCTGTGTGTTTTGATTAGAGCATTTAGTCCATTTACAGTCACAGTAATTAGTGATAGATATGAATTTAGTGCCATTGTATTACCTGTAAAGTCATTGTTCCTGTAGATTGTTTCTGTTCCTTCCTAGTCTTTGTTGATTTTGGTCCCTCTTTCCCACTCAAAGGGTCTCCTTTAATATTTCTTGCAGAGCTGGTTTAGTGTTCATGAACTCCTTTAGTTTTTGCTTCTCCTGGAAACTCTTTATCCCTACTTCTATTCTGAATGACAACCTTGTTGGATAACGTATTTTTGGCTGCATGTTTCCCATTCAGCATGTTGAATATATCATGCCACTGTCTTCTGGCCTCCCAAATTTCTGTGGACATGTCTGCTGCTAACCTTATGTCTACCCTTGTAGGCTAAAGACCTTTTATCGCTAGTTGCTTTCAGAATTCTCTGTTTATCTTTTGTATTCTGCAGGTTTCACTATGATATGTCTTGGTATTGACCTGTTTTTGTTGATTTTGAGGGGAGTTCTCTGTGCTTCTTGGACCTGAATGCCTGTCTGATTCCTTCCGCAGATTAGGGAAGTTCTCAGCTATGATTTGTTCAAATAAACCTCCTTTTTCCCACTCTTCCTCTTCTGGGACTCACGATATGGATATTATTGTGCTTTGTGGAATCGCTGAGTTCCCTAAGTCTGTATTTGTGATCTACTAGTTTTCTTTCCCTCTTCTTTTCAGCTTTTTTATGTTCCATAATTTTGTCTTCTATATCACCTATTTGTTCCTCTGCTTCTTCCATTCCTCTTGTAATTACTTCCAGTCAGTTCTGCATCTCAGTTAAGCATTTTTTATTTCAGCCTGACTAGTTTTTAGGTCTTTTATCTCTGCAGCAAGGTGTCTGGTGTTTTCTATGCTTTTTTTAAACCCATAATATTCTTATGACTCTTGTTCTAAATTCTCATTCATATATATTGCTTATATCTGTTTTGAGTAAACCCCTAGCTGTGGTTTCTTCTTGATCTTTCTTTTGGGAAAAATTCCTCCATCTTGTCATTTTGTCTAGGTTTCTGTCTTTTGTGTGTTATGAAAGTTTGTTCTTATTCTGCTCTTGAGAGTATTGGTATATTAAGGGGTCCTACACTGTCTAGGGCCTGGCGCTTCAGGAAGTGTTTCTGGTGTGTGCTCTGTGCACTCTGCTCTTGTGTTTTGGCTGCTCTTTCCCATAGGTCAGTCCTCTACAGGGTTCCTCCTTGCTCTCAGTGGGGGAGTGTTTGGACCTTTAAGTGTGCTTTGGTTTATTTGTTAAAATAAGCCTGTCACATCGGGGCACAGGGGTGGCTCAGTTGTTAAGCGTCTGCCTTTGGCTCAGGTCATGATCCCAGGGTCCTGGGATCGAGCCCCACATCGGGCTCCCTGCTCAGCGGGAAGCCTGCTTCTCCCTCTCCCACTCCCCCTGCTGTGTTCCTTCTCTCGCTGTGTCTCTTTCTGTCAAATAAATAAATAAAATCTTAAAAAAAAAAATAAGCCTGCCACGTTCTCTCCCTCTAATTGTGCAGATTGTTCTCTTAATTCTTAGATCGATTTCCTGGTATTCAAATTGATTGGATGTTGATCTAGCTGTGTTCGAGGGCTGAGGCAAGCCCAGAGTCCCCCTACTGCTCCACCATCTTAACTCAGTTCTCTATTTTTTCCCTTTAATGCTTGCAAGATCTGTAGAAATAAGATCTTTTTTTGTTACTGGTAGTACTCATTTGTGCCTTCTCACTTTATGTTTGTCAGTGTTACTAGAAATTTACCAGTTATTTAAAAACTCAGCTCTTTGTTTCATTGATTTTTTTTTTCTGTCATTGATTTATGATCTTATTTTTATTTTTCCCTTCTGCTTGTTTTGGGTTTATTTTGCTCTTCTTTTTCTAGGTTTCTGAAGTAAGAACTTAGATTTTTATTGAGATCTTTGCTCTTTCCTAACATAAGCATTTACTGCTATAAATTTCCCTCTCAGCACTGCTTTAACTGAACCCTACAACATTTGACATGCTATATTTTCATTCTCGTTTATCTCTGTATTTCTCTTTTTCTCTTGAGACTTCCTTACTGACTCATGGGTTATTTACAAGTATGTTGTTTAATTTCTAAGTGGTTTGAAGATTTTCCTGCTGTATTTTTGTTATTGATTTCTACTTTTGTTTCATTATAGTAATACATGCACTAGGTATTATTTAAATTCTTTTATTTAATATTTAAATTTGTTGAGATTTTTGATTGTTTTGTTGTTGTTGTTGTTGTTTGACCCAGGCTATGGTATACTGCAATGAATGTTTTTGGGGTTTTGTTGTTGTTGTTTTTTAAGATTTATTTATTTATTAGAGAGAGAGTGTGCTTGCAAGTTGGGGGGAGGGGCAGAGGGAGAGACTCTTTCAAGCAGACTCCACACTGAGCATGTAGCCTAACACAGGGCTCAGTCCCACAGCCCATGAGATCGTGACCTGAGCTGAAGCCAAGAATCAGATGCTTAGCCAACTGAGCCACCCAGGGGCCCCTGCAATGAAGGTGTCATGGGTGCTTGAAAAGTATTTGTATTTTCCTTTCTTAGGCAGAGTGTTCTATAGGTGTCATTTAGATCTTATTGGTTGATGGCATTATTCAGTTCTTTTATATCTTTGTTGATTTTTTTGATCTAATACTTCTACCACTTGTACCAGAGTGAGGCATTGAAATCCCCAGCTATATGTGTGGTTTTATCTCTCTCCTTTTAGCTTTATCAGTTTTTGTGTTATGTATTTTGAAGCTCTCTTGTTTAGTGCATCCACATTTAGGGATCACCATGTTTTTTTCTTGGTGAATTGGTCATTTTATTATTATGTAATATTCCTCTTTGTCTCTAATAATTTTTTTTTTTTGCTCTGAAGTCTGTCCAATATTAATATAAGTCACTTTTTTAAAAAAAATGTTTGCATGATACAACTCCTTGTTTCATTTTGCGTGAAGTAGGTTTCTTGTAGGCAGCATATAGTTGGGTCCAGTCTATGACTCTCTGTCTTTGAACTGGTGGATTTAGACCATTTATAAAACCTAAAATAATTATTGACATCTTAGGGTTTACGGACCCAGACTATTTTTTACTCATAGAATTCATTATATATCCTTATTCATTCAGCAATAACCACAAAACACAAGTCAGATTCCTTCCTTCATTCCTTCCTGTCTTCCTTCCATCCATCCTTCAGAGCTTCTCACAGCATGACAACTGGGTCCTGAGAGAAGCATTTCCAAAATGTGAATAAGCATTTCAGGAGGCCCATGTGGAAACTGTAAGGCTTCTGAAGACTTAGCCTCGGGTCTTAATTTCTAGAAAGCCACTTCTGCCACATTCTATTGGTCACAGGCCCAACCCAAATGTAGTATGGGAGGTGACTACACAAGAGCAGGATCACTGGAGGCCTTCTTAGAGTCTGGCTACCACTATCACTCATTCATATGCTAGAGTTGAAATCTGAGTCATGGGTATAATTCAGACCGTATCAACTAGCTAGTCACTCTGAGACTCAACTTTCTCATTTGTAAATTGAGGAGCCTGCAGTAGATGACCACTTAGGTCCCTTCTGACTCTATGATTCTTCATTTGTTTCTCAGAGTGTCTTTATATCTTTTTTCCCCTGCCTTACTGAGGTATAGTTGACAGTCTAAAATTGTGTATATTTAAATTATGCAACTTGATGATTTGATAAATGTATTCTTTGTGAAATATTGACCATAACCAGGCTACTTAACATATCCATCACCTTACATACTTAACCATTTTCTCTCTCTTCAGATGGATTTCTTAACATGTGTATTAGCATATTACTATTTTACCTCTGTGTAAAAGGTGACTTAAGCATTGTTACAATAATCTCTGACTACTCTAAAGCTCAATTTGGCAAACTAATGCAGTTACCATTGGTTCCAGAGGCAGCCAATATCCAATATTAGAGTGCCTATAGATTATTTTAGCTATAGTCAATGGATCATTAAAGAAGCTAGAAATCTTATCTCAATTGAGCAGTAGCAAAGCAACTTAACATTGGCCAGATTATTTCACAGAACTCTTCTTTCTGAATAAAATGAAAATCTGCCAATTAGGGCTTTTCCCTTCCAACTTATATACATTTGATTATAGAGGTAATCGATCAGATTTTAGTTTGTAATTTATCTATTGTTATAATTTGAGCCTTGCTAAGCCTCCCCAAGCTTCCATTTTACCTGAATAACTTTCCCCCCAAAAAATCATAACTTGTTTTAAAAATAGTAAGACGTGAGTAGGACCACATCCTGTTCATTGTACCTTCCAATCTGTGCCAAGGTCCTGACTTAAACTCAGTCTTGTCATAGTCAGCATTAGAATAAACTGAGAGTTTATTCAGATATTTTAGACAGAGTCCCCATTCATTTGAGTGACTCCTTCCCAAGGGGAACACTTTGAAAGATAATACTCATTTACTTTAGTTCAGGTATTTTTGAGGGGTTTCTTTACTGTATAATCACACGTTATATATGGTCTTTTAAAATTATTCCTGACAGTTGTAATTCACTGTTACGAGGTAAAGTATATGTGGTTTATGGATTCCACATCAATGTACTGTATGCCTTTGGCTCCCAGTGGCATAGTCTTCTTGAAGCTGTCCCAAATGTTTATTTTCATGTTTATGCTCCTATACTGGAATGGGGAGCAGAAACCTTCTTTTATTCATCTTTGCATCCCCTGTACCTGGCATCCTCTAGATACCTAGTAAGCTTATTGAATGAATTGGGGCTGGTATATGGGTGAGACTGATCTTTGGCCCTAGTTACATCATAGTCCTGTATTGATAGATTGCATGAGGATTCTTGCTCTATGATAATGGATAGAATAATAATGAATGGAAGTTATTTTGGGCAGCATTGCTTAAAATTCATTTCATTGGCAATACTAAAAATTTCTTTTTTTTCTTTTTTTTAAAGATTTTATTTATTTATTTGACAGAGACAGAGATAGCAAGAGCAGGAACACAAGCAGTGGGAGAGGGAGAAGCGGGCTTCCCCCCGAGGAGTGAGCCCGATGTGGGGCTCGATCCCAGGACCCTGGGATCATGACCTGAGCTGAAGGCAGACGCTTAACGACTAAGCCACCCAGGCGCCCAGTACTAAAGCTTTCAAAAAACTTTTTACAAGTATACATTTTGACTTACCATGCTTTTGATCTTACTCTTTATATTCATTTCACCTTGTTTAATTCCTATAAGCTATTCTCAAGGGAGGTCCATAAGGAAGAAATATGAATCCTGTATCCAGTGAAATGTGCCTCTCACTGAAATTTCACATGTATTCATACTAACCAGATACATAAAAATAAAACATAAAAACAGTGATTGAATATCTAGGCATAGTATGATTAGCAGTGAAGTAAAGTCATGATCCTGTGTCTAAAGTTTTCATCCAGTGTGTTGTTAGTAATAGAAGTTCAACAATATAGGTTTTCACCTGAGAAAATAGATGTGGATAGAGAGCATCCTTGTGTATTATGAGTCTGATTTTTTTTTTACACTGTGAGTTATTACAAAACTATTAGGGAAAGGAAGAACATACTGGGACTTACTAAAGTTTCTATTAAAATATAATATGATTACCATTAAGTTATGTCTTTCCTTTTTATTTTATGTGAGCTAAGGTAATAAAGCTTATTAGTAAAAGTTCGGAATTTATACCCACTTAACCAAAGGTATTTGACCAAACACTATTTTTTGGAGATAAATGTTTAAATGATCTTTGTGTCTCTGAGAATAGTTTAAGGAGATAAAGTTTCCTACCACCTTAGGAAAAAGACTGATTTGAGGGACAACATCTGACACTAATTTATTTACCCTCCTACTGATTGGTTTCTCAGTGATTGATTTGATTTTTTCTTTTATGATTTGATATTTTACAGTTCAGCTTTGAATGATGTATTTTAAGTCCAGAAATAGCCCCCAGAATAAATATTCTTGGGTTTAATTTTGTTGTGTCTGTCTTCAGGAGGAATAGGCAGAAGTTAGATTCAGGGGGTGCCAGGCTGGTAATTTGGCTCAAAGTGCATGGGGAGAATAATCTCTCTCCTAAAATGAAGCACAAGGATAAGTAATAACTTTTTATGCATGATAAGCATCAAAAATATGAACCTGCTGGTCTTTGCTTTTCATTTTTCTTTACCTCTGTCTTTCAGTGAGAACCTCCTGCAGTGTGCACATGATGTGATCAATAACTCAATAACTTTTTTCATGCAGTAATTATCTCCATGTGATATCTGAACACTGTTTTTCTTTATTACTCAGAAGATGCAGGAGATATTTATATAACCAGCTGATCCCATTTTGGATAAAGGTGCTTTGTGACAGCAGGAAGAATAGTTTATTTTAAATAGCCGTTTTAAATAAATGCTCTATGAAAAGCTTTTCCAGTTAATTTTCACTTAGCATGAGAAGGTGATTACCAAACGATTTAGAACTTGTACTTTGAATATTTAACAGTATGATAGTCATTCTTTCTAACTTCTAATAATCACAATTTAAATTAAAATATCGAACTTTTTTTTTCAGATTTCATACATTCCTATTCGAACTTTTTTTTTTTTAATGAGGAATTCTTAATCTCAGGAAACAAACTGAGGGTTGCTGGAGTGGTGGGGGTTGGGAGGGATGGGGTGGCTGGGTGATATTCGAACTATTTTTAAAAAATATTGAACTACTTAACATACCTATAATTTTTTCCTGGTTCCTCTAACTCACTTCAGATATTTACAGAGGGGTGAGCTAAACACATTAAGTTCTACTATCTCTGCTTGTCTCACGGAGATTTTCATTATAGGCAGAGATCCTGCAAGAGTCCCGGATGATGATCCCAGATTGCCAGCGCAGGTTGGAAGCAGCGTATACCGATCTTCTGCAGTTATTAGTAAGTATATTCTTCTCTGTGTTCTGTTTAAATGTTCTTTCAGTCTAATACATGGAAGGCCAAAATCTTAAGTATTCAACGCTGTAAACTAGTTAGGGACATATTTTGTTCACTTGCCCTGTGTATCAGTATATTTTAAAATAATTAATAGAGATTAAATTGTGTTTTAATTAACCTCCAGTAGAAGTACTATAACCAGCATGTTTATTCTGTTTATTTAAACTTAGTTAATTAAATATATTTGAGTTATTATGGTAGATATTCAGAGCCCGGACATTGTCCAGCAGTATCTTGAAATATTTAGTATTTATACAGAAAGATCTTTTTTTGGCACATTAAAGATAAGTAGATTATTTAAAATGTTAAAAGATCCAAATGTTTCAAATGAATTTGGGCCCTTATGGAAAGGATCTGGAATTCTTTTAGAGTCAAACTTTACTCAGTTTGAGAGGGAAAAACACCTTGTAATATAGGCAGTCCTTTCATATTAACTTGGAGCTGGATCACACTGTTAACTGTACTTGCTAATAAAATGCCTTGTGATACAGTGGCAGAATCATTTTATAAAAGATTCTAAAAACAATTAAGTCCCCTTATTTCTTTCTTAATGGAGATAACTGCATAATACTATATTCAAGCCAGTTGTTTTTGCTGTTTGATGGTAATTTGATGGATTCCAACATTTCCTTTACTAATCTCATTTTATGTTTCTGTTTCTTGAGCTAATATTAACTAGCTACTAGCTGTCTCATGATTCATAGTTGTGCCTTCTATAACAAAAATCTTGTGAGGCTTTCTCAGGATGATTATATGTATTCTTTGAAAAAGAATGACATTTGTTTTCCCACCAAAATAATATTAGGACTGTATCTGTAGGAAAAAACAAATAGAGATATGTTCACATTTTACTTTAATTTTGACACAGAACTCCATATTTAGATATAGGAACCTTTTCAAGTCAGGATAACTCTCCTTAACAGCCAAAAATAAAGCTGTGGTTTTGAAATAAAAGATAGAAATAATTACTATATTAAAATACTGAGACAGAGCACCATTTTTATTTACTGACAGCTTAAACGCTTTTTTCTCTCATGAATCTAGTAGCTGAAAAGGTAATAGAAATTGCTTGAAAAAAGTAATACTGTCTTTGGATGATATATTTGTGTGTATGGATGTATTCAACAATATTTCTACCCTCAAAGAGCTTACACTTAGTAACAGAGAACAGAGACATGTTTAGGTAGAAATTTTTGCCTATAATCTGAGGTAAGCAAATTCTCACTCCTTTTGCTTTAAATTTTCATATTAAAGAAACAAACATACTTTATTCCCTCTGCTCTGTAACAGTATATCTCCAGCTTTTATTGACCTGACACGAATAACTGATCATAGCTTTATTATTTAAGTAAAGATCAAACAAAAGTTCATATGCAGAATAACTTAGATGATATTATTTCATTTATCTCTTAGCATAGTAGTATATTAGTAAGAGCTTTATGTATAAAGTATCAAGGAAAAACTCAGCCTTTAAATATAAAAAAATAAAAGATGTTAGCATTTTGTTTCCTTGTAGTATGATACATAATAATAAGCAGACAGTTCAGTTTTCTAATTCAGAGATTATACTTACCTCTGGTGTGATACCACTAGCCTTTTTTGTCATTGTGGGTAGTTGTAGGATCATTGTCGTCTGAATGTTATATATGTAACATTTTAGTAAAGCATCATTTTTAATTTTTAGTCCATTAATAATAGTCCTTTTTGTATGGTGACATGTTGACAAAATGAGAATAAATTTTTTTTCATTTTTCTGAGGTTTTAATTTAGTTACTTAATGCTAATAGCTTTAGATAACCCTGTTTTTCACTTATTCCATGAGAATGTTATACAGTGAAACAACAAAACCTGTTATTTCTTCTCTTACCTATAAGGAAAGAACAAAACTGTGTGAAATTATACACTGTTTAGATGAGGTTTAGAATCCTTTTTAATTTTTTGAGCTCTTTATATTGATGGTTTGTAATATTTGAGTAAGTAACAGCACTGAAGTTTGAGAAGGATAAATCTAATTTTTATTATATTTCATTTCAGGAGAGTGAAAAAGACTTGGAAGAAACTGAGGAATATAAGGAAGCACGTTTAGTATTGGATTCAGTAAAGTTAGAAGCCTGAAGTTTTTCTGTACAGGGTGTTTTTTGCATTAAATCTTGGCATCCATTCCACAATTCATTATTTTGACCACTGCTGTATGTTCAACTAGTATGAGAATGCGATTCTTTTTATGCAGTTGCATATACTTTTCTTTGCCTCATTTAATGTGTCAAATAAATAAGTTCATCTAATAAGATTGTTTATTTCATACTTTATAAAATATTTTTAATTAACCTCTTACCATTAAATCATAGACATTTTTGATAATTAAAATCTGTTAGGTTCTCTTTGAAGTCTAGGTATTTTGCTTTATAAGTCTGGATTGAGTTAAAAATAGGATACCTTTTATTTTTAGATAAAAATCCAAATTTTGAACAGTTTATTCTGAATAGGGTACAACTCCCTCAAAAGAAAGGAAGAACTTCTCTGTGAATAAGGCCTCACATATTTATCCCTTCACAGTGAAAGTCTAACATTTCCATTACTGTTAACCAATGGAAACATTTAAATCTTTTTCCAGAAAGATAGATTTATACAAAAAACATCAAGGATTTAGATCTTCAAATAAGATTCTTATGAACAAAGAATTGAACTGTATTTTAAAGGAATAATAATGGTGTACTGGGAAGTGTTTAACAGATCTTCAAAATGGAAAGGGAGCATCTTACTTCTGTGGTATAAATACTCCTGCTGTGACTAATTTCAAGCTACTAACATGACATCACTGAGCCCAAGGTTGGGAAGATATGAGCCAGCTCCAGCATACACTGTCCATAGCCAGACCTGGATAATCTTGATTGATTGGAAAAGATTATCATTTTATCACAAAGTATTTTTCCAGTACAGTTGTAAACCAATTAATTACCTAATCATTTGAGCTTATTTTCTTAAAAATACATGACGGCTCATTTAGTTTTCTTCTTTCTTGAAAATGTGTATAAGCCTTGTATCATCAGCCTACCATGAGCAGTGATCTAATGAACTAAAATACTAATAATAGCATTTAAACTTTAAAACTCATAATTGAAAAAATAACAAAATCTGAATTTTTGCTGCTATGAGATACATACTCGTAATTCATCTGATTTTGGAAGTCGCTAATGATCACTAGAAACCATAACATTTATTGAATCTGTCAAAAAGAGCAGAGAAGAGAAAAATAATACTATTCTTTCCTGCTGTTATTTCTAAAGGATACTCTGTTGTTTTAAAGCACAGAATCCATCATTTTTAAAATCTTTATACATGCAGAAAATTACTTCATCATAGCCTAACATACACCAGAAGCACTTCTAAGTTGAAATGTCATCATCTTAAAACATATTACATGCCTTTTTTAAAGTATATGAGGTGGGGGGGGCAGAGTGAGAAAATAAGACCATAATTACAATGTAAAACTTTTACTAAGGCTTGCTTAATTAGAGATTTGAGTAGCAGGAGAATTAAAACTCTATAGATTATTTTGTGGTTGGTATTAAGCACCAGAATAGGTTGGCTTCTTGGGGTGGGAGTGGCATATTTAGTTTTCCAAGTAAGATACCATTTAAAGAAAGTATTTAACCATTTTTTTAATGTAAAAAATCTCATTTCAGCCTTCTGCCAAATACATAAATATCATATATATTCAAAGCAAAAAATATTGGTCCCTCCAGAAAAAATTCTGAAAGGGAATTTTTATAGCCAGGACCCAAATCTTGGTTGCTAAAAAAAAAATTATTTTCTTGCCAAAAAGCCTAGGAAAGAAAAAATTAACAAGGTAGATGAAAATAAATGTACCTTCAGAGAATTGCTATCTCAATTTTAGATTTCATACTGGATATCTCTCCAGACATTGATGAGAAGCAGCAAGAAGCTTCACAGGCTTATTCCTGGAAGTTTTTGACATATTCCACTTCTGTTTTCATGGCCAGCAAGAGGCACAGGAAGTTAAGAACAGTTGTAATTCATTCAGTGTTAGCTTGTTTTTAAGCTTTTAGTTAAAACCTTACATCTGTAGGATAATAAGTAGAATTTTCCAAAAGTAACGTTGCCTTTTTCCCTCTCCAGTATCTGACCCCCAACCAACATGTAGCAGTTGCTCAGTAAATATTTGTAGAATAAGTGAAAAGCAAGAGGTAAAAACCTCTGGAGTCAGAGAAAGAATGCTGTGAAGGACACCATCACATCACAAACACACTTAATAATATTTTTACTGCAAACCTCAATAAGAAACATGTTTTCCGTTGTGACCCAGTACCTACTTTTGGAGGTCTCTGTATACATAAAACAGTAAGTATCTTTAATATGTACAATTCTCAGTTGTTTTTTATTCTGTTTTTTTTAACAATGATTATGACCACCTGCTATTGGATTGTGAATAACACTACCCTAATACAATTATATAAAGTGCTTCTACTTAAAAGAATCGTCTCTTTGTGTCTCTCTCTATTTATGATAAGCAGTAATTGTTTATCCTATATATAAATAATAGTTTATAATACATATAAACTTGGGTCTCAGAGCAGTTGTCTCTGAATGTGTGCAGTTATACACGTAGCAGGTATAAAGTGTCATTGTAACATGTAATCATTTAATATTTGTTTGTTAGGTGCCCTTAGTCCTTGCACAGACTAATAATGGCTTTCATCGAGTAAATAGGCAAAACAAAGACAAGTGACAGAATCAAGCTGTAAACCTAACTTTTCTGTATTTTTCTGCATAGCAAAGGGCACATAATTTCTAAGGAAGTAAGAATGTGCATAGGATAAAGAAGTAGAAACATAACCTGTGGAATGAATTAAAGTAACCAAATCCAATGAATGTCATTGAGAGCATTTCCAAGTTCTAGCATTTTCCCTTGGACATTCTTGGCTAGTGAAGATTCAGTCCTAGTAAATGAAAGTACTCCACCAAAGTCCTGGACAGGAGCTTTGTGGCTGGGCTTCTGAGACATTTACATTTTGGGTGAGTGTTAACATTTCAAGAACGAGGCTGTCCTGTACCATAAGTTATGTAAACAGTTCCTTGGGAAGGAATGGAACTTGTATCAAGTTTAAAAAAAAGTGCTAAAAGTGCACTTATGAGAAATGAAAGCTAGTTAAAACAATATATTTTAACGTTCACTTAACATTTCTTGATTTTCTGGTCAGAAACATTCAAAGCCCAATATTTAAAAGTCGTCTCTATGCCTACACCTGTGCACTGAATCACCTCCAAATTGAGCAGTCAAACCTGGTTAATCTAAATTACTTTGCAAACTTCATTACATTACTTGGCTTTTTAAAAATCCTATCAAATTTAATAAGGACATATCCTACAGCTGGTTATCACTTAAATCTTACTATTTGGTCATTTAGATAAACCAAGGACAGATTAATCCTTTCTCTGCAAGTTAGGGCCTTTAAATGTCAGTGTAAACTTGACATGTATATGAGCAAGAGCTGTAGAGCATTTGGCATTAAAGGGTTAATCAGATCATTTAGTCCTTGAGACTCTTGAGTGCTTTTAGCTGGAAAGAAATTGAATGGTTGAGAAATGGTGCACTATGAAACAAGTTATAAGTATTAGTGTACTTGAAATTTTGAAGAGTGCTTCATAAAAATCTATATTGCACTCCACTGTCCATCTTACTGCTCTTATAATACGAGAGGCCTTTGTTCATGTATTGGACTGTTGCGCTGAAGGTATAATTAATTTACAAGACAGTAGATCAAAACTTTATATTTTGTTTCTTGCTTTGTGTTGACTGCTGGATAGTTGACAAGGTTCTTTTAAAGTCTTGGGAATATATGTCATAAGAGGTTAATATTTTTAATACACAAAGAGCCCTTTCAAATTAATAAAAAATCCCTACTATGAGAAATAAAGGATAGAAACACAAGTCATAAAAGAAGAAATACAAATGGATAGGTTTTTCAAAAATGTTTCACTTCAGTAATAATCAAATTCCGATCTTAAAAATAATGAATCAAATTTTAAAAAAATGAATACCTGTTGGCTTGATGTGATAAAATATTGGCCAATGAGACTAGATAAAAAGATGAAATGAGAAAGAGTGAAAAAGATGCATCATTCTCACTGTATGCAGTTGATAAGATAGGTACCAGGTAAATGCAAGAGTCACCTGTAAGATAACTAGAAAGAATGAGGTAATTAAAGTGGACAGCTGCAAAATTAATATATAGAATTGTTATGGATTGAATTATGTCTCCCCAAAAGGTATGTTGAAATCCTAACCCCCAGTACTCAGGATGTGACCTTATTTAGAAATAGGGTCCTCACTGATGTAATTAGTTAAGGTGAGGTCATACTAGAATAAGGTAGGCCCTTAATCTATGACTGGTGTCCTAAAACAGTGTGAAGACACAGAGAGAGATCGGAATGAATTATGCAAGCCAAGAAACCCAAAGTGACACTAGAAGCTACAAGACAGGCATGAAACAGATTTTCTTAGATCCGATTTCAGACTTAAAGCTTCCAGAACTGTGAGACAATAAATTCCTGTTGTTTTAAGTCACCCAGATTGTGACACTTTGTTACAGCAGTCCTAAAAGACTAATACACAGAACCCCAGCTTTTCTATATGCCAGCAATAACCAAATATAATGGAAAAATAAATCCCTGAGTCATAGAAGACAACATTTTAAAAAATGACTTGTATATATAATGGAAAGTTAGTGTCAAAACATGGTTTATTTTTATGTCAATTTGTAAAATCAGTGAAATAAACTACAACAGGGTTGGGTGGAGGAGAATCTTAGGAAATGACTATAAAATCCAATTAAACTGGGGTGGGGATATGAAAAGGAATAGTAATGAGGGAAAATTGGTTTTGCTCACTATTAAAACTTTGTCAAGTTGCAGTAATTAAATGTATGGTAAAAGAATAGAAGACCAAAGAGAATAGAACTCAGGAGTGAACTCAAATATATACTTATGGGAATTTAGTATATGATAAAGGATATTTTAGACCCTTGGGTGAAAGAGATTATTCAATAAATCATATTGGGATAACTGGCTAATCATTGGGGGGGGAATAAAGCTGGATCTCTTTCACCTCTCACACCAAAATAAATTTTAACTGAGTCAAAGATATCAATATAAAAAAAAAAACATTGAAAGGTAGAAGAAAACTGGTGAAACTAATAGATAAATGAATTTTAAATTGATAATATGCAGTGAGTGTATAGGGAAATAGAAACAATACACTTAGTGAAAATATTTTAAAGATAGAAATTCTCCACAAATTACATAAATGTAATACCACAATTATCAAAATTGTATATATAGGAAAAAATTATTCAAGAAAATCTTGAAAATGGGGAATTAGGAAGAGAGGATAAATGTAGGAGATAATGCAGTTGGATATTGAAACTTAAAATGCATTTAAAACAGTAAAACTGGCTAAGATTAAACTCAGTGGAGTAGACTAGAAAACCCAAACAAGCCCCAAGTATATATAAATACGTAAGTACCTGATAGATGTAAAGGATGGATAATAAATAAATGGAATTAGGAAAAGTCCATTATCGATTTTTTAAAAAAATTTTATTTACTCATTAGCACTAGCGAAGGGGCAGAGGGAAAAGCAGGCTCTCCGCTGAGCAGGGAGCCCAATGTGGGGCTCAATCCCAGGACTCTGAGATCATGACCTGAGTTGAAGGCAGATGCTTAACCAAGTGAGCCCCCCAGGCACCCAGAAAGTCTGTTACCTATTGAGAAAAATAGATTTCTATCTCATCCCACACAACACAAAACTTAAATGGATTAAAGAATTATAATTGACCCTTGAACAATATGGGCTTAAACAGTGTGGATCCACTTATACACAAATTTTTTTTTATAAATATAGTACAGTACTAGAATTGTATTTTTCTTACAATTTTCATATTTTCTCTAGCTTACACTGTTGTAAGGATATAGCATGTAATACATAAAACACAAAATAACTGTTAATCAACTCTTTATGTTCTGGGTAAGCCTTCCAGTCAACAGTCAGTTATTAGTAGTTAACTTTTGGAGGAATCAAAAGTTATATGCAGAATTTTTTACTGCGTGGGGGGATGGCCAGCACCCCTAACCCCCCCATATTGTTCAAGGGTCAACTGTAAATTTAAGCACCAAGTATTTCTTGAGCCTCTACTGTTATATTAGCCAGGCACTATAATGGAGCTGGGATGCAATAGTAAGCAAGACAAGCGAAGATCTCTACTCTTGAGGAGTATACAACTCGTGGAGACTGACAATAAATATTAGCTATGCAGCTAAGAGCAATCCCCGAATTATGTTGCAGAACAGATCCCGTAAGGACAATAAAGCCATTATATGGCTATCCCTGGACACTGCACACAGCCAGTTCCCTCTCTGCTATGGTTGTCCTAGGACCTCTGGCGACCACCAACACCATTACCACCAGAGAAAGTGCTACATCATCATCCTTGCTCTACAACACCAGTTCCCATTGCAAAGTCTACGGTGAGTGTTTCCGATTGGTGGAGCCAAGGTTTAGGCTCATACCCTCCCTTTGGCAAACAGGGCAAAGAAAACAAGCATTTGACCTTTTTCAGCATCTATCATGCAAGGTTCTGTCCCTGAAACACTTGTGGGTAGATGGAGGTGGTATTCAGATGCTGAAAATCAATAAAAGACATAGGTGATAAGAATTTTAAGGCCAGAGTAATTACCTGGGACACTTCACGGACGAGATGGAGGGTGAGACTTGAATGATGGTGGGATGCAAGGAGGGAAGAAAGGTGAGCAGTTGTAACTGTACTTCTTACTGCTGTGTATCTAAGAAGGAAGTTACCGGCCTCTGTGGAATGGAGTGGTGGGCTTGCTGGACTGAAGAGTCGTGGAGAAAGCTGAAGTGGACAGGTAGTCAGGCTAGGTTTTGAATGCTCTTGGAAGCCAAGCGGGAAGCTTGGGCTTTAATGACCCAAGCCATGTGGAGACTCGGAGGTTCTAGACCAGCAGAGTGACACGTTGTCCCTCATGTCTTAAGAGTGTTTCATTCATTTATGTATAAAATCTTTGTTGTGCAAGATAATAGGAATAGAATGGTGAACAAGAAGAGGTACACTCCCTACCCTCAGGTGACCTCCAGTGTGGCAGGAAGGACAAACAGAGGACAAGCAAATACAATATAGCAGAAGAGACAGAATAAGGAAGACAGAATAAGAAAGCTCTAGTGGCTGTAGGTACACAGGGGTGGGGGCACTCAGTGTAGCTATGAGTGATGGAGGAGGCTTCCTCTGGAAAGTGAGATTTAAATTGAGACCTGAAATATTCCAGCCAGAAGAAACAGCAAACCATGTAGATCCTCACACTTTTAAAGCTCGCCCCAAAAGTTCCATAAATGAGACACAAATTATTAGTGTCGTGTTTAAGAATATGCACCATGTAGAGAGAGACACCGCATGGGTTCTACAGAGCCCAACTCTATCCCTTGTGAGCTACACGAGCTCGGGAGCATCAGCTTAATCTGAACTGTAATTTCCACAGGTGTAGACACAGGGTGATGGCAGCACCAGCCTCAGAAGATGATGCATATTGGCACCTTCTCTAGATCCTCACACACAGGAAGTGCTTCCATCGGTCAGGAACCTACCAGGGAAACAGAAACCAAGTAATTCAAAGGGATTTTAAGAGAAATTCCAAAAAGAATTGAATGTAGGAATTGCTTTGTAAATGATGGAAGAGCTGAAAATCAAATAGGAAATGGTAACAAAAAAGAAAGAAAGAAAGAAAGAAATGGTAAAGCAACCAGAGATCAACAACTGCAGGAAGGGGCTACCACCCCAGGCTGGAAGAATAAAGGGAAGAATAGTGGTGCTGAGCCGCAGGGCCTGGGGCTGCCTGCAGGGCACCTGCACGGTGGGGCCGGCCCGCGAGAACTAGAGCTAGCGCCCTCGCGCGGGGCCTGTTCCATGTGCGCTGGGAAAAGGGATGAGGGTCTGTCATGAAAGTGATCCGGCTGAGCTAGAGGACTTGACACTGCAGAATCGACATTTGTTAGGTTATCTCAGGGAGAAAGACAGCACTTGACATCCCTTCTGCTCCTTTTAAAGGCACATGATTTTCTGATGAGTTATCCAAGTCTCGAAGGTACAGTGGACACACAAGACAGAATTGAGGAAAGTAATCTATCATTGTCTTTGCCTGCTCCAAACATTCGCCCGGGAGAGCTTTTCCTGCTGTGGCATCTACTCCCCAACTTCCCAAGCATATAGATCCCCAAGCAGGTTGCTGACGGCACCCACCGCTGAGCAGACTCCCAGGAAGAAGAATGAAGCTCATGGTAGTGTTTGCGGCAACCCCCTGAGAAATACAGTTGTCAGTGCCACAGTCCCCCTTCCTGATCAGAAAGCCCCAAGGAGACGTAAAGCTGAGCCTTCTCTAAGTACTCTGATGGGCAACCTCCTTTTTAAAGATTTAGAGTGTAAGGATCCCAGTCATTGGCACTTAGCCTTGGCTTGGCTCTCGGATGTCTGTAGCCTACTTACCAGAGACTTTGCTCAGCCTTGCAGGACAGCTAACACCACTGTCCTGATTCTTCTAGTCTCCACTCCCTTCAACTCATTCCAGACCCTCCACTCCCTCCAGACCCCTGGCAGAACATAGTTTAGTTTGCAGGTTGATTCCGGTTGGGAGTTGTTCTATTCTGAACATCCACTTTTCACATCCACTTCCACAAAGACAGAGATATGGTCATCCCACTGGTGGTAGGAAAACTATGTTACAGAGGGAACGCTGTATGTTTCTGTTAGCAGAAAGGCTACATTGAAATGAAACTATTACATTGTTTATAAATATACAGGAAAGTTAGCAAACCCTTGGGTAAGGAAACAGCTGGGCCTAAAAACAAAAGAAGAGCAGTAGCCATACTGATTTGTAACAAGAACAGAGTTGGAGCCCATTCTTCATCCATTCATGACGGTACCTACTGTATGTCAGGCACTCTGCTAGGCTCTGGGAATCCACAGTTGAGAAGCTCACGATCCCATAACTTATACTGCAGTGGACCAAGTGCTGTGATAAAGGTCATCGTGATATTGTGATTTATAATAAGAAATAGAAATTTGGTCTTTGTCCTGTTTCTGGCACAGAGTTCCTGAAACCCTTGGACTCTCCTAAGTGATAAGAGTGATAAATGTGTCAGGGAAATACATATCAAAACCTCAATGAGATACCGCCTCATACCAGTCAGCATGGCTAAAATTAACAAGTTAGGAAAAGACAGATGTTGGCGAGGATGCGGAGAAAGGGGAACCCTCTTACACTGCTGCAGCCACTCTGGAAAACAGTATGGAGCTTCTTCAAAAAGTTAAAAATAGGGACACCTGGGTGGCTCAGTCGGTCAAGCATCTGCCTTCGGCTCAGGTCATGATCCCAGGGTCCTGGGATCGAGCCCTGCATCAGGCTCCCTGCTCAGGGGGGAGTCTGCTTTTCCCTCTGCCTCCCACACACTCTCTCTCTCTCTCTCTCTCTCTCTCTCTCCAAATAAATTAAATCTTAAAAAAAAGTTAAAAATAGAGCTATCCTACGACCCAGCAATGGCACTACTAGGTATTTATCCAAAGGATACAAACATTGTGATTCAAAGGGGCACATGCGCCCTAATGTTTATAGTAGCCTATCCACAATAGCCAAACTATGAATAGAGCCCTGATGTCCATCGACTGATGAATGAATAAAGAAGATGTGGTAGAAGATGTGGATAAAGATGTGGGGGGTGTGTGTGTGTATAATGGAATATTACTCAGCCATCCAAAAGAATGAAATCTTGCCATTTGCAATAACATGGATGGAACTAGAGTATATTATGCTAAGCAAAATAACTCAGTCAGAGAAAGACAAATACCATATGACTTTACTCATATGTGGAATTTAAGCAGTATGGCTACTGCTCTTAAATTCCACATATGAGTAAATTTATGAATTTAAATTCATAAGCCAGATGAATATAGGAGAAGGGAAGGAAAAATAAAATAAGATGAAAAGAGAGAGGAAGACAAACCATAAAGAGACTCTTAACTCTAGGGAAAAAACCGAAGGTTGCCAGAGGGGAGTTGGGTGGGGGGATGGGGTAACTGGGGGATGGGCATTAAGGAGGGCAGTTGATAAAATGAGCACTGGGTGTTACATATAACTGATGAATCATTAAATTCTACCCCTGGAGGTGGGGAAGAATTCTTTGGGGGAAAAAAAAGAGTGATGGAGGTGTCTTAATATTCATAACAAACCGCTTTCAACCACATCTGAGCTTATGCCAATTCAGTGGCTTTTTTTGGAAGCACTGAAGGATGAGGGCAGATCGCAGGAATCAACCCTGTGATTGGAGTCTTGGAAGTTTTAGTCCCACTCCCCGAATTCTGGGGAAGGGAGAGAGGCTGGAGGTTGAATCGATCACCAGCGTCCAGTGATTTAATCAATTATGCCAGTGAAATGAAGCCTCCATAAAAACTGAAAAGGAGGTGAATCAGAGAGCTTCTGTTTTGGTTGGTAAACCATGGAGTCTGTGGAGAGGGGCACTCCTGGAGAACCACGGAAGCTATGCTTCTCTTCCCCATGTCTTGACCTATGCATCTCTTCCACCTGGCTGCTCCTGAGTTAACCCCTTTTATAATGGACTAGTAATCCAGTAAGTAAATTGTTTCTCTGAGTTCTGTGAGCTGCTCTAGCAAATTAATCAAACCCAAGAAGGGGGCTCTTGGAACCTCCAATCTATAGCTGATCTGTCAGAAGCATAAGTGATAATCTGGGCCTGGTTGTGGTTGGGGGCAGTCTTGTAGGACTGAACCCTTGACTGAGGAATCCGATGCAATCTTCAGGTGTTTAGTTCTTATTGAGCCCAGAGGAAGGGACCAACAGAAACTTTCAGTTTGGATTTCATATAATATGCCAAAGCTGTCTAAGTCATCTCAGGTAGGAGATAAAGTGAAAAACTGCAGAGAGTTTTCAGAAGACCTCTGGATCACACAGAATGTGTTCAACTGTCGGTAGTACAAAACCTGACCAATGCTGATTTAAACAACGAAGATGATCAAGGGTCCCACACAACTGAAATCTGGGAGTAGATGGTTCTGAGTTCAGAACAGTGGTGCAGCGATGTGATTTAGGGCTCAGGCTGTCTCAACTTTTTTGGCTTTAGCATTTTCAACTTGTCGACACTGTCTTCCTTCTGGTACCAAGATGCTAATGCCGCTCTGGTGGGTGAGTCATTTAAATTTTCTGGTACTCCATTTCTCCTCTATAAAATGAGATGTGATTGGATGATGAGCTTTCTATTACACCAGCTGCAACCCTGATGTGATAGTTTAACCCATTATAGTTCTTTAACTTGAGTGTACATCAGAGTCACCTAAAGGGTTTATTAAAACAGTTTGTGATTCAATTGGTCTGGAATGGGGTCTGAAAATTCACAAGTTCTAACTTCTAACAAGTTCCCAGATATTGCAGCAAGTGCTGGTCCGGGGACCATGCTTTGAGAAACACCAGTTTAAGTTATCAGTATGTCAGTTTCCCTGACCTGTAAAATGAAGGAGTGGCTCTTAAAGAGGGTTCATATTACTCCTAGATAATTTCCAAATCCACTGGGGAGTTTTTTTAAAATACAGATAATGGAGGGGCGCCTGGGTGCCTCAGCTGGGTGAGCGTCTGCCTTCGACTCAGGTCATGATCTTGGGATCCCGGGATTGAGCCCCAAGTCGGGCTCCCTGCTCAGCAGGGAGTCTGCTCCTCACCCTCTCCCTCTGTCCTTCCTCCTTGCTTGTGCTCTCTCTCTCTCAAATAAATAAAATCTTTAAAAAAAAATAGCCTCTATCACCCTCCGTAAATAGATAAATAAATAAATAAACAAACAAACAGATAATTGAGCCTCACCCCTGAAGATTCCGGTACAGTGGATCTGAGGCTGGGCCCATGAATAGGTCTTTTACTAACAACCCGTTAGGTGATTATGACATTAGAGACTTAGATAATCTTTTAGATCTTTCTAGCTCCATATCTGAAAATCAAGATTGCTGGTTACAAGCAACCTGAGTATTCACAAAGGAAAAAAAACTACAAAT
This sequence comes from Eumetopias jubatus, assembly GCF_037043125.1. Taxonomy (NCBI): domain Eukaryota; kingdom Metazoa; phylum Chordata; class Mammalia; order Carnivora; family Otariidae; genus Eumetopias; species Eumetopias jubatus. Next base: position 58,475,259 of record NW_028274811.1, on the reverse strand, counting down.
GAATCAGCATTTTTACCATCTTTCCTTTCAAATTCATAGATATCTAGGAGTCTGGTTTTTTTTTTATTTAAAATAAACCTCTCTACCCGTGGGGGAGAAAAAGATATATTACTAGACTCTTTACTTTCTAGCTCCTCTAAGAAACTTTCCCCACTCTCCTTCTGGAGGTTTATCATTTCACTCTTAACTGTCTTAGCGTTTATCTATGTTAATATTATTACATTTTTGGTATGTATTTGTAATTATTTGGTTTTAATAATACATGGGTAGAGTTCTTAAAATCAGATAATATAAAATGTTCTAAGATGCAGCAAACTCCCACCACCCTCCCAGCCCCACTCTCCAGAAACAGTTTTAACTCTTTCATCTGCTCCTTCTGGTGTTTACCACCATCTTTCTAAGTCATCAACATATACCGCTTATTTCTTGATTTCCCAATTTCCAGCATCATTTACTGACTTCCCACCATGATAGCTGAGGGTTTAGTTCTCTTAGGCCAATTAATGTACTCTGATTATATGTTTGATTTCCCCTCAATTATTTATTTTTCTTGTAATTAAAAATGACCTCAATACTTTTGTTTGTTTAATTTTTATAAATCCATCCTTAATTTTTCCCAGATGCTTTGACACATCTGTCAAACAGCTGACAAATGAGTTTTCCCAAACTTTTAAACATACATTGGTTCTTTTTTACATGGAGCGTCTCCCTTCTGGAGCCTCCATCCTCCAGCCCCTCTAGGAACTGGTAGTTCTCAGCCACACACCTGTCCTCCTGGTGGTCCTCCTTTAGCCTCTGTCTTGTGTTGAGACATCTGTTGCCAGAATCCTATGTCTTCCTCCTTTTTGTTCTTTCTGGAACTCTCATTATTCAGATATCGGATCTTCTGAACTGATCCTCTGTATCTGTGCTTTCCAATATGGTAGCTTCTAGCCGCTTCTGGCTTTTGAGCACTTGAAGTGTGGACTGTCCAAACTGAGGTATGTCATAAGACTCAGGATGAAGAAAGATTATAAAATATTTCATTAATAATTTTATTTTGATTACATACTGAAATGACAGTATCTTGAATATATTAGGTTAAATAGAATATATTACTAAAATTAATTTTGGCTGTTCTTTTTTGATGTGACTAGTAAAAAAATCAAAATTAAAAATGTGGCTTGTATAATATATTCCTATTGGACAGTACTGCTTAGTATATATTATCTGCTCTGTTACATTTTCCATCTTTTTATTCGGTCTGTTTTCTGGGAAATGTCCTCAATTCCACCTTCTAATTTTTCTACTGAATTTTTTATTCCTTTTTTAAAAAAGATTTTATTTATATATTCATGAGAGAGAGAGATGCAGATGCAGGCTCCCTGCAGGGCAGGGAGCCCGGGGCAGGACTTGATCCCAGGACCCTGGGATCATGACCCAAGCCAAAGGCAGATGCTCAACCGACTGAGCCACCCAGCCATCCCTGAATTTTTTTATTTCAATTTTTTATTTCAACTGTCATTTTTAAAATTTCCAAAAGCATTTTGTTGACCTTTTAGTCTTTCTTTTACAAAGCATATTTCATTTGTTTTGTGAATGCACTAGTTTCTCATCTCTGATTTTGTAATTCTGGCTCTCTTGACATTTTATTCTGCTGTCTTCACTGTTCCATTTTCCTACAAGCTTTTTCATTCTCTTTGGTCTCCATTCATATTCAAGAGGTACTAAGAAAGCTGACTAGACATACTGTGTGCGTTGGCTTTTTGGCTTGTGGTCTTTACTGGGGACTGATGATGGGAAAGCCGAACTTTCTTTGAGAGACATCCCACACCACACCTACCACCAAGTGTTAGTTTGTGGAGGTTTTTCCTCTGGTACTTTTTTATTTCTCCAGAGAAGAATCTTCCAGGCTGCTGTCTTGATAAGGAGTTGGGGGAAGGGAGAGAGATATTGGAAGCGAAGCATTCACGTCTCAGTTAATTTCACTATTTTCAGTGCCTAGTCATCCCTGGCCTCTTGGATAGGTTTCCAAATCCAGATCTTCTCAGGTTCAATATCTCTAGAGAACAAACCCTCTGTTACTTAAGAAAGTAGAGGTAGTTACCTGGCCAGAGGTTGGAAAGGGAAAGAAGATGTGATTCATCCAACCTTCAGTTCCTTCATTACACTGTAGGGCCAAGGGCCTCACTTTTTTTTTAGTGCCTTTTGTGAATACTTAATGTTGTTTAACTTTCTCTCTTCTGTTAAGTCAGTTACCTTTGCTCTTGCTGCTTCTCATTTTTAGAAGCTATGTATAGGGGCACCTGGCTGGCTGTCTCTCTGGGCTACGGGAGATCTGAGTTAGAGCCTGGTCTCTAGATGATTTCTAAAGGCCCTATTTACCTTTAACATTCTAAGAATGCATGTACCCAGTTTCTCCAGTAGTTTTCACTATTTGCTAATGTATATCATATCATCACTAGGCAGCTAACATTGTAGAGACCTTTTACAAAGGAAAAAATTTAAATCCATCAAGAGAGGCAGTAATTACTCCTAGTTGAAGGGCTTATAATCCATGATCAACAACAGTGACCAAGTATAGTATTGAAGGTGGAATGGGCATAGCAAGTGCGGTAAAACCAGTACCTTCTTCCTGTCCTGCCTGCATAGATCTTGGAAGGACAAAAAAGGAAGGTTAAAGCTACTGGAAGTTATTTATTTTATTTCATTTTAAAGATTTTATTTTTAAGTAATCTCAGCACCCAACATGGGGTTTGAACTTACAACCCCAAACTCAAGAGTTGCATGCTCTACCAACTGAGCCAGCTAGGCGCCCCAGGAAGTTGTTTTAAAATGTACCTGGATGGGGAGTGGGGGGGCGGTGGCTCAGTAGGTTAAGCATCTGCCTTTGGCTCAGATCATGCTCCTAGGGTCCTGGGATTGAGCTCCATGGGCTTCCTGCTCAGCGGGGAGCCTGCTTCTCCCTCTCCCTCTGCCCCTCCCCACTGCTTGTGCACACGCTCTCTCTCTCTCTCTCTCTCTCTCTCTCTCAAATAAATAAGTAAAATCTTTGGTCTGGTGAGGTCAACAGATCAGGAGACAATGGTCACTTTTGAAAAGATAGTTTATTACTTAAAATTCCCAAGAAGGGACATGGTGTGATGTGTGACCATATAGGGAAGCACCAGGGTGAGTCAGGAAGCAGAAGGAATGTGAGGAAAGCATGGGCAAAAGACTTTATTGCAGTTTTTGCGGGAGGAAATGGGCAAAGGTAACAAGCAGCTGAGCAGACTTAGGATTGGACAGTTTGATAGTTTGAATAATTGATAACTGGCTCAGCTGAATAACTGACGGCTGCATACCCTAAGGACAACTTCCTAGTTTTCCCTTACCTGGGCCTGGGATGATTAGGGCAGAGGAATATTGCCTCCTGGAGTGTTAAAACCAGATACAGGAGGTGGTTCAGAGTAAGGGCTCTGGATTGGTTAGTTTGCATTTGAAAGGTACTCTTGCTGGTAAGTTGTCTGCTGTGCCTAAGAATTGAACTAAGAAAGAACTAAGCCCTTGGAGGGTCAGACTCTCCCTAGTCAGGGAGGCCCCAGGTACCAGAAGATCAAAAATACAGAAAATGAGAAAATATAGTTAATACAGAAGTGGTGAAACAAAGGCTGAGCTACAAAGGTAGAAAGTCATGATGAAGCAGGCAATGAGTCAGGAATATGAGTTGGAGTATGACTTTTGGTAGAAGGCGTGTGAGGAGACCAGAACTTATAAAAACAAAGGTCAGGAATGTTCCATGTTTAGGAAAACTAAGTAATGGTAGTATCATCATGGATGGAGTGTGGGCAAGGTAGAATACCTTAGGAGATTCAACTTTCTCACCTAACCAGAAGTATGGAGGTGTAGTGTTGGGCTGATGCAGCCACTCAAGAAATGCACCAAAGATCCAGGCTCCATATAACTTTTTGTTCTGCCAACCTTTATACTGTTGCTTTTGTTCACATGTTAACAAGATCCGTCCCAGGCAGGAAGTAAGAGCAGGTGGAATAATCAAAGCCAAATTCCTGCTGATATTTCTCCCCTTTCTCTCTGGGAGATAATAGCTTTCCTGGAAGTCCTGCCCAGTAGATTTCTTCTTACGTCTCACTGGCCAAAACTGAGCCACAGGGTTGGCCCTCAGAAGCAGGGATATCTGGGGGAGGTAACTGTTTCTAACATTTACATTGCAGCCTCCAGCAAAATTGAGGTTCTCCTGGTTGGGATGAATCCCAGCTATTTAGTAGGGTCTGCCACAGAAGGAAAAAGGAAATATGAGCTATGAGCTTGTCTCCCTCAACTAAATGAGACAAACTATATAAGGGAATTTAGCACAATGCCTAGCTTACAGTATGTGCTCAAAAAAAAAAAAAGTTTGCTGCTTCTGCTACGAAAAACACATTCCATCATTGTCTTGATGTTTAGTCCCATTAGTTCAACAAATGTTTATTGCACTTTTACAGTATTCAGTCCTAGGTGCTGGGGGTCAGAAAAGGGAATAAAATGTGATTCCTTCCTTCTAAGAGCTTACCCTTGTGCAGATAATTACACCATAACTTGAATGTGATAAAAACTTCAGCAGAGACAGTCTTGGAAGTTAGTAGAAGTAGATAGAACTTGAGAGCACCCAGTACAAACGATTCCCTCATCTTACAGATGAGGTAAGTGGGGGCCACCAGGGAAGTGAAGGGGCTGACTGCAGTCACCCAGTTCTCTGAGTATGGGGCCTGGATCCCCAGCCTCCTGATGCCCCCATCTGATGCTCCTTCTCTTAAATTGCCCTGTTGAAAGTGGTTTGAAAAATAAAAAGCTGGATGAGAAGACCAGAATGGCACCAGAAATATACCCTTGCCTTTTAGGGGAGGTGGGCGGGCCATCCCACAGAAGCATGAGGCTTGGCCCAGGAGGAAACATGACCAGTAATAGATCAACTGAACTCCCAATATTGGGTTGTGTTGAATTGTGTTGTAGGTGTGCCAGCATGAAAAGGAGGACCCCTCCATGTGGCGGGTAGAATTCCTCTGCGTCAAGACTTTTGTTCATGTTGTGTTTTTTAATTAGCAATCCTGATTTTTCCTTTTTTTTTTAAGATTTATTTATTTATTTGAGAGAGAGAGAGAGAGTGAACGCTGAGTGGGGGGAGGAGCAGAGGGAGAAGGAGACTCCCCACTGAGCAGGGAGCCCCATGCAGGGCTTGATCCCAAGACCCTGGGATCATGACTTGAGCCACCCAGGCTCCCCAGCAATCCTGATTTTTCTAAGGATTGCATTAAATCAGCAAATGCTTCTTGTATAATTCCCCACCCACTATTGGACAGCATGGGTCACTAAAATGTAGGAAGAGAATAGAAATTTGGGGTCCTGCTGCATGATGCAAGATTAGATGTCATTCAGGAATATTTTAAAGATATTAAATGCACTTTGTTCACTACAGTGACCACTATATTTCTTAAATTAAAGAATACTTTCTTTTGCTTGGCATAAAGTATAGCACTAGGTTTTATGGGCTTTTGTTGTTATTGTTTAAATGAGGAAGTTAATGAAAATCGAAGACTGGCTGGCTGGCAAAAACAAAATAAAGTCACATCTGGAAACAGCTGCTCTTGTAATTAAATGGCATTTAATGTGACTAATATCAAAAGGGTGGGTTTTTCCTCCCCCTAGCATTAGGGATGCAAAATTCAGGCTTCCTGGCTGCTCTATTATAATAGTTTTGAGTCAGTGGGTGTTTAGAAGTCATTCTGATATTTATAAAGGAAAACCCCCAGTGAGCTATAGAGGAGATTTGAGTCAAAAGAAAAAATGAACAAGAGCTGCGCAGTTTGAATTTTGAGAACTGACATAAATTTTAGTTTTTTTTCCCCGCCAAGCATTAACTGTTCAGTGTTTCAGTTCAATGAAATAAAGGCCTCTTGTTTCCCATACCAATCAAGTGACCTCCTGCCTTGCCGTAATTAGTGGTAAACTTCAATATGCAAGATAAAAGACCACCTAATTAAAAAGTGTAATTAATTTACATAGATCATTCAAAATGGCTAGATTAGATAGCTTATGGAGATAATGTAAAACTCTTTGAGCTGCTTTTATTGGCTTCTTTCCCTGCTGTTCCTCAGGTTCTGAGTATTTTCATGGGAATGAGTTTATCAAAGTGGGAAGGGCTTTGAGGTGATGGTTTTAGCTAATCACTGCTAAACATTTAAAGCTTTGCAATTATTTTTTTTATCAATTACTCAAGTATAAAACAAAAAAAAAATGGCCTTATCTTCCTGCTTGGTGCTGAGTGGCCTAATGTTATTAGTGAATATTTATGAAGTGCCTGTTGAGTGCTAGATGCCACTCAAAACACACAGTTATTTTAGAGCCTGCCATGTGAGCAGTGACTCCTCCCTCTGGGCCAGACAGCACTCTGGTTCTTCAGATCACTAGGAGATAGAATGCTGCTGGATTCAAAAGCAAGATAACAGTCAAAGGCTTTCTCGTTCCCTTTACTCATAATTCACAATGCCAAGCAATGTCCTGTATTATCTACTCTTCAGTATGAACAGTATTGGACTGCAGAGCTTGGCCAAGCCCCTGGGTGACAAGCAGGAGGATGTTCCAATGGTGAGGGAAGAGAGTTCTGATTTCTTGCCTGCCTCGGTGTAGAAATCGAGGCCTCACGGTTGATATTCGATTCCAAATTTCCTCCCCTTTATCTGAGTTACAAACGGAGAAATTTCCCCCCTCTTTATGTGTGGAGGAAATATATCGGGAGAGAGATCTCTCAAGCAGGGATTCTAAAGAAAGTAGCTTCAGACAAGAGATTTGTTAATACAAGCTGTCTTTGGGAGAGAATCCCAGGGACCTTGGCAACGCCTTGCCAAAGAACAATAGATAAATCATCACCCTCTTTAGTTTCATCTGCTTCTCCTAAGAAGGAAAAATTGTCACAGCATTAGATGATCTTGGTCTAACTGTAACAGGGTTGGCCTGGGAGTATCTCGTTGTAACAGCACATGCCAGTTTCCTCTCTTTGTATTGGACAATATATATCATTGTGACATGAACTTTCTGTAAGTCCTCAATAATTTGGGGCTCTGAATCATTTGATAAGGAATCCTCCCCTCTCCATGTTGTGTTATAAGTGTTAGAACCTGAATCCTATGATTAAATTCCTATTAGCTCCTAAAATTCCACCTTTTTGTTCTCTGTAAACATAATCCAAGTTCTACTTCACTTTCTATATGCCTCAGTTCCCTCATTACTATGCTTCTGGTAATAGCATCATAATCGAGCAACTTGAAACTTTGATACAATCAGTTAGAATAATGGTAAATATCAACTAAATTTAAGGTGCTTGAATATGATGCACATAAGAATCTTCTGGGGAGTTCAGGAAAAAAAAAAAAAAATCCAGATGCCCAGGCTGCATCCCAGACCAATGAAATAACAATCTGTGAGGAAGGATCCAGGTATCAGGATTTATGTGACTGAGCAATAAAAGCTTTTTATTATATGCCTTTGAGTTTTGAGATGGTTTATTAGGAAGCACTGTTGTGATTGTAGCTCTCTGATACACTCACTCATTCATTCCTTTATTTTCTGAATAATGACTGAGTACCTACTATGTCCCAGGGACTTGCTAGGTATTAGGGATACAGTGAAAAACAGTGATGACCTTGGCCAGTTTATGATCTTGTGATGAGCAAAAAAAGTGAACACATAGCCATATCATATATTTTCAGGCATCATTTAGAGCTATGGAGACAAATAATTCCATAGTAATGTGAGGTAAAGAAAAACAAAGTTGTATCTATAACCCATATCTTATGATAAATTCCAAATAGACTGAAGACTTCAATTTTAAAAATGAAGAAAAATGGGAGACCCATGAGCCATAGACTACATAATACCATCCTCAAAATCAAAAGGCAAAGATTAAACCAAGAAAAAAATATTTATAATCCATACATCCAAAGGGGGACTTTTCCTAATGTATGTAGATTTCAGAAAATTAATAAGATCCACAATCAAATAGAAGAAATGAACAAATAGTTCATAGAAAAGGGAAATAATAATGGTTCTTAAATACAAGAGAAATTCAATCCACATATAATAATAGAAATGCCATGCTAAAACTACACTGAGGGGTGCCTGGGTGGCTCAGTCAGTTAAGGGTCTGACTGGTGGTTTCAGCTCAGGTTATGATCTCAAAGTCTTAAGATCAAGCCCTGCGTGGGGCTCCCGCTCAGCTTGGAATCTGCTTGAGATTCTTTCCCCCCCTCCCCTTTTGCTCCCCTCTGCTCCTCCCCATATGTTCTACCTAAAATAAATAAAATCTTAAAAAAAAAAAACAAAAACTACACTGAGGTACTATACTCAGTAGATTGGCAAAGATCCAGGAACTCGATAATGCGCTGAGTTGGCCAGAGTGCAGGGAGACAGGCATTCTCGTATATTGCTGGTCCAAGTATTAATTGGCGCAACTTCTATGGATGGCAATTTGCTATAAACCTTTTGTCCAGTGCTTTGTTCCACTTCTCTCTTACTCTATGCATGTGTTTGCATACGTGTGAAATGATGCAGCATTGTTTTAATGGCAAAATATTGGAAACAACTAAATGTTCATCAACAGGGGATGAGTTAAGCGAATTATGACACATCCATGAATACTAGGTAGCTGCAGAGAAGACCAAGAAAACTCTTCCTATGCTGACAGGGAAAGATACCTTAATTGTTCTCTTAAGTAAAGAACAAAAGCGAAGTGTGAGATGGGGTATGTGAGTATACCACCTTTTGATGGAAAAGCATATAAAAGGGTAGATTAGATACAGACAAACACACATAGATACATAAATACATACATAGGCAGTGTGAGTGTAAAAACTTTTGAAAAGAATACAGAGACACCTAAATATTTGTTTATATATAAGCATACACTGAGACCAGTCATTTTTATCTCCTGTGGGAAGGAGAATTGTGTGGCTTTGGGACACGAGCAAAAGGGAGATTTTCACCATTTGCCTTTCTCTAATTTTAGAATTCTGAGCCACATCATTATTTATTCACAAAATTAAAAAATGTCAAATCCTGAATATATAGTATGAATGTGTTATACGTAAACACATTTAAAATTAAAAAGAAAATTGTCAAGGGGTGGACTGTGGCAGAGCAGGCTGGATTCTGTATGAGATAGGCTCTTTGGGAAAGGGCTTTCTGCTGGGGTGGCATTTGATAAAGAGCTGAATGAAGTGAGAGCAGGAGCTATATAGGAAAGCTTGGGGGAAAGAAAGCATTTCTGGTAGAAGGAAAAGTCAATGCAAAGGCCCTGAGAGAGATGACTGGGATTTGGAGCAGCAGGAGAGTGTCTGGAGATGTGGTTCAAAATCCCTGGTCCCATGGGCCTTGTAAGTCATGGCAAGGGATTTTGAGTTGATTATGCCTGATAGGAAGATAGTAGAGGTTTTATGCAGAAGAGTTATGTAATGGGCCTTCCATTCTAACCTCTGTGCAGAGAGCAGCCTGACAAGGAGGCAAGGTCAGAGGAAGGAGGCTCTTCAGGGTGTCAGATGGTGGTGGCTTGGACCTGTGGCAGTGAGGGAAGGGGGTGAGAAATGGGCAGATTTGGGGATATATTTTGAAAGTAGAGCCAAGAAGATTTGCCACCACATCAGACATGGGGGTAATAACAAGGGTTGAATCAAGGATGACTTCAATTCTTTTGGCTTGAGCAAGTGGGAGAATATTTAACGAGCACATCTTGTATTCTGGACATAAAACAGACATGGCACTGCCCTCAGGAATCTCACTGTGTAATGGGAGAGCCAGACAATAAATAAGCATGCACTTGATAAACTCAATAATAGACCTGGGAGAGGGTCAGGGAGGCATGTGTGAAAGCTTCGAATTAGGGGGGAAAGATTTGTTTTACAAATGTTTACAAAGCCAAGATGGCTGGTCTGGAGTACAACAAAGCGGGGTAGGTAGATAGGCAAATGGTGCTTATAGGCTAGGGAAAGGAAGAATGTTATTGTGTGGGTGTATTTATTTCTGAAAGGCAATGAACAATTAAAGTTTTGTGACTTTATGACACCTGGCCTCAGAATTCTGGAAACAAAGGGGGCAGGCATGGTATTCTGCCAAGACTTGGCCTAAACAGGTTTGGTGCTGGTTACTCCATTATTCCATTACCACCCTCATTTTCTTCTTCTGAAGTTGGGCCCCCAATATTTTCTTGAGATGAACAACTTTTTTTTCTCCGGATCTTCTGGTTCCACAGGAAGACAGAGAATTTGGAATTCTTTGACAGCTCAGACCAACTAGTATTGGTGGGACCCCCTTTCCTGGCAACCTGTTCTGTTGCAGGTTAGGCCACTTTGCACCATCCCCTCATGAGAAGGAGCAAAATTCGGTGGCCATGAACAGGTGAGAAAGAGCAAGGACTACAAAATATTAGAATCAGGATTTCCCAAGCTCAAGTGACAGCAGGGTAACCTGGAACTGGTGTGAGAGCCTGTGTGCTGTCACTATGTGAGGCAGGCTTTCCTCCATCTACCACAAGCACTACACCAAATTTCAGAAGGGGAAAAAGAACAACCTAATGGTGAGCTGATGAGCTGATCAATATTCTTAATTTACCTCTTTAGCTACAGGGCCCAAATTGAAAACAGGACTGTGAGAATCTCAAAGGGCTGCCACCGTGGCACGTCCCTGCCCCCTGAGGAGCAGTGGCTTCTTGCCAAGTATTGCTGCAGAGGTTTGGGGGCACCTGCCTGGGAGAGCAGGGTGCTCCTGCTGCTTGGACCCTTACAGATCTGTGGGGGCTGCCTCCCTGGTTAGAACTTTAACCCTCATGAACACCTCCCACCTCCGCCCTGGATTAGAACGGGGCTCCAGGGGCCAATCCTGTTGTTTCCAGAATCACTGTGGTCCATAATACAACTTCTCAGCAAGAATATGGGAGATTTGTACATGAATGGATGGGAATTAAAAGGATAAATCATGAACAGAGTAATTGTTATCACTGACCTAGCATTTACTATGTATATGTGTTCTACACCAAGCCCTTTTAAGCCTCAACCTCATGAGGTACATACTGATTATTCCCATTTTACTGATCATCAGTAGGGGTTCTTTTAATAAGCTTTGCTACACTTAATTAATGTGTGATGGAAATTTCATCCAAATTCTGGAAGTTTTTTATGAAACTAATCAGGATTAATCCACGAGAGTGGAAAGAGACCTGGGGGATGGGAGACCTAAACTACAGCCCTAATTCTCCACTAGCTGTTATGAGCTCTTGGCTCTTCTGGGCCTCAGTTTCTCATCATTAAAAATAGACATGTTAGACATTAATCCCTAAGGATTCCTGGTTCTGATGGCAGACACTTCATGTCGGCATCCTCTATTTTGCCTACCTCGAATTTCAGTCCAGTCCTCTGTTCAAACACTAAGTCTCTCACCAGTAATGAATCACAAGGCAGTCTCTGCACTGGGCTCACTTTTCACGGCTCAAAGCTGAGCACAAAGCTGGAGAGGGAGAACCTGACTTCCTTGACAGAAGCCACACTTGACTTGTTGGCAACAAGGCCATTTCACCGTCGGTCTCCTGGATCACTCTGCACCAAGCTGACCAGGTTAGCCCCATCCTACATAGGAGGCATAAATCCAATAGTAATGACCTCTCCTTCATAATTCAGATTGCTTAATAAGTGTAATTTGAATTGGAGTATCTGATTCCTAACTGCTATTGAACAACTATGCTATTCATTCATTCTTCCTTTCATTAATTCACTCAACTAAAACTTTTTAAAAAAGATTTTATTTATTTATTTGACAGAGAGAGAGAGCACAAGCAGGGGGAGCAGCAGACTCCCCGCTGAGCAGGGAGCCTGATGCTGGGCTCGATCCCAGGACCCTGGGATCATGACCTGAGCCCAGAGCAGACGCTTAACCGACTGAGCCACCCAGGCGCCCCAAAACTTTTTTGAACATTATTATGTATCAGGCACTGTAAAGGCTCTAGGGAAACTAGGGGGAGGACATCAGAGTCTCAGCCCTCACAGTGCTGGTTTTCTCAGACAAAGAGGCAAGAAACACGCATGTAGCCCCCTTTCAGGTAGTGGTTAGTGCTGTGCTGAAAAAAATAAAGCAGGGTAAGGGAGAAATGATAAAGAATGATGGATATATTTGACTCTTGAGGGGGAGCTTTTTTTAGATTCAGGAAGGGGATACAGAGGAGGCCTCTGTATAGAAATAACATTTGAGCAGAGACCTGAAGAAAGAGAGAGCTAACCAGGTGAAGGTCCAGAGAAGTGAGTTTTGGGAAGAAGTGACAAACAGCAAGGTACCAGGGCTCTGAGGTGGGAATGAGGATGGCATATCTGAGGAACAAGATGTATGCATCTTGGTTGTGGCCTTCCATCTGAGAGATGAGGGCCTTCCTTCCTAACCTGACCTGTCACAGGTTGGCAATTAAAAGTATGAGCCGCAGGGAAGGATTCACACACAGTGTGACTTTAAAGATGACAAAATATGTGGCAAGACAGCCAGGCCTACCCCGTAACATTTACAGGACCTGGAGCAAGAGGTAAATTAGAAGATCAAATACCATATGTCTAAATATTTAAAAATTATAAAGCAAGCTAACAAGCTGCTACATGACATATGTTCATTCTCTTATCTTGACAAGTATGTCTTCATAACACCCTGGAAGTTCAGATTGAAATTTATAATTTTGGGAGTCCTAGCCCCAGGCTCTGGACTTTCCCCTTTTCCTCTTCCTACCTCCCAGCTGCATCCAGGGCTGCAACAGGCCTTCCCTATATGCACGTGGTCAGCCTAGCCTTTTTGTCCAAGCTCCAAAGACATCCCAATACAAACAGCTGCCCCTCAGGCCTAGAGGTATGTATACTGTAGGGGGACTGACATGGGAAGAAGCCCACACAAGTCCTAGAAGCAGGAGCAGGATGTTGGGCAAGGAATTCTGGAGCTCCAGGAGGGTGTCGAGGGGGGAGAACAGGCTCCGAGGGGGCTATAGTTGGTCCAAATGGGGCCATCTAAAGCCAGGGACCAAGGCAGGGAATACCTTATTGCTCAAATATAGGGTGACACCATAGGTAGTCTTTGAATAATTAAGGGTAAAACCAGCATCCTTTGTGTGGAAACAAGCTGGGGACCAAGAATGAGGGCTGTGGTCCAGGGGCCGTAGTTGGGCTAAACCTCTGGGACAAGAGTGAGGAAGTGTTGGTAGATATCTTGGACTTTTTAACCGGGGGATTTTTACAAGTTTCTTATATTTTCTGTGTTTATTTCTTCTTTGTTTCCTTGGCATTGACAGTCAACTCTGAAAACTCCATTCGGTCTTGGCTAAGGAAATCCAGGGAAAGGGTTGAATCTTTGCTCGAGCCAGAATATTTAAGAGGGCAACACACCTGGGGGGACAGCAGAAACTCAAGTGAGAGAAACCAAAAAAGAAGGTAAAATTTGTGGTTCAACCCCTCCCCCTCCACATACCCTCCTAAAAATTTTCTTTCCAGAGCCAACTTTGGAAGTTCTTTCCGAGTAAGAGAAGGAAACCTTTAGTGCGACAAAACTGTGTGAGACTCCCGGTGCCTGCTCTCTCTCTCAGTAACAGAACCCCTACTGTCACCTGGAACATGACTGCCCAGTACTTGTAGCTAACTGTGATTTTTTTGACCAAGTTCTAGTCAATGGGATTGCGTGGAAGTCCTGTGGACAACTTCTGGCTTGTTCCTTTAAAGCAAGAAGGGTCCTCTCCTCTTCCCCGTCTTCCGCCCTGCTGGCTAGAATCCAAGCCATCCTGAGCAACACGGACAAGGGGGACGCTCTAGTAGCTGCTGAATTCTCATCCCAACAAATACAGTACTTCAACCACCTCTCAGAGGGAATGATTTTCACGAGTTTAATTTCCCCCGTATAAAGAACTTCCTTTTATTTGCCTTGAAGATTGTGAGTTGTCTCCTAATCCGCGTTTACTTTCTTGTAACTGTCCGGAACTGTATGTCTTTCAGCACATGTCTTTCTAGGTTGAAATCCTCCAAGTTTTAGTCTGACCTCATGGAGAATGCCTCCGCATTTCCTCAAATTCAGTGACTTCAGTTTTATTCTCTGCTTTCAGTTAAATGATACCATAGGCTATTGTCTTCAGGCCGGTAACCTAGCCTGGAACCTACAAATGTTTATTGAATTAAATTAAGCTGAGTTGAACTTCAAAGAGCAGTTTCTCTTTAAAGAGAGCATGAACTAAGTTCAAGTTTCCAGACTTCATAGCCCCGGCTTTCAGGTTCCATCCCAAGTAGACAACATGAAGCTATGCAAGAAATGCAGTAACCTTTGCACAAACATTTGCAGGAACGCTCTTCCTCTTCTGTCCCCATCTCACCTCCATTTCTTGGCCAGTTCCCATGTACCCTTCCTGTCTCAGCTTACACATCACTTCCCAGACCCCAAGACCAAGTTGGTTTCTCCTCTGATATTATCTCATGGCTTATGGTACTTGGTTTTTATTATGATTATACACACTCATGTTTGTATTCACTTCTCTGCAGTCTTCCTTCATCAACTTTAAAGGCATGATATTCCCATTATATCCACAGGTCTCAGCCCAATGCTTGGCTCATAGCCAATGCTCAATAACAATTTGGTAAATGAATGAGTGAATGAATGGTCAATGAATAGATGAGCAATGAATACCATTGTTCTTGACGCTTCTCTCATCCCTATGCCTAGAAGCAAATCCTAGGCTCTCCCTAAGAAATATTTCTAGATTCCAACCACTTATCACTTCTTCCACTGACCTCATCATTTCTCCCTTGGATTATTGCATTAGGCTCCTAAGTGGCCTCTGTGTTTCCATTTCCCTTCTCCTCTCCTCCAACACACACCAATCTTGCAGCACAAATGTGAGGAAGTCCTAAGTGAGGGCCACGTTGAAGATAGCAGTTTAGTCCCGTCTAAAGCAGGAAAGCCATGGAGAGTCCTTTCTTGTGTTTTAACTAGTTCAGATAAAACAGTACAGTTCCCAGTCTCCACTGAAGTAGGTATGGCCGTATGACAAATTGTGGTCACTGCCCCGTGAGAAAAAGTGATAGATGTATTTTTGAGCCACGCCCTTAAAAGAGGCGGGGGGGGGGTGGGCAGGGGTGGAGCAGGGGGCGCGACGGTGAGCCCTCCTCTTCATCTCCCTTCCTTGCTGCCTCAAGCTCACAGGCAACTGCAGGAGCTGGAGCAGACATCTCAGACCACAAGACAGAAACCAAATGTTGAGGAAGGCACAACAACAATAAAGAAGCCTGGGTTCCTAACCTTCAGAGCTGCTATATCAGCCGTGGAATGTCAGAGAGAATAAAATTCCATGTTTTCGAAGCTACTTCAATTTGGGGTCTCTGTTACAGCAGCCTAATGTGTATCCTAATACCTACTCCCCTTCCTGTTGCAGTCCCCTCGTGGGAAATAAAACAAAGATTATGGCAGGAAAATGGATATGGAAAAGTCAATACCCCTCCTGATGGGTGATGTGGAAGACCTCATGAAAATTAAGGGAGAGGCAGAGAATAAACCCTTGTCTTAAAGCAGCCAGGAAAGAACGATGTCCTGCCTCAAAAGATTCCCTGGTTCCGTATGTTAGCATCTTGGGAAAGCTTGGGAGGGTGACAGAAGGCAGGTCTACCACTTGGTTTCAGTCCCTAATGTGAAAAGTTCCTTTGGGGAGTGAATAAGAGAATTAGCTTAAGCTCTGGATTTTGGGGCTCTAGTGGGCTTAAAAAGACTTTTAATCACCCTTCACTCCCTATGGTCCCGGGTTGTGAATTTTAATCACAGTCACTTGCATCTCCACCAGGGCAAGGTGTGAGTATTTATGATGCACCACGGTGTGAGGCCGCTGCCCTCCCCAGCCAGACGGCCTGCTGCCCAGGGCCTGCATTTGGGTGAGACCTGCCCACCAACAAAGTAGGTTTCCTGAGAAGTCTCTGCAATGTGGAAAAATTTTATATAGATTTGGACTAATATCAACCTGTATTTGGGTCAGATGGAAGATATGAATTTGTTACAAATTTGTTAGCCTGGGGGTGCCTGGGTGGCTCAGTTGGATAAGCAGCTGCCTTCAGCTCAGGTCAGGATCCCAGGGTCCTGGGATCGAGACCCGCATTGGGCTCCCTGCTCTGTGGGGAGTCTGCTTCTGCCTCCTTCTCTCTCTTCTCCTTATGTTCTCTCTCTCTTAAATAAATAAATAAATAAATAAATAAATAAATAAATAAATAAATAAATAAATAAATAAAATCAATCCTAAAAGAAGAGAAACCTTTAAAACAAAAACCAAAAAAAAAAAAAAAACCACCCCAAACAAATTTGTTAGACTACATGCCTCTTCTCACCAGTTGTTTTCTTGGAACTTACTGGTTGACAATTTATTTTTGGTTTTTGACTTACCTCTTCCCTAGATGCAGATTTATTGATAGAAGTCCTCTGGAGATTTACATGATTTCTTCTCTGAAAGTCTTAATCACAAATATTAAAGGCTCATCTAGATACTACTTTTTCATAAGCTGGGGCTTGTGGGGGGGGGGCCCCAGACCCCTGAAGTTGTTTGCAAATACATGCATTTTGGGGGGAGGAGGGACACAGCTTTCATCAGATTCTCAAAGGGATCTGTGACGCCCCAAGGGGACAAAAACTTTTAAGTGCAAGGGTTTCTACCAGAGCTAGTAATTTGGGATAGCAGTGATTTACCTCCAAATGGTCCTGTCCCAAGCCTCCTACTGCCACCAGAAAGATGTGGAAATCACTCTGCCAGGCAACTTGCCTCTCCTTGAATTCCTCTTTTTAAAATGGGAGCATTCTATGGAGGATATTTACATTAGCGCCTAACACCAAAGGAAGGTGGTTTGTCAAATTACTTTCTTCCTTAGGATCCCAGCTTCCTGGGTGGGGAGGGTGGCAGGCTCAGAGGACGTAAGATAGACTGACCTACTTCCCAGGTTTTCCTGTTTCTCAAAGGGTGCAATGCCTAGTGGCCACAGGCCACCCATGGCTGAATAATTTAATGCAGGGCACGCTGAACTCTAAGCTACACTAGGCCAAGGATCTGCCCCTCTGTTCATCTCTACCTCACCGGGGCCCAGCTCAACGTGTAGCACATAGTAAATGCTCGGTAAGTATTGGTTGGATGAATAAAGGTAAGTGTATCAGCTACCTCCTTGTCACGTTGTATGGATAAGCTGCGTTTCCTTGTCCAATTCAGAATGGTCCCAAATGATAAAACTGAATCAAGGAGAGGGTTAACAATCGAATTAGAAATAAAGACGGAGGCATCACCACGTCTGGATAATGGGAAGGTGCATGTGTACACACTTTGATGTAAAGAAGGAATTTATAGGTTCTCCTCAGCCTCACAAACCTGAAACGTCAGAGCTACCCATTTAGGAAATCTTTGGAATAATTTATTTAAGACTTTTTTCCTATGAGGTGGTTAGAACAGAGTTGTTGCCTTGTCAGTACTTTAATAAAGTTTGGGAAATGACATGGCGGGAATGAGAACCCCTAAGGCCGTTCCATGCCAGGTCGCTACGGCGGTGTGAAGACGCAGCGTCTGCCGCGTGCTGATGCCTCCCGCCGCGCTGCACTCCTTGCGTCTGAGCACCTGTTTGTTGTGACTCGCTCTTTCCCGGTCGAACTCACATGCCCCCCCCCCCCCCCCCCGCCAAGAGGACTTCCACCTGCGCCCAGAGATTCCCAGGCCTGCGCCTCAGCTGCCGCTCGGGGCAGGGGTTCCTCGCTCCGACCTGCTCCTGAGTCGGCCGGTGTCCTCGAAGTTTGTGCAAACCCGGCTCCGCATGCGGAGCGGACGCGCGCGGCCGGGGAGCAGCCGGTCGCCCCCACACCCCGTGTGGCCGCCCGGGTCCGCCCCGCCGGTCCCGACCGCGCCGCCCGCCCGAGGGAGGAGGCCGCGCGGCTGGCGCTGCGCCCCCTGGGGGCCGGGCGGGACCGGCCCGGGCGCCCCTCGGGGACCGGCGGGACGGCGCGACGGCGTGAAGGCTCGGCGGCGGCCACTTCGGGCGGGCGGGCCGGGCTTGCAGAGGAGTTAGGCTATTTTGTAACTGCACCATCCACCCAAGCCTCATTACCACCTCTTAATGAGACCCCTTTACTCCGTGACGTGCAACCGCTCCATCTCATTAAGGAAATCGCTCTTCAATGCTGATTATTTTATTTGCAGCCATAATTATATTTCTTTCGGCTAAATCACGGTTTAATCGAGCCCACATGGAGGGCAGCAGCACTAATTACGGCGGGGGATGCGGCGGCGGCGGCGGCGGGCGAGGGCCGGCTGGGTTGGGGGGCGGTAGGGGGTGCCCGGGCGGCGGGCGCGGCCTGGGGGCCTGCGGGCGGGGAGGGGCGCGGGCGGGGGGCGGGGGCCTGGGCTCAAACACAACAACTTATTACTTCTAATTCCCCAACTGTCACCAAATCACCTGCACGAAACAAGAATCTAATTTGTTAAGCTGGCATGTCTGCAGATGGAAGATCGATCTTCTCTGTAGATTTCTCTAATTGAGTGAATATAGACGCCTGGAATTAGCCGGACTTGGGCTGCGGGGAGGGGACAAGGGAAGGGGTGTAGAGAGAAAAGAAAGGGTGGGAGGAAGGGAGAAGAAAGCAGAGAGGAAGGAGAATAGAGAAAAGGGGAGAAAGAAAGAGAAATGGGGAGAAAAAGGAAATAAAGAGGGCACGAAGGACGGAGGCAAAGAGAGAGAGCGGAAAGAGAATGAGAGGAAGTGAGATGAAAAGGCAGAAAAGAGAAAGGAGGAAGAGAGAATAAAGGGAAGAGAAAAAAAGGAGTGAGGAAAGAGGAAAAAGGAAGAGCGAAGGCAGAATGATAACGAAAGAAGGAAAAGACAGGGAAAGAGAAAATTCTATTTGAGGAAGGCTCATTACCTTTAGAATTATATCTCCGTCCCCTACTCCACCCCCAAAGTGTAAAGTAGCCGGAGAAACCTAGCCCGGTGTCAGTCGTAAGCTGGGACTAACTGCATAGGAAAAGGAAAAGGGAAAGGTTGGGACCGGGAAGCCCGGCCGGGAGCGAGGGGGGAGGGGCGGACGCCGGCGGCTCCAAGAAATGGCTTACAGAATTACATTTGTTTTTCTTGTGATTTTATTAAAAGTCACTCCTCATCTCCAGAATGCGTGAAAATATCTACTTTCCACTCAGATACACCGCATTAACTTGTTGGAGGCGAATTTGTTTGTTTGTCTATTTTATTTATTTGCTAGATAAGATTGATGCAGTCTTATTAGCGCTATATCTAGTTATAGAAAGAGATAAGGATGAGATGTTTTTCTTTTTATTCCAATTACTAGCCTTGTCACCTAACTGAATAACTGATACATGATTATTTATCCTGAGTAAATAGAAATCAGAAAAGCAGCGAACTTAACACATACAAATAAAATCTCTATGTCGCTTATTGTATTCCGTGTGGCTAATTGGGGCCATTAAAATTACAGGGCTAAAGGCAAAAAAGGAGGAGATACGGAATCAGGGGGCAGGTTCTGATCCGTCATTGTTTTGTGTAGAGCTTTCTGCGTTGAGGGCTGCTGATGTTAATTGTCAGAAGGCAAGGATGGGGGGGAAAAAAAAGCAAGGCACAGGCCCCAGCGCCCACGAAGAGTCACGCAGGTGGGCTTCATGGTTATAGTTTGCAAACTCGAATGTATGGGAAACTGTTCATTGCAGGAGAAAAAAAATATTATGTGGTGCTCCTGTATCGCCACAGGCTTCCAGGAAGGGTAGGAAACCGGACCCTTTCCGGGCGAGTTTTCCGCTGCTCCGTCGCTCCCGGCATATGCCCGAGGTTCGGGTGAGCAGGCAGTGGACACACGCTGCTCACACAAGCGCTCGCAGAAGTACACGCATCACGAACACGCAGCCCCCGCTCCCAGCGCTTAAAAAAAAAGAAGCCTGGAGTGTGGGGCCTTGGCTTTTAGTTCACAGGCTGGGGAGCCCGGGTCCTGTTTGCAAAGAGTTTTTGCGGACCTGGGCTCCTGCAGCGACATCCAAGGGACAACCCTGGCTGAGAGCTGCCCAGAGTCTCCGCGCTCCCGGCCTAGGGAGAGCTGGAGCAGGCAAGTTTGGCGCTGGCCCCAGGCCAGGTTGGCTAGGGGTTAGAGGCGCTCACTTTGCGCTCGAGAGCCCCCGCCGGAAGGCGAGCCGAGGGGGCTTTCGCAGTGGCCAGGCAGGAGGACTCAGACAAAGCCTCTTTGGCTGTGGTCTCTTTTGCGGGGAACCTCAAGAGAGTTCTTTTATGTAGGGAAGTGTGGAAGTGCCTGTCACCCTTTCCCAGAGACTTGGCTGCCCTCCCAGATCTCCTTCCTTCTACTCATCCACCCTCAAATCGAGTCCCTTCAAACGAGCCATGCATCAAGCAGTCCCAAACTCTAGCGTGGCCCGATGTGGACCACTGACCCCTGTCCCCGACGGGGGCGGGGCGATGAGATTTGGGGCTGGGGGAGCTTCCATTCTGGCACCTGGGGTAAGATATAGGAGAAAGTGGTCACCTTTGTTTCAGACACAGTGGACTTGAGAGCTTTCTGTTTCTTTTTTTCTCGAGTATTTGCCCCCCACCCTTTATTCTTTTTGAAGTTCTAAGGTAGGCCTGAGGAACGCGAACTGATTTGCCACTGCGTTTGGGTTATTGCTTAGCTGGAAAAGTAAACAGGATTGTTCAAGTCACTTGATTTGTTTTCTGTAAGCAAATAATACCCAAAAGCATGGCTGTAATTTACCACGAATTAAAATTGATTCTTTTCATCAGGCAAGAAAATAGGAAAATGTGAGATCGTTAATTATTGAGGGAGGCGCTCCTCATTAAAGGGAACAATGTTACAATTCAGCATTTAATAGCAGGAATGTGAATAATAACGCGCCATATTTCAGCCCACTGTCTGCAAAGAAAAGAGAGCAGTTTACAAACAACCCAAGCAGCCGAAAGTTACATTTAATAAACACCCGAGGTTTCTGTAAGTGGAATAAACAATCAGGAAGCTGGGCACGCGACCCAATTCTTCAGGAGCACCTACTATAAATTTTTATGCTTTCTGTCTGTCTCTACAAAAGATTCACAATGAGCACAGAAATACAATTAGAGAGAAAATCAGAATTACAAACCTAATTAGCATAAATCCATCATTAGGGCACTTGCTGCCAGGATCTCCCACCCCAGTCACCTCCCCATCCGACTATACTGTATTTCTAAATCTTTCTCTGGACCAGGATGGCAAAGCAGGAGGAGAGACACCATTTGGTAGTCGCTGTGCTTGTAGTTTACATAATCAGCCATCAAGGTTTTGATTTAATATACATAAATATATCCCAGAAAGCCCATTCTCTCAAAACTGCAAAGGTCTCAGGCTCAGTCTGGACGCTCGGCTGGTCGGGAGCAGGAGCGGGTTCCCTGGCCTTTAAATGCTCTTTGTGCTTCGTTAAAGAGGAGAAGGGGAAAAGAGGAGAAAGAAAAAAAAAATGATTTCCCTGTGCATCGCCCCTTGGCAGGCTCTTGTACAAAATTCAATCTCTATTTTTTATGAGAAGTAAACTGTCTAAATAAATTTTATTAGGGGCAACCAATATATTTTCTGGTAGTTCCCTTTGTTCCACTTCTACGTGTGTGTAACAATCTAAAACCTATTTATTGAGGAAAAATCACTGGATCCGTCATAGAAAATCCTTTTACTTTGCTTTGAAGTGATTTCTGAAGGCATTCTTGTCATTCCGAAGATTTGGGGGCCATTGCGCTAAAGCCTTGCCTTGTTAGGGACTTCAGTTCCCATGATCATGTGGGAAATGCCTTAAATTATCAATAGCAATGGGCCTGACCGGCACTTTCCCGGCTGCCCCAGGAACGTGGGAAGATGACGGGGAATAAAACTGGTAAATACATCTCAGGCGCTGCCCAGGTGGATTCAGACATTGGCCAGAACGAGCTGCCGAGAGGGAACCGGGCGCGGGGACGAGCATTTTACATCCAGACGATTGTCATTTTCCTCGCCACGCCTGCTGGCAGCCGGCTCCTGACATCCGGCCCGAGCTCCAGCTTGCACGCTCCCCACCTCGACGCCCCCACACCACCCCCGTCACCCCTCCCACTCTCAGATTTCCCTTTCTTTCTTTTTTTTTTCCTTTCTTTTATCCACCCCCCCAAGATGCTTATGCTCTGAAGTCTTGGAAGAAATGATTTAGTTTGTTTATACTGCTATAAAAATCAAGACCAATAGAAAAGTCATAAAATGAAGCGGGCTATCAGTCACGCCGCAACATTGTTATTCAGTGGTTACTAACAGAGATGGATAATGCTTTGATTTCGTCCCATTGTTATTACTTTGATGTGTCTTCACATTAACTATTACACATTTATTTATCGACCTGAAGGATACAACAAAACAGAATAGACGAGCGAGTGCGTGTGGGAGGACGCTGCATGGCCTGCGGCTGTTCTGGGAGCGGCTGTGGGAGGAGGACAAGAGCGTCTGTGTGCACACGAGAGTGGACTCGGGGCCCCGCGCCCTTCTTCTCTCCCCACGTCGCGGCCTCTCCTCCCTCCCTCCAGACGCGGTGCACGGCCAAGGCAAAACGGGCCTCCACGGACTTGCCTGTTTGGAGGAGCAGGGTCAGCTCCCAGGCCCCCTCTCTCTTGCTCTGACACTTCTGCCCACCTCTGCCCCTGCGTTCCGGTCTTGGACCCCCTGCAAGTCCCTCCCAGGTGGACACAACCCCCTGCGAATCCCCGGGAACGTGCAGCCAGGTGCGCACTTGGGAGCCACGTCCAGGGCGCACGCCGCCCCGCCCTAGGCAGCCGTCTGGCCTCTCACTGCGAGAGCCTGGCGCCGTCGCTTCTGACTTGGGGTTTTGTTTGGGGAAGGGGAAGGTTTTACAGGAGGGACTGTATTTGATTTAGGTTAGGTATGCTCCTTTCAACCAAGCCTTTCTCGAAAGGACATTGGGCGTCTGCGGAACACCCTGGTGGCTTCCGAGCGTGCCGCTGCCACCCGGGCTCCGCCGAGCTGCTGCCCGCGTTCCCGGCGCCCCAGCCCCACACAGGCCGTGCTGGCAATAGTTGCGGCGGCGGCTGAAGCTCGGCCAGTCTCAGAGCTTCCGGGGAAGCGGTCTCCGCAGCTTGGGAGGAACCGTTGTTGCTGATGCCCGGCATTCACGCGTGTGTGCATGTGTGTGCGCGCGCACGTGTGTGTGCATGGGAGGAGGGGAGCAGGCTGCAGGAGAGAAGGAGGAGGAAGCAAAACTGCCCCAGAGTTCGCCTTGCTGCCTCCTTTGTCTCCTTGTTCGGTCCCTGTCACACATACAGCTAAGGACACACACACACACACACACACACACACACACACCCCCACACACCCATTCCTCTCGCATCTGCTCTCAGGCAGCATTTCCAATGTTTTGTGTAAGTCAATTGGACGGCGAACAAAAAAAGCCATTTGCTCGGTATTATTTAAAACAGACTTCATAGGACCACCCTTTTGTGGAAGCTTTATTTGCATTAAATGAATAATCTTAATTGCATCACTCTCGAATTAAAAATCAATGTTAATCAAGATGAGAGTGGTAAATATCAGTTTTCATTGTGCCTGGGTAGAGGGCATTCTTCTTGTGTTGCAAATAAAAATACAAGTCAAATAACTTTAAAAGGGCATTATGTTCTGCTACAAATACAATTGAAACGGATTGTTTAGGAGCAGATCAGAAATGGTACAGAATTTTGCACTTAATTTCCTCAGTTATCATTTACAATAAGAACCTCTGGGCTTGACAGCCAAGTCTAAACAGTAGTAAATTAGTACAAATTTATACTGATTTTACTCTAATAATCGTAATAAAAGCTTATAGATTTGGCACTAATTACATAAATGCCTAATGATCTTGAAAATTACTCTGGTTAGAAATATATTACTAATCTAAACTTTGTTGTTGGCTGGCTCTGAAAAATCAGAACATTAGAGATGGTTCGCTTCACTCGTGCAAAGCACTTTAAATTGTTCAAGTAGTTTAACATATTCAAGAAGAAAATAAAGAGCATTTAACTTTATTTACAGCCATAAGTGGAATTGGGAACCGAGCTGAACTTAGAAACTTTGACCAAAAGAGCAGGATGTGGGCCAGGATGCAAGCGTGGTGGGCCGGGCAGAGGATCGGGAGCCCGGCGGGAAGGGTGCAGAGGGCGCGAAACGACACTCTACGCGGGACCCTGAAGCTGACTGCGGGCCCTGAGTCGACTTCTTTTTTCCTCTCTAGGCCTGCTGAGGGGGTGGTACTCTTTAGGCCCGGGGTCCCAGCCGGGGCATCTGTACCCTCCGCTCAGGCCTGCTAGGCGGCGGCGAAGTCTAGGCGCAGTCTAGAGGCCGCGCTGGGCCCTGGTTGTGCTGCGTATTGGCAGGCCCGAGCCCGCAGCAGGTCAGTGTTGCCCAGAGCGCGCGGGCGGGAGCGACTCTCGGGTCACGCGGGGGTCAAGCCCTGCTCTGTCTTTTGCACTGCCTCGGGCCCGGGAAGATCCTAGTCGTCGGCGACTGAGCTGCACCTGGGAGGGACGAGGGGCAAGGAAAAGGAAAGGTGTGACTGGAGAAAATCGCGGGGAAGAACCAACGGAGGCCGGGCTGCGAAGCCCGGGGCGAGGCCGAGGCGGCCTCCGCTGCTTTAGCGGCTGCTCGAGGCTGGAGCTGCCAGGGCTGCCGCCACCGCCTCCTCCGGGCGGGCGCGGGCGGGCGGGCGGAGTGGGGGACTCTCCCGGCGCTGACATTTGCAGGCTGCCCTCCTGATTGGTCCCCTCGCCGAGCTGCTCACGGGTTCATTCAACTGTTAAGCACCTCCCCGTCTCTCTAAAGGACATTATAATGCAAGAAGCCCCCTTTTTAACCACAAACCGAATTTTCTTTCATTTAGGTGATCTATATATATCTATATCGTATAGCTTATAGCTTATATCTATTTTAAATAACTTAAAGCCGCTAAAATTTGGGGGGGAACAGCTTTCGCCCTGGAGCGGTGCGCGATGCTGTCTCACGCCGACCTCCTGGACGCCAGGCTAGGTGAGTGCGCGCCTCTCGCCCGGGCAGCCAGGAGAAGCCGGGGCAGGAAATTGTCAATTTGTTCCTTATTTTACCTTAATGCGCCCTAAATGGACTAATTTCTTTAAAAGTAATTGTGCTGCATTAAAGTTTAATTTGATTTAACATCGTCTTTAAAAAAAAAATCTATGGAATATGTAGATCCGAAAAAGGACTAGGGAAATGTTACTTTTTGTTTTTCATTTTTTCCCCCTTCCTCCCTCTCCCTTATTATTATTAATTTTTTTTTGAATGGCGATCTATCCTGAGATAATTTGTTAGGTGTTTTTCTTTCTCTCTTTTCCCCTCCTGTTTGCTTTGATTTGGGATTTTTTCTTCTCTTTTTTCCTTTCTCTCTCCCCACTACCTCCTTCTCTACCCCTCATTTAA
Organism: Eumetopias jubatus; assembly: GCF_037043125.1. Classification (NCBI taxonomy): domain Eukaryota; kingdom Metazoa; phylum Chordata; class Mammalia; order Carnivora; family Otariidae; genus Eumetopias; species Eumetopias jubatus. The sequence continues at coordinate 58,449,762 of NW_028274811.1, read as the reverse complement.
GTATGGTTGAACTTGTAAAAATCTGGCATAAACGAGAAGCCGCTGCAATCGAGGCGGATTTTCTAAGTGTGTTGAGAAAGGAGAAAAGCCAAATTCATCCCCACAGGCATCCTCGCCTGCAAGGGACTCGGCATTGCCAATGTCTGAGAGGAACGCGCCTTTTATTTCTCCGGAAAGAAAAGTTGAATTCTCTAAAGTTTGATTCACTGTTCTCCGTATAGAGTTTACTTGAGTTTCCTTAAGGCGGTCTGGGTTGCTGGGCTCTGGGTTTCCGGTTTGGGAGTCTTTGGTGATGGATGTGACTCCATTTTCCAAACATTTTCTCTGATTCGAGGGAGAGGCGGAGCTGATTTGGGTTGATTTCAGAGGGAGGAAGGCTTGGAGAGAATTACTCATCTTCCAAAAGTGAGAGGGAATCGGCTGAGGGCCGGAGGTAGAGTTCGCTAAGCTGCCTAAGCGCAGGTGGGGCAGCAACCAAGGAATCGCTTAATTTTCTTTCTTTCTTTTCTCCCCCCTCCCCACCCCGCCCCGGTCCGAGGATATGCTTTCGCGTTCCTGGGGCTTCTGGGGTACGGTTCCTGAAGGGACTCGGAGGCACGTTTCTTTGCCGGGACTGGGAGTGTTTCGTTGCGGGAGATACGAAAGCATGTGCGGGGTACGACGGGAGCCTGGCTGCCAAGAGAGGGGAAAGGGCCGGGAGATGGTTTTCCAACCTGGCCGTCCAAATTCTGGGGAACCCGGCTGAGCATCCCGGGAGTCTCCCCCGTAGGGCGAACGTGGGCGCAGAGGGAGTCGAGGATGGGGCTGAAGGCGGACCGCGCCGTGAGGACAGTCCCTCCTGGCATCGCCAGGAAAGTAGTGACCGCGATCCCCTTGCCTCCTCAGGTATGAAAGATGCCGCCGAGCTTCTGGGCCACCGGGAGGCGGTGAAGTGTAGGCTGGGCGTGGGGGGCTCCGACCCTGGGGGCCATCCGGGGGACCTAGCGCCCAACTCCGACCCAGTCGAGGGAGCCACGTTGCTGCCCGGGGAGGACATCACTACAGTGGGCTCTACGCCGGCCTCCCTGGCGGTGAGCGCAAAGGACCCGGACAAACAGCCGGGGCCCCAAGGCGGCCCGAACCCCAGCCAAGCCGGCCAGCAGCAGGGCCAACAGAAGCAGAAGCGCCACCGGACGCGCTTCACGCCCGCGCAGCTCAACGAGTTGGAGAGGAGCTTCGCGAAGACTCACTACCCCGACATCTTTATGCGCGAGGAGCTGGCGCTGCGTATCGGGCTGACAGAGTCGCGAGTGCAGGTACGCCGGGCTTGGGCGCGGGGGCAGCAGACGAGGAGGGGCGGGAGGATTTGGGCAAAAGTGGGGTCTTTTCCTTGCCGGGATCCTGGGCTTGCGCTGCGGCTGCCTGTGAGTTCCATGGACAAGCAGGGCCCCCATCTCCCACCAGTATAGCCACATTCCCACAGAAATGCCTCAAAAGCGAAGCTGGCGTTGTTCGACTGTTAGGTGGTCTCATTCGTCTTGACTGAGAAGGGAAGCTCCGCATCTCCCGGCCTCCGCACCTCCCAGCCTCTGCGTCTCCCTGGCGGCTAAGCTGAGCGCGCACCTCCACTCCAGCTCGAGTTATTGACAAGTATTTCATTACCCCCTAATGAGTTTGTGGAAGGCGTCTGGATAAATGGGGGAATGCAACAATTATACAGAAAACTTGAAAAGGCGGAAAATAAGACATAATGGCACCTTAACAAAAAATCCACACCTGGGGTTCACAGAGTAGCTTTATATCTCCCTCCCGCCGCTCTCAGGCAAAATACCCCTAGCTTTCATGTTTGCAAGGGTTTTAAATTTTGATGGTCTCCCAGTGCGCTGGGGGCGGCTGAAGAGATCCCCTACAGTCTGGGAGCCCTGGTTTTCCCCTAAGGAAACAGGGGAGGGGAGATGAAGGCTTTCCGTTGTAGATATCCTATCTGAAGAAAGGACATTTAGGGCGGGAATGATTGACAGGTAGTAGACGAAATCATTACTGACCCCTTGTTCTCGTCCAAACACCCTCCAAGTTGTAAATTATATATAACTTATAAAATCACACCTATAACTTTTCCGAAAATTGGGGAATAGAAATATAAGTCCAGCGAATCTCAGATTTTTTTTCGCTTTTTAAAAGAATGAAAACAATATATCAGGTATTTTATGGACAAGTGCTGCAGGTGAAATTCCAAGGCGCGCAGTTAGTCTTGAGCTATCCAGGGTTCTGAAAACCTTCCTCTCCTGTTTCGGTCGTGGTATTTTCTCTCCGTCATGCTGGGTGTCAACTGTAGCTCTAGGTGCTTTAACAAATTAGGTTTAAAGATCTCAGTTCCTTTACATTTGATCTAAGAAGTAAGAGACAAGGGTGTCCGTAATCACAGGGTTGAATATTTCTGTCTTTGTGCGACATTTTAAAGACAGTTTAACCTGGAAAAATAGCATAGGCTTCTGTTCTAGTCAGCAAATGAATATCATCATTGGGGACTTAAAGCGGTCAGAGTAATACAGAAATAATCAAGGTATAATATAGATTAACATTTTAACTCTGTATAAGTCTGGGTGGTTTAATTAGGGAACTTTGGAAGCCCTGAACCATGGGCCATTGAAATTAAATACCCAGAGTGTTAATTGCATTGTGCAGATATATACTATTCATGCTTTAAAAAAATTTTTACCTACCTCCTCTTTTTAAATCTGAAGTTGAGTCCAAACCTTAACAGAAATATACGATTTCAATACTTCCATTACTGCTAACGATAATACTGGCTTGTTAAAATCTTGTAGGTTCAAAGTTCATAAATTTGCTTTTTGTCCCTCAAGAGAAATACTACCTAGTATTTTTTGTTTTAAAGAGTAAAATGCTGTTGCTTAACCTAGACATAGTGGTAATTAGCTTAAATTAAAATAGAACTTAGAATCACAAATAAAATATAATTGGACAACTGACTTTATGAAAAAAGAAAATGAGGTCTATTAAACTTTATTAGGTCTTCCAAAGGTTAATGGCAGTGATTCTTTTAATAGAAAAAGTTGTAAATGAAATAAAATACAAACTATGTAATAGAAAGTTATTTTCAAAAAGTACACAAAAGAATAATCAAGAAGAAAAAGACAAAGTACTTTAATTGTTCAAGCATAATGTTCAACAAAAGATAATAGCTTGAGGCTGCTGATAGGAACAATTTAATAGAATGGCAATTTCAATATTTTTAAAAATAATGTTTCATAGTTTAAAAAGTAATCAGATCAACATAACCTTCTTAATTAACACTTCAGAATGATTAACATTATGTAATGTAATGCAAAAATAATTTATGGAAAATGTATTTACTTCACAATTCACTGTACCATTGCTCCTTGACCAAATTCAAATTAAATAGTAATTGGTTTATGTTCTTATATGATGAGTCCTTCATAGTTTTCTTTATAGTTAACAGATTGCCACACATTCTTTTCAGTATGTGGGCCACTGCACTGATTAAAAATGATCTAAACATTTAATTTATTACAGTTGTATGTTTTTAAAGATGCTTTTTAATTCTAGACTAACTGATCCAACATACTTGTTTTTATCTATATCTGGTATATATCATACTTTTAAGTATTTATTAAAGCACCTCTACTTACATGGAGGCCAATTCCATGTCTGATATTGCTCCCTTTTTCTGGCTAGTGTAATAAAACCATTCCTTTTATAGCATGCCATTATTAGAAACCAATTTCAGAATTATTTATAACCTGGAATGGCTTATTAAGCAGCAATGCGAGAATCATGCAAATTATGCGATCAAATGCAATATAATAAGCATAATCATTAGTCTCTAGCACGGATTAATTAACTTTCAATATTTTATTTACATAAAAACCAAATCAGTGAAATAACTTCTGCACAGTCAGGCTTGCCTTTCAATATTTTATATGAACAAAAATAATGTGCTGTAATTCCATTGACCGTGTCCCCCAGAATGGCCCTGTCACCTGCCACATCTTAATAGGGGGACAAGCTGAGAGTATTTTCTAGTTTTCTAATGGAATGAGAAATTGCATTTTCTTCCTCTCCCAGCACTATTAAAGTGTAATGAATTCGGCCCAGAGTTCACGGCTGGCTGATCGAAATGAACCTGAGATCTCGGCTTTAATACAGCTCCCCAGATTTCCTCCCAAATCTTCACATTAATCATTTGCTGGATTCCAATGAGATCTTCATAAAGCGTTTGCTTCGAGGGGGGAAAAAGTAATATTCTCTCTTTCTCCCTCTCTTTCTCTATTTCTGAGCCATTTATAGTTGGGGAATTAAACGGGCTATATATTTTAAAATACATTTACAGTATGTCTATATTACTGTAACAGCAGATATCATGAAAGTGGATTTTTAAATTCCAACCTCCATTAGATTCTCACTGTTGTATTAAGCATTTTCTGAGAAGAGCTGCATTTCAGACTGAGTACAAAGTTGGCCCTTGGCTGCGGTTAATATATTTTCTGGAGTTGTCATCTGTGCATTCTCAAAATCTCCCTTAGGTTTTGCTTGCATTTTAATCTGTCATGCTCTAGTTTTCAAGTGGAAACGTTCACATTTTAAAAACATATGCATCATAGCTTGGAACGGAGGTGCTCAGACCCCATGCAGATTTTTTTCCCCAACGCCAGTAAGCCATGAAACATAAAAAATTTTGTAGCCATCATTTGACTACTAACCCTCAAACATAATTGAGCACGATTTTTCGATTATTCCTATAATATTTAGTTCTTTAACAGCTGTTCTTTTCCACCTGTGCCTGAGGTTCAGAAACCTTTCTAGCAGGTGTGTTTTCCACTGAAATTCTAGGGGGCAATCCCGCCCCCCCTTCTTTCTTTCTGCTGCTTCTCTTCCCACTCCCCCACAGATGTCCGCCATCCTCCTCCCCCACTGCCCGTTCCAAACATTCAAACATTTCGGGATTCACTGACACTTTGCAGGATGTTAGGAACCAGTCTTTATAGATACCTTTCAAAATATATCCTGGTGTGGAATGTGAGATGGGACCACTTGAATATAGACACCTTCCCTGTCCAGGGTTTCACCCAGCCCACTTCCCCTCATTCCAGCCTTGGATGGGGAATGCAAAGTGACCTGTGGCCGCAGGTCTCCTCGCCGTGCTTTCCTTGGCTCCTGCGGGTTACTCTCCACTCGAGGCCACTTAACAGCTCAATTCGTAGACGGCGGCATTGATCCCAGTTACTATCAAGGGCCCCACAGCCTCATTAATCCGTCGTGCCACCAACTCAAGGGGCTTTAGCAAGTAAGGGACCCGGCATCTTTATACATCCGGAACTTGGGGTTGGCAGAAACATGGCAAATGAGGCAGAAACCAGAGAAAGATAATAGGGTGGGCAATGGCACGAGTAGGGTAGCAGTGCCAGGCCCGACCCAAAGGCGGGCAATAATTCTAGATTGCAATGCCGTTCACACTGTTAAGCGTAGAGTGTCTCCACCTGCACGGGTGTAACACGCCTCTGTGAATAGCTGGCTCACTGACAACGGGTCAGGTACGTCCATACTCAGGATCCTTTATCTTGCAGAATAAACACTAAGTATTAGCTTGGATTAACGGATGAATAACATTTTGGTCATGAATATGGTCAAATTGCGTTTGCCAATGCTAAGAGGAAACTCCCATCAGTACCTGAGCGGTGTCTCGCATCATTTATATTTGTGCACAGTAAACCTCCAACTGACTAGATGTTAAAATGCAAGCCTGCCAAGTAGGCATGTTGCATATTATTATTATCATTTTTAAATATCAAATTCGAATATAGCGAGACAGGAGGCTACGTTGGTCAGGCAGCTTACTTGACATCTTTCAGAAGAAACTTTACTTCCCCTGTGGTAGTGAATATGACATGAATAGTCAAATTTGTCTGGTAAGTTCAGAAATTCAGGGTTACTGTGAATAAAGAACGAATAGGTTTATTTTTATTTGGAGTATATTTTATCAAACACATCTTTAAAAAGATATGTGGCTATTCGGTCTACGCAAAATTAAATTTGATTCATTGCTAGTGTGAGCTTTAAACTTGACCTTTAATCTGTAGTCAGAAAATTTGCTTTCAGTTCATAGATGAAACGGATGAAACGGGGTGGGGGAGGGGACTTGAGGAATCGGAGGTCTTGTAGTCTCGGGTCCTCAGTTAAGTTCCTGAAAATAGACTGGCAGGCCCCAGCGCTCAGGGTTCTGGCAGCAGGTTCCAGCGTATCTGCACAGCTCAGATAAAAGGGGCTCCTAGAGGGGTTTGAGAATGAGGCAAGAAGACTTGTGGCAGTAGCACCAGTCGCTACGAATCACAAGTCACGGTGGCGACCCAAACAACACCGCGGCTCAGTGCCGCTCGCTTTCCCACACGGATCACTATATTAACCTCTCCGCTCTGTCATCCGTGGCGTCAGGGGTTTTCCTTTGTCTTTCGATTTTGAAACTGGCTATGTCATCCACAACCTTTCATCAATTTCCAAATTTCCAGCGTTTCTGAAAATTCTATACCCCATCAGTGTTATAAGGCACGCTATTAAGCCACATGGGTACACATGTTTATCTTCATTTGTACACCTGTGGGTCCAATTTTGACACATGCCTGCCTGCAGACTTGTGCATCTAAGCTGTGCACAGAATGTGCCAGCGTGCAGGGGCGTGGTGAACACTGCACGCGGTTGGTATGTTTGCGCCGAGTGTACGCTCCGGGGCACTACCACGCAGGACCCCGGAAGTTGGCGCAAGGGTTGTCTCCAGCTGACGTAGAATCGCGGTCTCTAGCTGGCCGTGGGGCGCGTTGGGTCGAAGGCCCTTGTTCCACCCCGGGCAGTGCCTGACGCAGGTTTCTCAGGCTCCAGCCTCCGCCCCTCCGGGCCGGCGCGCTTGCTAATAGCGCTCTGTCTCCCGCCCCGCCCGCTCCAGGTCTGGTTCCAGAACCGGCGCGCTAAGTGGAAGAAGCGCAAGAAGACCACCAACGTGTTCCGCGCGCCCGGCACGCTGCTGCCCACGCCAGGCCTGCCTCAGTTTCCGTCAGCCGCCGCCGCAGCCGCCGCCGCCATGGGCGACAGCCTGTGCTCTTTCCACGCCAACGACACCCGCTGGGCGGCGGCCGCCATGCCGGGCGTGTCACAGCTACCGCTGCCGCCGGCTCTGGGCAGGCAGCAAGCCATGGCGCAGTCGCTGTCCCAGTGCAGCCTGGCGGCCGGGCCGCCGCCCAACTCCATGGGCCTGTCCAACAGCCTGGCGGGCTCCAACGGCGCGGGGCTGCAGTCGCATCTTTACCAGCCCGCCTTCCCCGGCATGGTGCCCGCCTCCCTCCCCGGCCCCAGCAACGTCTCCGGCTCGCCCCAGCTCTGCAGCTCCCCGGACAGCAGCGACGTGTGGCGGGGCACGAGCATCGCTTCCCTCCGCCGCAAGGCGCTAGAGCACACAGTCTCCATGAGCTTCACTTAATGCAGCCGCGCCCAGCCCGCTCCGCCCCCGGCGCCGCCCCCAGGGCCGCCCCGAGGTCCTTCGGCGCGCGCCCGGGCCCCCGCTCCCTGCCCGGGCCCCTGCCCCCGCGCCCTGCCCCGGCGCCCTGCCCCATCCCCTCCCGGCCTCCGCCACTTCTCGTTTTGTTCTCTCCTCTCTCGTTCGCTCTCTCGGGCTCACCCCAAGCCCCAGCGCGCGAGGCCTCCCCTCCGCCTGATTTCGCTGGCCCCGGTCCCCTCGCCCCCTCCTGCTCAGCTCCTCTTCCGGTCTCCCCTAATCTTCCCCGGCCCCCTTCTCCCGCGCCTCACCGCACCCTTTACAGCTACCCCCGGCCACCCGGCTCGCACGTAGCGTGCTCGCGCCCTCCTCCCAGCCTTCCGACTGGCGGCGTTCTCACCTACAACCTTCAACACGACGCCTACGACCCCCTCGCCCGCCGCCTCTCCTCGGGTCCCTTCTTTACCCGCACCTCACGCCCCTCCTCCCGCGCCCTGCAAAAAGCATCCTTCCCGCCATTTTACTTACCAGGGAGTCGACTCAGGATCTGAAATCAGACACCAATGGACTGGTTTGTGGGCAGAAACACACACACTCGCAACTCTCGCTCACTCTCAGACACTACATATACTCGCGCACACACACAAACACAGTGCACCTAGGTCACACACGGACGTGTTCAAGGGACAGCACAATGTTAGGGATTTTCGTCTGAAAGGAGGACAAGCATCTGCTACAACCGCCTCATCTGAGGGCCCAACTGATATAATTTGATTTATCCCTGTATTCTTTCTCCGAACTCCTCGTTTTCTTTCCTCTCCCACCACCCTACCCTTGGCCCATGCACCCAGTCACATCCATGCAGCCCTCCATTGGCTTGCAAAAGAACACTTTTATTTTATCTTACTTTTATTTTTTTAAGCACAACTGTGTGAGGTTATTGAAGGGAGGGCTTCTCAGGAGGAACATGCCAGTGGATTGGGTGGCTGGAGTAGACTAAAACAGTCATATGATGAAGAAGAGGCGATCTTACCCGTTTTGATAAGTCTTTATAATGAAGAATAAAGCAAACGTAAGAAAATTTTGCTTTTGTAAAAGTAAAAGCCACATCTCTTTTCTGGATCCTTCAGGACTGGGGTTTGTTTGCTTCCTTTTCCGTTTTCTCTCTCCTCGCTGCTCTGTGCCCTAGGTTGTTTTGTGGTCGTCCTGTCGTCCCTCGTGCCCCTCGGCCACCGCCCTGGCCCTTGCCGGCTGCCGATGGGTGCACTCGGACATCTACAACCCTGCAACTTTGTACAGAGAAACACAATCAGCTCTTTCTGCATGTGCTGGTCAAATCCAAACCCAGAGAACAGAAGCGCTTTCGAAGAATGAACAAACATGTGAAATAGGATGTTTTGTGTAGATAAAGCATTCTTGTTACATACTGGTCAATTTGTGATATGTTTTAACTTATTGTCTGTGCTTATTTATGGAATTTGGTTTTCTTAATAAATGTTTGAGCTAATATAAAGCATATTATTTGACTTTTCCGGACAAGTTTATATCAAGTCAAATGTAAATGGTTAAAATAAAATCATTTTCAGTATGTGATATGGAGAATGATGGGTTTTGTTGTGACTGAATTTCAGGAGAGGGTCTCATGAGGGAGGGGGAGAGAGCTCGTCCTGTAGGCTCTCAATTCGAGCTCAACCTGGCGGCGAGATCCCGGAGTTCGGGACCGTGAGCCCTCCAGCAGGCTGGGGTTCAGTTTCCGGGTTGCCCCGCAGCCTAGGCAGCGCTCTCCCACACTGCGTCTGGCCGAGGAGGCCAGGCCTCGAATCACGCAGTGCGCAGGCCGGAAGTGAGAAGGCCGGGCGGTGAGGGCCTCACGCGAGCTCGAGGCCTCGCGAGGCTTTGGGCCGGCCCCGGGCGTAGGGAGCCGGAGATGGGCGTAGGGAGCCGGAGATGGGCTCCAGGGCACAGCTGCTGGCTGGCAGAGCCGCCGGCACTAAACGCGGGGCCCGTGAGTTCATAAGCTTTTAGTGTGAACGGTTTCCCACGGGCAAAGGAGTGGAGGGCGACCCTGGGCTGGCTGCGGGCGTGTGATGGGAAGGCTGTAGGGGAGCGTAAGGACCGTAGTGAAGGAAGCGTGGGAACCGGGAACCTCTGCCCTCCGGCCTCACCGAAAGTCCCGTCTGGCCCCAGGTACATAATGGATGTGAAAGGGCCGGGGTGGAGGGAGGGGGGGGGGGAAGGTAGTGATTTCCTTTCCTAGGCCCTAGGCCTCCCGGCCTTCTGAAAGAGGCTACCGGGTCCCTTCGTGTCCTCAGGATCTAGGCTCGGCTTCCGGTACCCGGGACTCTGGGGCTCCCATGCGGAGGGAAACTGCACATCTGAAAAAGAGTGCCCTGGACGACCTGGCTTTGGGTTGTGCCTCTCAGGTTTTGCCTCATCTGGCCACTCTCATTTTCTCAGGGTCCTTACTTGGTGCGAGCTAAGCTCGAATATAGCCACGTGCTCGGGGGACATCCCCACACTAACTAGTAGTGAAAATTGCTGTTTCTTTGGTAGTCTGGGAGAGACGGTAGTGGGTGTGTTTTAAACTTGGAGGCAAATCAATATCACAGGCTTTCTTTGGAAGGCTAATCAAAATCGATCTTGTGGTTTAAAATTTAAGGGTCATTATAGGCATTGAGAGTGCACCCATTCCCATGGGAAGATTTCTCATTTGGTTGCCACTGAGTGTAAATCCTAAAAAGACCCTTGCCCTAGGATATAGTTTTGTACCACCGGGCTACATGTGAATTTTAGGAATTATTGTAATTGTTACTCAACTAAGAGCACAGTCGAATCTCCTCGAAGGCAAGGACAAAAAGGCATGATTTTCCTATGATAAAGAAAAATTATATCTTCATGTAAATTCCTAAGGTAAAGGAATTAGAGGTAAAATTGGTGGGTAGGATTCACAGAATATTTCAATTCTACATTTTCTAAAGGGTATTTTTAATATAAGGTTAAAATATTAAAGAAGATAAAAACATGCTCATTTGGGATTTCATATAAAAATGGAACATTTCTATATTTTAGAATTCTAGAATTTAGCATAATAACCACATTTCTGAAATGTCTGTAGATGAAAAATACGTTTTCTTGTTTTTACATTTCATCATATTCTCTCGTCTTAACGTAGTGCTGTGTTTTTTTTTTTTTTGAATTGAAATCGTAGCTACTGTAATCTCAAGTCACATTTAAGAGATCAGTACAAATTACAGATTGCTTTACCAGTGAGCATGGAAGGTTGTTTACAAGGATGCTAATTTTACAGCTTTTTTATGCTGCTATAAAGCATAACTTTATGATGTAGGAATGCAATAAAGGATGCTAAATGGAATCCTTAAAAATTGTATTTCTCAAAAGCAAGGGGGATCTTTCATTTGAAAAAAAAAATGGCCCAACTCAGAACACTGATGAGAAGTTACAAATCAACTGAAGTGATAGGTGCTTTCAGAGATACTTATATTTCATAATATAGTGGTTATTTATCAATATTATAATGAAAGTGTACGGACTTTTTTCACCTGATCTGACTTTAGAGTAGTATTTGTTTCTATAGCAATAGATTTTTGTGTTAAGAATCCTGAATATTTTAATGTCATATATGCTGTTAGGATAAGGGAAGGCAACCTGGTCTAAATTGTTAAAGTTGACAGTTTAGAAAACGGTCATAAAAATGAGAGAATGAAAACCTTAATCATAAGCCTGAAAGATTTCTGCATTTTGAGGGAGGAAAAAGAGCCTAAAAGCAAAATAATGCTGCTTCTTATTTTTCACTCTTTATCAGCAGCAATTGTGTCTCAAAACTGTTAAAGTTATAATAGTAGTTACATTCAAAAGGGAATAAAGACAATAATGGTGACTAATATTAGAACACAAGGTAGGTAAGTACAACATGCTGGATGTCCTGCCTCTAATGAATTGTACTTTTTGCTGAGTTGCCTGTTGGTATGGTATTCAATGCCAGGCATTGAATACCATAACCACATGCTGGCTAGAAAAAGTCAAAGTTTATCATGATGTTACTATGTGATTGATTTATTTGAATATACATATTCATCCTTGTGTATTTTTTTCCTCCAGATTGGTACTCAATATATGTGGCATAAGATGATGGCCTAATAATGATGTTGCACTTAGTTTACCTTTTGCTGATGGTGGAAGAAATAGCGTGTAGGAATTCAACCTACTAAAGATGATGTTAGGTATTAAATACAAAATAGGATGTGGAGCAACTTGGGTAAATCAAGGTAGATGTAAATGGAGAATACAGACAAACTCCTAACATTGGAGCAATTTATGTTTGATGTCCTCAATGACTGCTTCTTGTAAAAATGAAAATGTTTCTAATTTGTATTGTGGACTTTATATTTTAATTTTTAGGATAAAGAAAAAACTTAGCCCACAAAGATGTGTCTTCTAGTAATGGCAGTAGTTAACCTGTCAGTTGAAAGAATGTAACCTTCCTTTTCTCCTTTTCATGACATAAAGGTAATCTCATCTGAGGGCATTTATGTGAAGAAGCAACAGCATGGCATGGTGAAACTACTGGCTCATTAATCGTGGCATCTACTTCCTACAGGGTTCCTTGATTAGTTAGATTCATTCATTGGGCATTTCGGAGTTTTTGATTTGTCACCATTGACTAGGCTCACTTTGTTCAAGCTAAATTGAGCCAGAAGCAATGTTTATTAGTAATTTTGTAGTACAGGCTACCCTAATAATTCAGCCCAAATATCTCGTCTGAAAAATATCCATTCACCCTCACTTCTAATGTGGATTGCAGCTGTGTTCATAGGGAATTGAAAGAACACAAGTGATTGGGCATGTATTTTCTAAATTATTAATATGATGGCTAATAGCTGTAAACCCATCCTCGTATCCAATGCAGAAATTATGATTCATTTTAAAAATGAAAGCAGCAACAAAGGGGGGCACCCCCTGCCTGGCTCTCGGCTCTGATCAGTGCAGAGCTTTTGGTACAGGAACCATGGCCTATTTAGCATGTGGTCATTACGGAGGGAAACAGAACAATGCCTTTCGCTTTTCTTCTTGTGTGCTCTTTCAAAATAAGGCATGCATTTATAAGACTTACTAGAAAATGCTTTTAAAGAATTTTAGGCATGAGCTACAAAGAGGCCCTCTCTTGATTTTGACAAAGTTGTAATCAGTCTTTAAGCAGGCATAATTAGTTGTTTGTGCAATTAAAGTGCATCTTCTAGTCACATGATCAAATATTGCATATATCCAAGTTTCCATCTTTAAAGCCGAGTTGGATTTGAGATAGACTTGTTGCAGTTGCTCATGCTGCCACAATCCCTTTTAGTTCTGAGTTGAAGTAAATTCACAAGTACCAGGAATAGATAATTAACCCACATGACATATATAGTATATGTTTTTTATATCTTTCATTGAAATGTCACAGGGCTTTACATGCTTCTGCTCACAGTCATTATTGAATCTATTTAAGATAAACAAGGTCAGATTAAGAACTCTAGAAACCCTTACTGAAAAGATTATATGTGATACTTAAGAAATTAAAAAGTAAAAATAGTAAAACACAAAACATAGGTATACTGACAGTAAAGCAGGTTCTTTCTAGATTTTATAATTGCAAAATTCTGAAGGGGTTCAATGAGGCTGAACTGGTTTCTCTTCTAGCTGTCCTTATATTATTATCACATGCTTAGTCTGCCATTGGTACTCCAACAGAGTATTTCAGAAATAATATTTTCAGATCGTGTTTATTATCTTTCCTCTAGTACCCTACATTTGAACCCTGTTTTTCAGTTTACAGAGCACACCATCTCTTTTTAATCATCATGTCACCTTCATGAAGTAGATATTATAATCTTTATTTTGCAGATGAAGAAATTGAAACTCATAGAGGCTAAATAACTTGCCCAAGGTCACATACCTAATAAGTGGCAGAGATCATTTTTTAAGTCAGGTCTTCAGATCTTTCAGCAATACCATTGTATATGTGACATGTAGATATTGTTTTTATTCTTAAAATATTTTCAAGGAAGAAACTAAATCACTTTCTTTACTTAGAGGTTTAACAATCCAGCTCTGTTATTTAAACAGGACAGATGATTTTTGATGGGATATGATAGCTGCATTAAAATTAAACATGGTTTCAAGAGTCTAGAAAGCACCTTTCCTCTTGAACTTCACCGTCTTTCTAGAAGTGAATTCAAGGTGGTTCTACCATGCCACTGAGAAGACTCTTTACTGTGTGAGGTCTTTACTGTGTGAGGAGTGTTTGTCAATGGAGTTGTCTTTTTGTGACATGAGCTTTGGGCTGTTGTAACAAGAAACCTGGGAACCGGCTCTGAGAGTACTTTGCGGGGGGGGGGGGGGGGTGTTGGCATTGTAAAGGGGAGGGGTTGGTTTGACTGTCCACAAGGGAGAGCATCCTTGAATCCCTTGGTGCTACAGATATGTTTCTTGTCTTTCCCTGTAAGATTTTATAGGGAGATCTTTTGATGTTGCTTACCATATTAAATAGTCACAACTCAGGATAATCTGTTTCTCATTTTTCTGTCCTTCACATATTAGAAACCCACCGTCAAACATAGAGTCCTAAAATCTTAGCATTTGAAGGGGTATTTGAAATTACCTAGTTCACAGTCCCTGACCACAGTCGTTCTTTTTCATTTATCACCAAGTGGACTTGCAGATTCTGGTTGATCACAAGACAGATCTCCAGTATTGGCTCAATAGCCAGCGAATCCTTCATTTTATTGACCTAGTCTGCTTTCTGTTCTTGCTGCTACAGTCTTGCCTTATTATGACTTTATATCAGGTGTCTTAGTACATAGATGATTTTTACTTTTAGCCTTCTGTTAATATTTCCATCAGTATAACACCAGGTTATGGTATGGTACCACATAATCCTATCTCTTGCTTTACACAACCTGTGTTTATTTCTTACTCACAGAAATTCCACTGTAAATGAAGTGATTCTCAAGGACAGCTCCCCTTCATGTAGTGACTCAGTGATCCAAACTGTTTTCACATTTTGTGGTTTGACCACCTCATTATGGAGTTTCCATCGTCTTTTGGGAAGGAAAAGAAAAAGCTGCAAGGCTGTGAATTGGCTCCAATGCTTTGGCCTGGAAGTTTCTGCTTATGGTCTAATAAGCAGGAACGAGTTACATGGCTTCCTGTAATTGCAAGAGGGCTGGCCAGTGTAGGGGAGCACATGGATATTCAGTGAGTAGAAAATATCTCCACAGTCTTACTTTCTCTGTCATAAATACCCTTAGTTCCCTTATTTAACATGCTTTTCGTACTTAGAAGTCAACAACTACTTTTTTTGTGCTTATTGTAAAGGCAGCAGAGATGGGGGTGCCAGAGAAATAGTTGCTGTCCAAGCTCTTTTTTTTTTTTTTAAGATTTATTTATTTATTTTAGAGAAAGAGCATGGGGGAAGATGCAGAGGGAGAGGAAGAGAGAGAATCCCAAGCAGACTCCCTGCTTAGTGCGGAGCCTGATATGGGGCTCCATCTCACAATCCTGAGATCCTGACCTGAGCTGAAACCGAGTCAGATGCTTAACGGACTGAGCCACCCAGGCGCCCCAATGTCCAAGCTCTTGAGGATCCTACGTATAGATTATGAGACAAGACAAATACATTTTTAAAATAAAACTACACACGGCCGTTTTTTTTTTTAAGATTTTGTGTATTTATGTGACAGAGACGCAGCGAGAGAGGGAGCACGAGCAGGGGGAGCGGGAGAGGGAGAAGCAGGCTTCCCGCGGAGCAGGGAGCCCGACGCGGGGCTGGATCCCAGGACCCTGAGATCACGACCTGAGCCGAAGGCAGACGCTCAACGACGGAGCCGCCCGGGCGCCCCGCACACGGCCATTTATCATGGTTGTTCAAGTGCTGAGTACTCTGATCCATAGGATAAATGCGGTGGAAATTCAAAGAAGTAGGACCCCCTGGGGCTAGACCGCTGGGCAGGGCTTCCTGGAGGAGCTGGGCCGAAGAGGACAGCGATGTCTCCCTTTAGGAATGTCTCTTCCACTTTGCTGGAATTCTTTGACTTCTCCTTCCGGGCTTTGTTTTCAGATCAGTGAATTAGGTGTGGTATATTTCTCTCTATTATTACTAAGTTCTCTATTATCGTCTTAAATTTGGAGCCATTGATCAGATTTAGGTCTCTAATGACCAGGACAAGCTATGGTGGACCATCTGCCATACCCACATTATTAGCCATTTCTCATCTCATGTAGTGCTGTTAGGGTAGCACTGGTGGATAGTATGTAGCGTTGGTACAATATCACCACATGGATGAATTGTAGCAATGTAATTCCCCAACTTCTAGCATTGACTCTGGCACATAGTAGGTGCTCAAAGATGTTTATTAAGTTGAATTTAGGTTAGATGTGTTAGTGCAATAAGCTCTCAGCTTATTATTCTTGTTACTTGTCTGTTACATCTAGGGGAGTAGTTAACAATTAAAAAAATGTCATATATTAAAGGGCTTATATGATTGTTAAGATGAAAAATAAATCACTCCTGACTACAAGCAAAATTATATTTTCATTCCCATAAAAAGAGACCATTCTCATCCTATGGTGAGCTCAGTGCTCACTTGGAGTGAACTAGTTACCCATGGGAGGATAATTACCTTCTCCAAAGAGCCGGGCTACCAAGTAGTGTCTTCACAAAGATAATTTAGTAAATGATGCCCTGGTATCTTGGAAGAGTTAATATGCCACTCTTAGAAACTCCAGTGACAGGATTGTTTCCCACAATAGAGGGAGGAGCACACGCTTGCCAGGAAACCTGCTATCTTAGATTTCCCCGTTGGAAGACTTAAGAGCTTCATTTTCATTTTAAGCCTAGTGGCTTCTCCGAGAACTGGTTGTATGCCATGAGACATTACAGATTTGAAGAATTATGATGAGAATTTTCTTAGGCATACTAACTCCATAGCAGGACCTCAAGGGTTGCTTCGGGTACCCTGGATTAGGAGATTGCTCCTTCTCCAGGAGATGGGTTTTGTTTTTGTTTCCCTTTCAGTTGTAGAAGAACAATCCTTGCCCCTATTCTACTGCAGTTGAGGACCATGAAGATAGGCAACATCGTTTGGAAATCATAGTTGTAGTCCATGATCAGCTATCATTGAACTATGATCTCAGTTGTTTCTTAGCAGCTATAAGCTTCTGTTTCCTCATCTATTACCTGAGGTCCTTTCCCATTGCTAACCATATCTAATAATGCTGTTAAGTCTGTATGGGTGACCAGTGTGGGGATGTCAGTTTAAAAATACTTGTTAATCAGAGGCCTGGGCAGGTCTTTGTCTAGTCTTTCTTTTAAAGGTATTGTTCTTTTATTTGGGAGGAAGGATCTGATTTTGAGTCAAGTCAGCATTGTGATAAGGGGGTGAAAAGGGGAGCACATGACATCAGTGCCTGCTGAGAGTTGCTGCCACTGGTAACATCCCTAACCTCCTTGTAATAGGACCCAGGCAAGGGGTTGGGACTGCACTGGGATTATTTTCCAGGATAGGAAAGGAAGATTGGAATATGCCAGAATTTAACTCTCCATAGAAACATGGCTGTGCTAAGAAATCCTCATCCCTGTCCTTAAATGATTAGTGCCATTAGGTTTTTATATCATTCAGTAAAGTATGGTTAGTCCATGGATTCAACTGAAAAGGAGAAATTAGAAAGAAAATAGACAACCTAGTCACATTCTCCTATAAGAAGCACTCAGTAAATTTTGGTTGGATTGACTGGGTTTGTATAGTACTAGTTCCTTGTATAAAGTTCTCAACGCACCTGGACAACTACTTAGAAGCTAGTATGTGGCAGTGGCACTGTATTTATTCACTTGCCAAGGCAGTGCTAGGTGTTTCTGACCACACGGGAGAATGAAAAGAATGGGCAGCCTAGTGGCTGTTCAGGTGAGTGCATGGACGTAGGCCAGGAAGTATCTCTGCTCATACCTCTTTTTATGTATGGATGAAGGCAGATAGTTCAAGTCCAGGGGAAACTAGTGAAGTGTGTGAAGTTTTTTAGGAGGCTTCGGCTTTCTTCTCTCCCCTGACATTTTTAGTCAGGACCTTCTCTTTCAAATCTTTTTCCCCATTCAAAACAGGAAATTAACAGTTATCATTTGCATTTTGACTGAATAAATTTAAAGCAGTATGCTAACTCATCCATTTCAAACCCTTTTAGTGTAGAAGGAATGTCTTTATCTTAATTAAAAAATTAACCATTAGGAAGCAAATAAGAATGATGTTGGAGATAGAGTGTTTGCACAGGGGCATTCTTCAGTTTAAGGAAATTATACCACACCTGAGATACCCCCAGATAAATCTACTTTAGTTGTTTAGGGGTGCTCCAGAAGTTGGAGAAAAAGGAGTGAAGAAAAATATTCTTGGTGTGGAAGGTAGAACATGGGTGTACTTTATTATTCTTCAAATGGTATATATATTCTTTTGTTTGTTGGACATTTTCACAATAAGAAAAAACAACAAAGTATCAGTTGAAATTTCCTCCCTGCCACAGTGTCCTATCTTCAGACATCAGCTTTTCTAGAGTAATCAAGATTTTACAGATTTCCTTAGAGACTGATTGTCTAAAAACTTCTGAGGCTACAGAGGCACCTTCTACATTGTTGGCTTCTCCTAGGTGACACCCTGGGCTCCACAGTTACTTGGGCCTTTTATCTGTCTCCTAGCTTTAAAGTAGTCTTCCCCACACACTGCTCCCCTAACAAACAAACAAACAAACAAACAAAAAACAAACAAAACCCCAAACACCTCTTTTTCTTCCCTATCTTTTTTCCTCTGCTTTGAAATTCCCAGAGTCCATTTTTATTATGTAATATACTGCTCTGAGCTTCCTTCTTCCTTCCCTGTGGTGATCCTGTTCTTCCTGCTAGGCAGGCAGTCCTCATCCTCCTGGCCCCAAACTTCTGCTGCCTCAGGGACACCTGGAGCTGGGGTCAGGGCTGAGGACAATGAAGACCTGGGGCCTGTTGTCCATGCATCCCTCAGTAATTGTGGTGAGGGGGAGAGGGAAAATGGAGGCTTAATTGGGTATAACACAGGAAAGTCTGACCTGGAGCATAGGGAGAGGTTGAGACAATGAAATCTGAATTTTGGGAGAATGACATCTGGGACTTTGTCTCTTGTGTGTATTGATGATTAGTTTAACTGTTTCCTGGCCTGAATGCATGGCATCTGACACTTCCTGAATGGTAAAAAATAATCGTTGAATAAATGATACTGAGGTGGTAATAAGGTGAAAATACAAAATTGACTTTGATTTTAGGTACTGGAAAAGCAAAAGAGGAGTCAAATGATTTGCAGTGTAAAAGTAAAAAAAAAAAATTATTTTGATGTGAGTTGCTTATCTAATTATCATGAACCACTGAAGCAATTATATATAAAATCAAATACTTTAAAATGAAATTTGAGGGTTTTTTTGGTAATGGTAGTAAGTTCTACTAGACGTTATGTCAGTTAAAGGGCTGATATACAAAATCTATAAAGAGCTTACCAAACTCAACACCCACAAAACAAAAAAGCCAGTCAAGAAATGCGCAGAAGACATGAACAGACATTTCTCCAAAGAAGGCATACAGATGGCTAATAGGCACATGAAAAGATGCTCAGCATCACTCATCATCAGGGAAATACAAATGAAAACCACAATGAGATACTCACACCAGTTGGCATGGCTAAAATGAACAACCTAGGAAACAACAGATGTTGACAAGCATGCACAGAAATGGGAACCCTATTGTACTGTTGGTGGGAATGCAAACTGGTGTAGCCACTCTGGAGAACAGTATGGAGGTTCCTCAAAGAGTTGAAAATAGAACTACCTTATGACCCAGCAATTGCACTACTAGGTATTTATCCAAAGGATACAAACATAGTGAATCGAAGGGGCAATGCACCCCAATGTTTATAACAGCAATGTCCACAGTAGTCAAACTATGGAAAGAGCCCAGATGTCCATCGACTGGTGAATGGATAAAGAAGATGTGGTATGTAGATATACAGTGGAATATAAGCCATCAAAAAGAATGAAATCTTGCCATCTGCAATGACATGGATGGAACTAGAGTGTATTATGCTAAGCAAGCTAAGTCTGTCAGAGAAAGATAAATACCCTATGATTTCACTCATATGTGGAATTTAAGAAACAAAACAGATGAACATAGGGGAAGGGAAAGAAAAATAAGGTGAAAAAGAGAGAGAGGCAAACCATAAGAGCCTCTTAATTCTAGGGAACAAACTGAGGGTTGCTGGAGGGGCGGTGGGTAGGGGATGGGATAATTGGGTGATGGGTATTAAGGAGGGCACTTGATATAATGAGCACTGGGTGTTATATGCAACTGATGAATCACAAAATTCTTCCCCTGAAACTAATACTACAGTACATGTTAACTAATTTGAATTTAAATTAAAAAAAAACTTATTGAAACAAAATTCTACTAGATCTTAGGTAGGGTGTATTAAGGTAGGAAGGAAGGTCACTGGTCATCTAATCTTATTGCTGGTCAAATCCTTCACACAAATTCTAGACCAGATGGTTATTTAGCATCAGTTTAGACATCTTCAAGAGATAGGAAACCCAGTATCTGATAAGGTATTTCGTTTCTTCAAATACATTCTTATATTACACTGAAACCATCCCTCCTCTGTCTTATCCTTGATGTCCCAGAAAACAAGTCTGCAACCATTATTATTACTTGACAGGTCTTCCCATGTGTAAAGACAGCTTTCCTATTCTCCTTCCTTTCCTAAAATCTTTGAAAAGATAGGGGGCTAGGGTCAGAGGTGCCCAAGTTATCAAAAAACACGTTTACTGGGGCGCCTGGGTGGTGTAGTTAGTTGAGCCTCCACCTCTTGATTTCAGCTCAGGTCGTGATTTGGGGGTCGTGAGATAGAGCCCTGCGTCAGGGTCCAAGCTCAGTGCGGAGTCTGCTTAAGATTCTGTCTCTCCCTTTGCCCCTACCACTCGTTCTTTCTCTCTCTCTCTCTCTGAAATAAATCTTAAAAAAAAAAAACATGTTTAGGGGTGCCTGTGCGGCTTAGTTGGTTGAGTGTCTGCCTTTGGCTCAGGTCATGATCCCAGGGTCCTGGGATCGAGCCCCACACTGGGCTCCTTGCTCAGTAAGGAGCCTGCTTCTCCCTCTCCCACTCCCCCTGCTTGTGTTCCTGCTCTCGCTGTGTCTCTCTCTGTCAAATAAATAAAATCTTTAAACAAAACAAAAAACATGTTTAGTTGTCTTTATTAAATAGAAGACAGATTTTATCTGTAAGGAGAATGGGGGGCCTTTTTTTTTTTTTTTTTTACTATCCCAGACATTTTTTGGGTGTCAATTTTTTTTAAATCTGTATTTCTCAGTCTTAAGGGATGGGCTTTAAGAATCTCATTTTGAAGTTTGAGAACCACTGTTTCATTCATTGAAGCTGTCCAGATGAATTAAGTGTAATAGATGCTAATCTCAGGAATGGGTCTCCCCTAAAAAGCATGTTGAGCCTTTCTGACCTCTCTGCTAACAGACTTGGAACAGTCTTAAGTCTTTTATTGACTGAATATTAGCATCAACTCCCATTAGCTCTCATTTACAAGCTTTCTTTCCCCATTTTCTTAGTCATAGATTTCTCAATTTTAGTTACACTTTCCCCCCATAGCACACGAGTTGAGTTCCTTTTCAGTCTCCTTATCCTCAGCCCTCTAGGTTACTGCTGATGGAGGATGGTCATCTGCTCTCAACATTCAAGTTTTCTGAGATTATTTCTATGCTCTTCAACCTTACATTATATTTCTAACTTTTCTAACTTGTGTACAAACAATGCAACTCAACATGAATGAAATCCACTTTTAATTCCTTCCTCCATGTGATGATTTTTCTTTGGTTTATCATCCCTTCTAATCCTCATACATGTACCTATTTAAATTTTTAATATTTGTGACATATATATGCATATATAGTTTATATATATAGTTATGTGTGTGTGTGTGTGTGTGTGTGTGTGTGTATGTATATTTGTTTTTTAGAGAGAGAGAGCTCCTGAGCTGGGGAGGGGGGCAGAGGGAGGGAGAATCTCAAGCGGGCTCCATGCCCCGTATAGAGCCCAATGCGGAGCGTGATCTCACAACTCTGAGATCATGACCTGGGCTGAAATCAAGAGTTGGACACTTAACCAACAGCCACCCAGGTGCTCCCCAAAAATAGCTGATATTTTGTATTGTTTCTGTATATTTTCCATATTGGGGTATGTCTTCATATGTATAGTTTTAATGACTATAGCATATATAGTTTATATCCTTTTCTGATAATAGTGTTAACTGTTGTAAATATTGTTAAATATAAACATATTTATTTATTCATTCAAAATATATTTTGATTCCATAGCTCCATCATTCAGTTAAGTATTAAGATTTGATGTATGAGCATGTGTGTGTGTAGGTGAAAGAGAGAGAGACAGAGAGAATGAGATCTCTGTGAAAACAAAACGAAGTCACTTACAGCTACACCATCCAGTATGGCAACCATTAGCTACATGTGGCTCTTTAAGTTAAATAAAATTAAAAGGTCAGTTCCTCAGTCACAGTAGCCACATTTTTTTAAAAGATTTTATTTATTTATTTGACAGAGAGATAGCAAGAGCAGGAACACAAGCAGGGGAAGTGGGAGAGGGAGAAGCAGGCTTCCCGCTGAGCAGGGGGCCCGATGTGGGGCTCGATCCCAGGACCCCGGGATCATGATCCGAGCCGAAGGCAGCTGCCTAACCGACTGAGCCATCCAGGCGCCCCCAGTAGCCACATTTTAAGTGCTCAAAACCCACATGTGATTAATGGCTACTATGTTGGTTGTTAATATAGAAAGTTTTATTGGGCGGTGCTAACTTGTAGCATTCTAGGCTAGGGAGATAGAGAATCTGGTTGCTCCGCTTCTTGCTGAATTCCATGGGACTGTGCTCTGTGCTGTAGCTGTGGAATTGAACAATAGAAGTGGATAAGGGGTACCCCCGCCAGGGTCTTTGCAGAAATGCATGTAAGAACTTACCTAGCCATGGGGTTTGAGTCTAGGTTCCAAAGTAAAATTTTAAAAAATGAGGTTAAGCGGAAATGAGGAAGGTGATTTTAACTACCAAGGGTATGAAATGGGAGGGATGTGCAGTTTGGGTCTACTCTTTCTGTTCTTGCTATATTTCACTACTTGAATCCACCATTTCAATGATTATCTTTGTCAGTGGTAACTGAAGAATGCTTTTTTATATAAGGTTTTAGATTGGCTCTGTAGGTAAATTTGGGGCTGTACCTTGGCCGTTTAGAGTGGGTATATGAGAGATGTGGTGAGGAGTAAAGGAGAGCAACTATGATTTGAGACAGATGCATGTGTGTACACACACATACACATTAAGCTTCTCCTCCAGCCATGTCATCGTTGTTTCAGAAAAACAACTGTCTTACCACTTATAGCTTGTCTGGTGGCTGATCTGAAATTAGCCTTACTTTCTCCCCAGAGCATCTTCAGTTCCCTGAAGATCTCAAAAATGGTTATGCATCAAAACCCTGTGGACCTGGTCAGATGTGCTGTTACATTAATTATAATGCAGATCAGGGTTGTGAATTCTGTATGCAGATGTGTATAGAAAGCCTGCAGATGTGCATAAAGGAAAAGCTGTCGAAAAGGCTTGAATACATTACACTGGTGCCAGGCATATTTAGCACAGGCTAGTTACTGAGAATGCTGATGGATTTATTTCATGATGTAGGCAGTGTCAAGTATATTAAGAGAGAGATTCAACTGAGCTAGTAGGGGAAAAATATGTATGTATTATTTCCTCCTGATACCCCTCCCCCTCCAAAGCCCCCAAACAAATACAGTGGGCTTATAAAAAATTTTGAAGTTTCAAATTGTGACTTAAAAGTAACCAATGAATGTTTTTATGGGGACTTAAAATAATTCTAGAAATGGAAACTTACTTAAAAATGATAACCTGGTATCTTTGTTGTTGGCAATATTGGGGAATCACAAACTCATCATAGATTTGGTTTGTAACAGTGACTGTGAGAGGGTATTATTGTAGCCATTAATTTTTAAGATTATAAAAAATTCCAAACATCTACAAATACAGAGAAAATAGTACGATGAACTCTTCTGTATAAATTACCCATATCTAATAGTTTTTAAGATTTTGATTCATTCTTTTTTCCATCTTTTTTCTCTGTTTTAGTCTATAAAAGCATATCTCAGACATTGTACATATTTCAATATGCATCTCTAGAAGCATGAATAAACATTCTCTTCATAGCCCCCAACAATCAGATTTTTTTTTGTTGGTATCATCTAGTCCAAAAATCAAATTTCTTTGACTATTTCAAAATGTCTTTTTAGAGTTCGTTAGAATCAGGTCCAAACAAGTGCCATACATTAAATTTGTCTCTTAAGACTTTTTAAGAACAATTCAGTAATATTTAGTAAACTTAAAGAGTTGGGTAATCATCATCATCATCATCATCCAGTTTTTTAGCATTTCCACACTCCCCAGAATTTTTTCAAGCCCATTTGCAGTCAATCCTTGCTCCCACCTGTGGCCCGTGGAAACCACTCATCTGCTTTCTTTTTGTATAAATTTTCCTTTCCTGGACATTTCATATCTTAAGTCTTTTAAAATCTGTGGTAGTGTCCTCCTCCCTTCCTTCTTCCCTCCACCATCCTCTTACTGTTCTGTAGAACGCCTTGCGTTCTGGATCTGTCTGCTTGCTTCTTTCTGGAGTCACCTTCTTTGTTCCTTTATTCCTTTTGTCTTCCATATTTCTTGTAAATAGAATTTAACTCCAGAGCAGCGTTATCCAGTAGAACTTCTGCAAGTGATGGAAATGGTCTGTATCTGCACTGTTGTTCTGTATATGCACTGTCTAATGGTTACATGTGGCTTTTGAGTACTTGTGATTAAGAAACTGAATTTTTAGGGGCACCTGGGTGGCTCAGTTGGTTAAGCGTCTGCCTTCGGCTCAGGTCATGATCCCGGGGTCCTGGGATCGAGCCCCTCGTCGGGCTCCCTGCTCAGCTCACTCATGATCTCTGTCACTATCTCTGTCTGTCTCTCTCAAATAAATAAAATCTTTAAAAAAAAACTGAATTTTTAGTTTTTAACTTTACTTTAAAAATTTTTTTTAAAGATTTTATTTATTTATCTGAGAGAGAGAGTGAGAGAGAGCGAGCCTGAGAGGGGGGAGGGTCCGAGGGAGAAGCAGACTCCCTGCTGAGCAGGGAGCCCAACGCGGGGTCCCGGGACTCCAGGATCATGACCTGAGCCGAAGGCAGTCGCTCAACCAACTGAGCCACCCAGGCGTCCCTTTACTTTTTAAATTTAAGTAGCTAACTACATGTGGCTAGTGGTTATCGTATTAGTGCAGCTCTGGAGGCTTAATCAGATTTAGGTCTGACATTTTCAGGCATGAATATTTCATAGGTTGTGCTATATGCTTCATATTGGATCATATCAGGACAAACACAATGTTTGCTTGTCTTAATTTCAGTGATGCTGTGATTGGCCACAGCGTTCAAGTTGTGACAGCCTGGTCTCCATTGTATAGTTTCCTATCACCATTTTAGTTAATGGTTTCATAAATTTGTGAATATTGTGTGAAGCATTTGTTTCACTAGGGCTTGCAAAATGGTGATTTTCTCATTCTGTCATTCCTTCCACATTTTTTAGCTAGAATTCTTTAGTAAAGAACTTTCCTTCACCAACTAGAGCTATTTGATTAACCTAAAATACATTTTGTACACAAAAGGCAAGATAAATGCTTAATTTTTTTACATTTTAAGTGTCAATCTTCAGAATAAGTAATGTATGCCCTAATTTCCAGTAGTGTTTAATGAAGAGATTTTTTTTAAAGTATCATTATGAACTTGGGTTTATATATTTGGTGTACTTTAATCAATTATGTTTGTATATTCTTCATGCTCAAAGTATCCCATCTTTGGCCATTTGGAGCTCTTTCTGTTGGCTCGTATATCCTTTTGATTAAAACCATAGAAATACTAATCATTAGGGAAATGCAAATCATAATCAGCTCATACCCATACTATCAAAAACCAAACCAAAACAGAAAAATAGCAAGTGTTGGCATGGATGTGGAAAAATTGGAACCCTTGTGCACTATTGGTGGTAAAGTAAAATGTTACAGTTGTTTTGGAAGACAGTAGAGTGGTTATTCAAAAAATAAAAATAGTATTGCTGTATGATCCAGCAATTCCTCTTCTGAATATATACCAAAAGGAATTGAAACAGGGACTTGAAGAGGTATTTGTATAACCATGTTCATAGTAACATTAGTTGTAATAGCCAGAATGTGGAAGCAGTCTAAATGTCCATAGATGGTTGAATAGATAAACAAAATGCTTTAAAAATGGAAGGAAATTCTGACACATGCTACCACCTGGATGAACCTTAAAGACATTATGTTAAGTGAAATAAGCCAGTCACAAAAGGACAAGTACTGTATGAATTTACTTATATGAGGTGCCTAAAGTAGTCAATTTCATAGACAGAAAGTAGTAGGGTGGTTTTCCAGGGCTTTGGGGAGAATGGGAGTTATTGTTCAATGGGTATTGAGTTTCAGTTTTACAAGATGAAAAGAGTTCTGTGGGGAGCCGGGGTTGATGGTTGTGCCACAATGTGAATGTAATTATAATCACTGAATTGTACACTTAAAAATGGTTAATATGGTAAATTTGTTATGTGAATTTTACCACAATTTTCTTTAAAAGTAGTTTCTTAAAGTTCCATATGGGCAAAAGCCTAATTGGTTATGCATTTAAGTGAGAATGAAAAGGAGTGGAATTGGAGATTGTAGATATAGGTAATTATTTGAAAACTTAATATATATATAAAACCAACAAAAAGTGTTTATATACTTGTTTGTTTATTTTTTACTAAGCTCTACACCCAACATGGGGCTTGAACTCACGACCCCAAGATCAAGAGTAACATACTCCACCAACTGAGCTAGCCAGATGCCCCCCTTTCTTTTTAGTAAGAACAAAAAGTATTTAATAACCTATTTATATGGCACTTAAAAACCAACCATTGTTATTTTTGTATATATGTGTATATTATTAAAGAAATTTTATACGTATGTATATTATTAAATAAATTTTCATCATTAAACCTATAGGGCAAATCCTTCCTCCCCTCCCCCCCCCCAGTACCCTGTGACACTTTAAACACATTTAGACCAAACTTACCTTGGGATATCAGATCTGGAAGAGTCATATAGAGCATCTAGTTTAATCTCATTTCTAAGAAAAGGACATGGGGCCACAAAGTTGTGTTTGTTCAAGATTGTGTAGTGGAGGGATGATATAGCTGGCAGAATACCTATTAAGTCTGATATTCTTAACACTGCACCATAGCTGCTTCTATTACTCCCCTTGAGAACTGGTTTTACCTCTTTGTTTCCTTATATCTTTCTGTGTTATCATCATTGCTCCAGCTACCAGGGGGTATATGGAGATAATAATCATTAATTCCTATTCTCTTTTCTTTTGTCTCATATCTAATAAATAAAGTCCTGTGGAAATTTTCTTTGTAGCATTTATCACACTCCCATTTTCTCACTTTTAGTAATGCTGTAATCAGCGGGATTAAGTGGTGACAGCCTTACCTTCATTGTTTGATTCACTATTAACTTTATAAAACATCCTTCCCTTGATGAATATTATCTACTCTTAATTCAGAGCCTTATTTCTTCTTGCTTGTCTTCTTGTGCTTTTTGGTTTTCTCTCCATGTGTATACTGCTTGGTTTTTCTTTGTATATATCTTTCTGATCCTTCTCCGGTTTTACTCAAAACGTTTTTCATAGCCTAGCAGATGTCTGTGACCTTACATTGTGTTATCAGCAAAGTATTTTTTCTTTAATTTGAATGCTTTTTTTTAAATTTATAGATATATTTATTTATTTGAGAGAGAGAGCACACATGTACACAGGAGGGGCAGAAGGAGAGAGGGTCTTAAGCAGACTCCATGCTGAGTGCGGAGCCCGCACCCCTTTGGGGCTCCATCTCACGACCCCGAGATCACGACCTGAGCCAAAACAAAGAGTTGGATGCTTAAGGGACTGCACCACCCAGGTGTCCCAGTTTGAATGCTTTTAGATATGGCATAGCTTCACCCCAACTTGCATGATTTTCTTTTGCTTTTATTTAGCTCACTTCACTCATTTGTACTTCTACTTGTCGTGTAGCCATTTTGAGTTTGCCATGCTTCTTGATATTTAGCATGGTCTTCAGTGCCCTGAATAATGTTAGCACTCTGTTTTCCCTGACGTTATTTCTTACTACTCCTCTGTAGGAAACCTTTATCCATTTTCTTATCTTTTTGTTCCTTTTCTTCTCTCTTACCCTTAACCAAATGCTTTGAAAATGGACTCATCTCACACTTATGACCTGTTTCTGGCATTCTGTGTGGAATTAATAGATGAATGACTTTTTCTGGCAGTCATTGGGCTCATAAAATCTTTGTCTTCAAGGAACTCAGACTGTGGGAGACTGGGAGAGACTGGTATGTAACAAGGTAATTTTAATAGCAAATTTAAGGGACGCCTGGGTGGCTTAGTGGGTTAAACATCTGCCTTCCGCTCAGGTCATGATCCCAGGGTCCTAAGATCGAGCCTCGTGTCAGGCTCCCTGCTCGGTGGGGAGTCTGCTTCTCCCTCCCACTCTCCCTCTGGGCCCTTGTCTCTCTCTCTGTCTCAAATAAATAAAACCTTAAAAAAACCAGTAAATTTAAAAAGGCAGTTGTAAAGAGTGATGAATTCTACTTAGGAGGGTAGGAATGGTAAATTTTGCCTGCGAGAGCCATATCTTCTAGCTTTCCCTGACTACTCCAAATCATTGACTTCTTTCCTTGTACTCTGACCATACCATTCCTTACCATGTATTTTTTAGTTGTCTATAGCTCTAGATTATGATCTCCTTGAGAACAGTGATCGTATTTGAATTTTATACTTTCGTATCCTCCCCTGCTCATAATTGGTAGTCAGATTTTTTTTGGAAAGTATATCAGTCCAGGTTTTGATGGCAAGAAAAGAGAACTGTCTTGATGTTGTAAGCAAAAAGGGTGTATTGTAAGGATAATGGGGGAATCACAGGAATGACAGGAAGCCAGAGGAGCAGGCTTAGAAAGTGGACAGGAACAAGAAGGGCCCCAGAGTGTAGGCAGCCATAACATCTGGCCAACTAGTTGCTTTCATCTCTGGATACTGCCTTCCTTACTGCATTCCTCCATAAATCAATCCTAATTGCACCTTTGACTTTGGGTCATTCTTCTAAACCTCAGAGTTCTAAGCAGCTCTGCCCTTTAGAGAGTAGAGAAAGGAATAACCTGTCTGTCCCCTTTCCCCCTCAGAATAGAGCATCTCACAAGACTGTATACAAAATAGATTCCCCCAAATAGGAAAAGGATTTGATGCTGGACAACTCCCATGCCAACATCTTCCCAGTCCCAGGGAAGTGAAAAACCAACAACAAATATCCATTACTAATAGATGTAAAATGTATGTAATCTTTGCCTTGGGCAATGTGGGGAGAAAGTGTGGTCGAGAAAGTTATGGTGAAGATCCTTGGGCATGTAGGGTAGGAAGACAGGGTCAGAGATGAAGGCTTTGAGAATAGACAATGGTAAGGAACAGACAGAGTGTGTGCTAACATCGGGAAAGCAGCAAAGTAGGGTGAGGATCCCAAGGACAGTCTCCATCGTTTGACTTTGGGCTGGTTCTAGTCCGCATATCTTTGGTGGCTCATCCAGGAAATGAAAGTTGGCTCATCCAGTTGGAGAGGCTAGATTTTTCAGCACATAATATAGGCAGATGCTTAAGAATTAAAACATAAAATGGTTAAAAAAAAAACAAAACATAAAAGGGTTTAGAGTAAAAAGCCTTCCTCCCACCTACCCCTGACCCCATACATCAAAATTCTCCTTCTTAACAGGTAGTCATTAGTTTCCTGAATGTGCTGGAGATTTTTAAAGTGTATCATAAATAAATGTGATTATATATTCCCCCCTGCTTTTGTAAACAAATGGTAACATTTTGTTTCACTGTTCTACGCAGTGCTTTTTTTCATATATTTTGAAGAACTTTCTTATTCTTTTCTTCATAGTATTTCATTGTATGGATATAAGTCATTTAAATCTCCTATCAGTGGACATTTAGGTCTTCTCTTATTACAATGAACCCTATAGTGAATAATCTTGAACATTTATCATTTCATGTGTCTGAGTATTTCCTTGGGGTAATTCCTCGAAGTAGAATTGCTGTGTCAAAGAGTTTTGCACTTTTAGTTTTATACATAATGCCATATTGTCCCCCACAAAAGTTTAACAACTTTCTGTTACAACAACAATTTATGAGAATTCTGGTCTCCCCATGACTGAGGATGATTTTTAAAGATTTAGCCTTGAGGTTTATGATTAGGAAAAGAGGCTGAAGAGGAGTTATTTTTTACTTTATTTCCTCTTTGAATCTTTGAAAGGAGACATCAGAGGAGAGATGAGCAATTGGGCAGTGAACTTGAGATGTGGGTAACAGCGAATATCTCCTTATTGGAGCAGCAGACACTTTCCCTCCTGAGTCCTCAAGTGCCAAACCCTTAGTTACATTGTATTAAAGGCTTTATAGATGTGTCTTCAGGCTACTTTTTTCCACTCTCCTAAACTGGCAATGTAAATGTTTCATTGATGAATATCATACACAGTTTCTCTGCTTTATTGATGTCCTTGCAATTCCTTCTGATGCGGTTTCAGTAAGATACTATAGCATTATTCCTCCCCTCCCCAGAACTCGGCAATTGGCTGATTCCCAGCAGTTGGAAAATAAAATGATTTCCAACTCTCAGACCCACTTTAGTTTAGTTTGCATCTCAGGTGATATGTCTTGGCAAAATTAAAATTCATTGAAGGATCAAGTTTTTACCCTAAAATTTTCTTTCTGATAATTTAAAAAAGTAGTCCGTAATACCATCCTATTCTTTGACCAGTTCCACACCTTCATTTTGTCCTTCAGGTTGAATTCTTTTGGTTTCAAAGGGAACATTTCCCCTAGCCAGCCTTATGAATTTCCAGAACTCCAGTGTTTTTAAGTTTCGCTTGAACCCCTTTTCTGACTCTGTCCTTCTTGAATTCACTCTTGCCTTGGATGGTGACTAGACACATACTAAGTCACCTCTTTTTTTCATAGGTGGTTAGATATACAGCTAGAGGAAAATTTATGTAGTAAAATTCACCCTGTTTAGAGATGTACAGTTAAGAGTTTTGACAAACATATGCAGTCATGTAACTCACACCACAATCAAAATATAGAATATTTACATCACCTCCAAAGTCCCCTCAAAGCCCCTTTGTGGTCATTCCACTTCCCCTACTCTCAATCGCTGATTTGTTTTTTATCCTAACGGGCTTTGTCTTTTTCAGAATTCCAAATAAATGGAATCATGTAGTATATAGCCTTTGCATTTGCATTCTTTCACTTAACATAAAGGTTTTGAGATTGAGCCATATTTGGCGTGTATCAGTGTTCTGTTTTTATTGCTAGGTAGTATTCCATTTGTATGGCTGTACCGAGGGCCATAATTTTAGTGTGTTATTGTCAAGAGTGATTTGAGTATATTGGTCTGGTTTGAGTACATAGATCAGTGATTTTGGTTCATTCATGGTCAAGCCCAGGTTACACTATGAAAGTTCAGTAGTGCACGCTGGCATAGGATTCTTAAATTTTTTTTAGGATTAGGCTATGTAGAAGATAGCATTTGAGTTATACTTGGAGGCAGAAGCAAGAAGAATGCCATGAGAGAATCCATGGGAGAGTGTTACAGAGCAGTAAGTGAGCATAAACATTAGACTCTGAGTTCCTTGAAGAATTTGTCTTGCTCTTTTTTTTTAATCTGTTTCATTTTGTTTTTTATTTTTTATTCCTCTTTTCTATATTATTTCACTCTCCAGTGCCCTTGTAGTTCCTTGACAATTATTTGTTGAGTAAGCCAAATTTATCCCCAAATGCTGCCAGGTTACGATGTTAATATATTTTGTCCTTGAAGCGTAGTGCTCTTAAAACCACTGTACACTTAGGATTATGTTTCCACTTTCCTAAACTGGCAATGTAAATGTTTCATTGATGAATATCATACACAGTTTCTCTGCTTTATTGATGTCCTTGCAATTCTTTCTGATGCAGTTTCAGTAAAATACTATATGGCTATAAAGAAAAATCATCAGGGGCGCCTGGGTGGCTCAGTCGTTAAGCGTCTGCCTTCGGCTCAGGTCATGATCCCAGGGTCCTGGGATTGAGCCCCGCATCAGGCTCCCTGCTCAGTGGGAAGCCTGCTTCTCCCTCCCACACTCCCCTTGCTTGTATTCCCTCTCTTGCTGTCTCTCTCTCTCTCTCAAATAAATAAATAAAATCTTAAAAAAAAAGACCATCAGCCTCTTATACTAGTGCTTTTAAAATTTTTTTATTAAGGTTTTTAATTTTAATTCCATTATAGTTAACATACAGTGTTATATTAGTTTCAGGTGTATAATAGAGTGAGCAATTCTATACATTACTCAGTGCTCATCGTGATAAGTGTACTCTTGAATCCCCATCACCTATTTCCCCATCCCCCATCCCCCTCCCCTCTGGTTACCATCAGTTCTCTACAGTTAAGAGTTTGTTTCTTGGTTTGTCTCTCTCTCTCTCTTTTTTTCTTATGTTCATTTATTTTGGTTCTTAAATTCTGCATATGAGTGAAGTCATATGGTATTTGTCTTTCTCTGACTTATTTTGCTTAGCATTATACTCTCTAGCTCCATCCATGTTGTGCAAATGAATAATATTTGAATATTATTTGAATAATATTCCATTGTGTGTGTGTGATATTAATATCAGTGGAAATATATATATTATATACCCCACATGTTCTTTATCCATTCATCTATTGATGGACATTTGGGCTGCTTCCATAATTTGGCTATTGTAAATAATCTTGGGGATGCATATATCCCTGTGATTTAGCATTTTGGTTTTTTTGGTTAGTTACCCAGTAGTGTGATTATTGGATGGTAGGGTAGTTCTGTTTTTAAATTTTTGGGTTATCTCCATACTCTTTTCCACAGTGTTTGGGCCAGTTTGCATTCGCACCAACAAACAGTGCATGAGGGTTCTTTTCTCTCCACATCCTTGCCAATATTTGTTGTTTCTTGTGTTTTTGATTTTAGCCATTCTGACAGGTGTGAGGTGACAGCACATTGTGGTTTTAGTTTGCATTTCCCTGATGATGAGAGAAATACCTGTTCCTGTCTTCTGCCCATTTTTTTTAGGGATTATTTGGGGTTTTTTGGTGTCGAGTTGTGTAAGTCCTTTATATATTTTGGATACTCACCCTTTATCAGATATGGCATTTGCAGATAACTTCTCCCATTCCGTAGGTTGTCTTTTAGTTTTGTTCATTGTTTCCTTTGCTGTGCAGAAGCTTTTTATTTTGATGTAGTCCCAGTAGTTCATTTTTGCTTTTATTCTGTTGCCTCGGGAGACCTATCTAGAAAAATGTTGCTGTAGCATTACCTTAGCACTTTGTTTTTTTCATCACCAAGTGCTGTAGCCCTTTTTATTTTTATTTATTTATTTATTTTAAATCCTTCACCTCCCCTCCTGTGATAGGACCCCATGTTTTGGAAGATTTTCACTATCATATAGCATTTAATAAGTAAATAATTTTCTTATTTGGAAAATCAGTCAAGGATATCTAGCTGTCTCACTAGTTATATATCTGACAGTAATCTGAACTTCTGATTAGCAAGAGATAACCACTGTTAACTGCATAGAGTAGATATAATTTCTACCAGGAGCTATATATTTATGTTTTAGTTAACCTCATTAAGGGAACATATATAACTGGCTTTACTCTTTTTTTAAAAATATTTTATTTATTTATTCATGAGAGTCAGAGAGAGAGGCAGAGGCAGAGGGAGAAGCAGGCTCCCCGCCTAGCAGGGAGCCTGATGCGGGACTCGATCCCAGGACTCTGGGATCATGACCTGAGCCGAAGGCAGACGCTTAACCATCTGAGCCACCCAGGTGCCCCCTGGCTTTACTCTCTTTAGAAATTGTAGTAATAGTTCTAGGTTGCTCATTACTGCATTTATACATCCCTAAATGTCTAGAGATACTAGGTTTGAAATTACTATATGATTTCTTTTTTCAAGAATGCCTGTTCTAAATATTAACCAAATGTTTTGAGAAACTGGACTTGTGGCTTACTTAAAACCGTAAGAATTCCAAAGTCGTAAAGACAGGCATTGGCATTATGCTTCAGCCCTCAGCAGCAGCATTAGTGTTCATTGAACCGTAGTTGTGTGTGCAAATCTAGGTTGGGCCTTATGGAAAAGAAAAAAGAATTACATCAGACTGGACGCTTCCTACTGTTAATGCCAGGAAATGCAACCCAAACTAACATAGGAAAAAGGAAATTCATTGACTAATGTAATTCCGAAGACCAGGTTAGCCTCAGGAATTACTTGATTGAAGCTCAAGCATTGTTCAAAAAACCTAGTTCTTCCTTGTGTATCTCTCAGCTCTAACACTAGTGTCAGAATGAACCCATTACATTCTTAGGCAGATTATTCCCTGTGGTTCTAGGTTGGCTAAAGCAGCTCCTGTCTGCATCTTTCCAGGTTCAAGTCCAGTGGGAACAAGAAAGGCTCTTCTTCCCAGGATTCCTAGCAGGAATTTTGAGTCTCATTGGCTTTGACAGAAATACGTGGTCATCTTATACAGGGAACTATGCTCAGGGAAATGATGCACTGATTATTTAGGCCAAGGCCAATAAGTCTAGGTCTGAAGCTCCATCCATGGGCTAAGAACTGGGATGGGGCATTCTGCAGAGGCAACTTGGGATAAAGTTATGAAGGGAAGGAGGGGTAGGTGTATGGTAGTCTAATACCAAATGGCTACGCACTAGCATTTGACATATACTTGTCATTTCCTTTTTGCTAGGTACTGATCTAGATACTTTAACAAGTGTAGTTTCATTTAATTTCATTCTCACAGTGTGAGATAGTTATTTCTCTCTCTGGTTTATGGTTAAGGAGATTATCTCAGAGAGGTTAAATCATTGCCCAGTTTCTTATCAGTGGTAATTTCTAGAACCAGGATTCTAGCCAAAGTCTTTCTGAATCCAACTGTAGTGCATTTCCCACCACTGTCTCTTTGGTGTTCAAAAAATACTCTTAGCAGTAGCTGTGGCATCACTGGACAATGACTGTAATCTCTCTAAGTAATTATTTTGAAGATTGAAACCCTCATTTGGTTGTGTTTATAAGATGATGCATTATATTATTAGTTTTTTCTTGTGTAGGCCCATATGGGCTGCATTCATTCATCTAATAAATATTTGTTGAGTGCCTGTTTTGAGCCAGGTAGTGTGCTAGGAACTGAAGATACAGTAGTGAACAAAACAAGTATCCCATCTCAAGGAGCTTATATTCTGGTGTAGATGAAACACATAAAGAGCTATATAATATGAGATCAGGTCATCTTGAGTCTTCCCTTTTAATTTAGATTATTGAAGGAGCTTCAGCCCTCACAGACATTTGCTGGGTCAGGCAGAACCATGAAATTTCATTCATAGTTTGTCTAGTATTGACTCATAAAACTACTCATTGAGACCAAACTCAGATGAGGGCCAGAAGCAAGGTAGAGGAATAAGCTAAGTATCTAAAATCAGTCAACCTATAAAGAAAACCAAATGAATTAAACATTCCTTTATATTCAAAATGTCTTTTCCTCAGTTTTCTGGTTTTTTAGAGTTTTTCTTTTTTCTTTCCTTCCAACCACTGCCTTCCCTCCATACACCCAAAATTACAGATAGTTTAGAGCAGTGATTCTCAAAAGGTAGCCTTCAGATATCTAGGGTTCCCTTTTAGGAGGTTTGGGAGATTAAAACTATTTTTATTATAAGACTAAGATATGATTTACCTTTTTCACTGTGTTGACATTTGGTCTGATGGTGCAAAAGCAATGGTGGGTTATAACTGCTCATGTTTTAGAGTGAATCAATACAATGACACCAAAGTACTGGTAGTCATGGTATTCTTACAGTTAAAAAAAAATGAAAGAAAGAAAAGAAAAAAAAGTTGCACTTAACATTTTAGATGGACACTTAACGTTTTGATCAATAAAAAATTAATTTTATTAAGTCTCAACTCTTGAGTAGATTTTTGTTTTAATATTCTGGGTGAGGAAATGGCAATCATGCATAAAGCACTTTTGCCTGCATTTCAAAGTACTGTGGTTCTTGAGGAAAAGCACTTGTGTGGTTGAATTGTGGGCTAACCTGGCTGCTTTTTTCATTTTACTGGAGAGAACAAATGACAAAGTATAGCTATTCAGAGTTGAGTATTTGGCAGATATTTTCTCAAAAATGAATAGTGATCTTTCAAGGGAAACAACTGATAGTATTTGTTGTCAATGATAAACATTCGACCTCTCAAGTGAATTTGGACAATTTGTATTGTAGAAATTTGGAAAACTTGTATTAGCCACTGTGAGCTTGATAGTCCCAGTATTTAGGAAGACTTTTCTGATGAGATTTATGTTTAATTGATGAATGTGATTTTTAAATACTGTATAATGAAATGTGTCAACATTGGGAAGATCTATATAAGTCAGTAAACTAATATTTTCCAAGAGACCAATGCATGATGGTACAAAATTATGGGAGTTAGAAGATGTAAAGTGCAAGATAAACCAATGTATTTTTAATGTAACAAAGTATGAAAATTTCATTGCTATGGTTTCAGATTCCATATTGTAACTAACTAACATTTTGTTTTTTTCTCAAAGTAGAATATCCACAATTATCCAAAACAAATGTTAAAATAACCTCTTTTCCAACTACATATCTGTCTGGGGATGAATTTTCTTTATATACTTCAGTCAAAATAATATATGACAAATTGAAGGCAGGCTTACATATGAGAATTCAGCTGTCTTCTGTTAAGACTGTCTTCTCATTAAGTTTTTTGGGGGAATACATTTATTAAACTATGTTATTTGTATTAACATGTAATGGGTTTGTTTTAAAATTAATAAATACTCAGGGTTTTTTTTTTTTTAGTTTCTCATAGTACAACTATTGAAATAATCTATTAAAAAAAGCTCTTTGAGGTCCTCAATAATTTTCAAGGGATCAAGAAAGTTTGAGAACTCACATGTTGAGAATTGCTCCCTTAAAGAGCTGTTTTTTCCTTCCAAGGATCAATAGATTGTGTTTCAGTTCTCTACTTTTTCTGCCTAGTGAACCTAACTGAAGAATTCCCCACAAAAGTGAAAATTTATCAGGAAACTCTATAGTTAGGTGGCAGAATTTACAGATCTCTCTCTGATTATCAGAGTCTAATTTCTAATAATTAAAATCTTGGGATATAAATCACTGGAGCTTTTTATTAAAATTAGAGGATTTCATTTCAGGATAAGGCTGATGTCTCTCGGGGTAGGGAGCTAGTATATGGCCAAGGAATATCCGTGGTATGTACTCCAGCTAGTAACTCCTGCCTCTAGAGCTCCTTATGACTTTGCCATGTGAAATTATCTTTTTACCTCTAGCTCACACCATTAGGCCCCTTCCCCCAAGCAATTGGTGACAGAGTCAGTGCCTTAAAGTAGGAGACTCCTACAAACTCTGTGGCAGGTAGCAGTGGGAAACCATAGCTGAAAGACATTATGTTCTTGGTTTAAACTGAATGCTCTTTCCCACTGAAATAGGGGAAATAACATCTGTGGTCACTTTTATGACAAAGTTACATGTGGATGGAATAGGCATCTGTGGGCTTGCCTGGAAGCCTTAAATGCCCTAAGTTCCAAATTAAATGTTTAGGATTTAACTTTTTCATAGTTGGGAACTGCTTCTACTTTTAAAAATATTTTACATTTTAAATTAGGATAAATATTCTTATAAGGACAAGTAGAATTAAGAAAGGTCTTACAGTAATGAAATGGAGTAATTTTGCTCTTTACAAGACTGAATGATGGAATTTGAACCATAGGTTATGAAATTAAGCCTACAGGCAATATGTAGAAACACAACAGGGGTATTGATCAAGAAGTGCCTGAATCGCCAAATTTTATAAAATGACATTGTATGTCTCTGGGCTGTTGGCATTCAAAGAAAAATTAAACATTCCACAAAATTGTCTATTTTCTTGTTAAACTGATGTCCCATAACTGTATCTGAAAAGCTAAGTTGTAATTTTGAGGACACCATGGATGAAAGAGAAAAAAAATTACTACCACTAGTAACAGATGTGAAATTACATTAGATAAATATAATCATTAGTTTCAGTCTCACCCTGGTTAATTTGTTTGTGGAAATGTGCAACCCATTATTCATTAGATAATTTTTCACACATTGATTAGAAAGCCATGTCGAATTGTGACCCTGCACATTTGGGCTTACCTATCTTGCAATGAAGTGTACCGCTTACAATAGTGGAAATGGGGGACAAAATGTTTATCTCAGGCTGATTTTGTGCCAATAAATAAAGTAAATCAATAGCCAGTGAAGTGTGAACAACATTTCTCTGCTGTATAATATGGTTTTGGGGGCAATTTGACATGCTACAAGGGGAAACAAGGGTCTTGAACAGAAAGGTAATAAAAGCAAATCATGCTGGTAACTGTTATTGAAGTCCTGTATTTTTCTATACTTGGGCAGCTTTAAGATGTGAAAAATAATGCACATAAAATTATAAAAGTATTGAGGCAACTTTCCCCCATATTTATAAACACTCTTTCTTATAGCTGAACTTTATTTTATTGGTCATGCATTCTATACCTGTGACAAATCTTTTCTATTTGATCTAATTTAGTACACAAATTCAGATAACTTTAATATATTTATAGCAAATACAACACAAGAGCTTAAATTTCAAGTAGACTTTATTAGCACTCAGTAAGATTTCATCTGAATTTTACTTTCAAATATTCAGATAACTACATACAGTAATCAGAAACCTCTCAAATTAAAAAATTTGTTTTCTGCCCTGCAAAAAGCTTCAAAGAGAAACCCCCATTTTATTATCTTGCACATTTCTTACCATTCCAAGCACCACAGAACCATAGGAAAATGAAGCTCTTTTCTAATTCTGTGAAGAATAATGATATAAGTTCATTTGTAAAGTGTATCTTCTTGCCAGTTTGAACCTCTGGTGTTGTCTTTTAAATTAAGATGAAAGTAACACATTTTTTCCACA
Organism: Eumetopias jubatus; assembly: GCF_037043125.1. Classification (NCBI taxonomy): domain Eukaryota; kingdom Metazoa; phylum Chordata; class Mammalia; order Carnivora; family Otariidae; genus Eumetopias; species Eumetopias jubatus. The sequence continues at coordinate 58,410,935 of NW_028274811.1, read as the reverse complement.
TAATGCAGGATGCATTCAAGTAATTAATGGTTAATTAAAAGCAGTTTTTTTCTCCTGTAGGTCAGACAGTGAAGGGCTACATATGCTATGTTACCATAGAAAGGAGGAGATTAGGCTCTGTGGTTTCTAGAAGAAGCATTTTGGCCCTCTTGGTCTAAAATAAAATGCTAGCTAGGGAAGCCTGCAGTTTCAAAGGAGAAAATGTTACTGGTGTCACAGAAATTGTGCTTTGCTGCCCAGGAATGTTTCTTCCTTGACAAATTCTTTATACTGTTAGAATTTCAAAAAACCATTGGCATTTTGATAATGGGGCTAACAGGGGCACCTGGGTGGCTCAGTTGGTTAAGTGTCTGACTCTTGATTTTGGCTTGGGTCATGATCTTGGGGTTGTGGGATCAAGCCCTGCATCGGACTCCGTGCTGGGCATGGATGGAGACCGCTTGAGATTTTCTCTCTTTCTCTCTCCGCCTCCCACCTTTCTTACTTGCCCTACCAAAACAAAACAAAACAAAACAAAAACAAAAAAAATGGGTGCTAACATGTAGTGTGGTTATTTATAATCAATGACTTGATTCATGTGAAGAGTCCTACAAAGAATCCTACAAGCCATATGTATATATGGCTTATTTTGAGATTACCCTTTCTCCTCTCCCTTTTTTATTTGAACATGGCTTCAGTCTACTATAGATGAATTTTAAAAATCAAGATTTAAAAATAACTGACGTTGGTGAGGATGTGGAGAAAGAGCAACCCTCTTACACTGTTGGTGGGAATGCAAACTAGTGCAGCCACTCTGGAAAACAGTATGGAGCTTCCTCAAAAAGTTAAAAATAGAACTACTCTCCAACCCAGCAACTGCACTACTAGTTATTTATCCAAAGGATACAAACATAGTGATTCGAGGGGCACATGCACCCCAGTATTTATAGCAGCAATGTCCACACTAGCCAAAATATGGAAAGAGCCCAGATGTCCATTGACAGATGAGTGGATAAAGATGTGGTATATAGATATACAATGGAATATTACTCAACTGTCAATAAGAATGAAATCTTGCCATTTGCAATGATGTGGATGGAACTAGAGGGTATTATGCTAAGTGAAATAAGTCAGAGAACGATAAAAACCATATGATTTCACTCATATGAGGAATTTAAGAAACAAAACAGATGAACATGGCAGAGGGGAAGGAAAAATAAGATGAAAATAGCAAGGGAGGCAAGCCATAAGAGACTCTTAACTCTAGTCAACAAGCTGAGGGTTGCGGGAGGGGAGATGGGTTAGGGCGATGGGCTAATTGGGTGATGGGTATTGAGAGCACTTGATGTAATGAGCACTGGGTATTATATGTAACTGATGAATCACTAAATTGTACCCCTGAAACTAATAATACGGTATATGTTAATTTAAATTTAAAAAATCTAGATTTCAGCATATTAATAATAGTAATGGGTCTAGAGAGCATACTGATAAGTGAAATAAGAGAAAAACAAATACCTTATAATTTCACTCATATGTGAAATTTAGGAAACAAAACAAATGAGCAAGTCAAAAAAGACAAACACCAAAAAAAAGACTCCTAAGTACAGAAAACAAATTGGTAATTGCCAGAGGGGAGGTAAGTGGGGGAATGGGTGAAAGAGGTGAAAGGCCTTAAGAGGACACTTAGCATGATGAGCACTAATGTCTAAAACTGTTGAATCACTGTACTGTACACCTGAAACTAATACAACACTATACAGTAATTACACTAGAATTAAAAAAAGTAAGTAATAAAAGATTCTGTTTTGATTTCTCATTATCAATGTCAAACTAGCAGAAGTATAAGTGTTGTGAGACCATGGGTGAGATAGAATGAACATTAGATTGAAAATCAGATCTATATTCTAGGTTATTGCTGTCAGTTAAGACCTGTAACTTTTCTGATTTTGGTAGACGAGGTGAGCTCTAAGTCTTTTCTAGCTTTAATAATCAATGCATAGAATACATTTATAAAATACCGTCATACTGTACACTGATGAATAAACTTTATGATTCAGATAATAGTCTACATTTAATATAAACATTTTTCTTTGTCCTTATGTATTTTTTTATACCACTTATAGTTGATGTTGCTTATAATGGCTGTATCATATTCATTATATAGATTTAATGTAAATCATGTAACCATCTCCCTGTTCCTGGACACAATCAAAGCTATCATTGTATCTTATAATGCTGCCATAGTTTATTAATCTTGCTTTTTCTGCTCTTGCCCCTGTATCATCTGTAATCCTCAAAAGATAATTTATTTTCCTTTTAAGGGCAATCAGATATGATATTGCCCTGATCAAAACTCTCCAACCATCCTTAGAATAAAATTCTAAATCATTATGTGGCGTATAGGGCACTGTGTAATCTAGCACCTGCCTATCTCTGGGACCTTATTTCTATAGTCTGCCTCACTCTCTGCACTCCAGCCTCTGTTCTCTTAGCTGTTCTCCAATTCTCTAAGCATGTCCCAACCACAGGGCCTTTGTTCTTGGTGTTTCCTCTACCTGGGACACTCTTCTTTCTTATACTTGGATAATTTTTTTTTAAGGTTTTATTTATTTGTCAGAGAGAGCGAGAGAGAGAGAGCACAAGCAGGGAGAGTGGCAGGCGGAGCAGGTAGAGGGAGAAGCAAGTTCCCCGCAGAGCAAGGAGCCCGATGCGGGACTCGATCCCATGACCCTGGGATCATGACTCGAGCTGACGGCAGCCGCTTAATCGACTGAGCCACCCAGGCGTCCCTGATAATTAGTTCTTTTATTCCTTTAGATCTCTGCTCAAACGACACCTCCTTAGATAGTTCTCTGGGTATTCTCTCTGAAATAACATTCCTCCACCATTCTCTTTTCTTTTGCTCGTTTTTTTCCCTCCTAACACTCATTACTACTTGACATGATATTATGTATATCTTTTGAAAAATTTTCTGTCATCAGTGTATAAACTCCCTGAGGGTAGGACTGCATCCTTTTTTTTTTTTTTTTCATTCTTACATCTCTAGCACAAAGAACTATGCTTACCTTATAGAAGGCACTTGAAAAATATTTGTTGGGTGACTTGAGGCTTTGTTCGGTATTCTTCTGTTACAGATGTAGTAGGACGAGGAAAGTTATTTTGTTAGTTATCTTTGTTGGGAAGAACATCTTGATGAGCATCTATTCATGGAATGTGTGGCCCTGAGGAAATGGGTTGAAAGAAAAAGACAAAGACATAGTTACACTACCTTAAAATGAATAGTAATTACAGGTAGAAGAGAGGAGAATGAAGAGGATAGGGGGGTGAGTGTGGAGAGAGAGGGTCAGACTATAAGGCAGAAGGGTAAAGCATGAGTAGTTATAAATGAGGTTTTTAATAGAATGGGAATATTTCATATTTATATTGTAGTAATTTGGCAATATAAGCCTTCTCCCATTAACCTCTGAATCTCCCTGGCACACAGCTGCCTGATGTCAGTGGCAGTGTTTTATTGGGAGAAATCAAGAAAAGCCAGGTCTTATGTTTGAGTCAAAACCCAGATGGTGATAAAGGAACAGTTTGTTCATGGAGAATGACTATTCAACAGAAGTCAAAGTGAAGCCGGAAGTTACAGGGAAGCCACTGGATTACTTGGCTGGAAGTGGGAAGGGGAATTAAGTAGACCTCCTCTAGCTCTCAAGCCTGAGTTATAGAAACAACACAGTGGTAAATCTTTGTAGTTAATTTTTTTTTAATTTTATTTTATTATGTTATGTTAATCACCATACTTTACATCATTAGTTTTTGATGTAGTGTTCCATGATTCATTGTTTGCATATAATACCCAGTGCTCCATGCAGAACGTGCCCTCTTTAATACCCATCACTGGGCTAACCCATCCCCCTACCCCCCCTCCCCTCTAGAACCCTCAGTTTGTTTCTCAGAGTCCGTTGTCTCTCATGGTTCGTCTCCCCCTCCGATTTCCCTCCCTTCATTCTTCCCCTCCTGCTACCTTCTTCTTCTTCTTCTTCTTTTCTTTTTTTTTAACATATAATGTATTATTTGTTTCAGAGGTACAGGTCTGTGATTCAACAGTCTTGCACAATTCACAGTGCTCACCATAGCACATACCCTCCCCAATGTCTATCACCCAGCCACCCCATCCTCCCACCCCCCACCACTCCAGCAACCCTCAGTTTGTTTCCTGAGATTAAGAATTCCTCAAATCAGTGAGATCATATGATACATGTCTTTCTCTGATTGACTTATTTCGCTCAGCATAATACCCTCCAGTTCCATCCATGTCGTTGCAAATGGCAAGATTTCATTCCTTTTGATGGCTATATAATATTCCATTGTATAAATATACCACATCTTCTTTATCCATTCATCTGTTGATGGACATCTTGGCTCTTTCCACAGTTTGGCTATCGTGGACAGTGCTGCTATAAACATCAGGGTGCACGTACCCCTTTGGATCCCTACATTTGTATCTTTGGGGTAAATACCCAGTAGTGCAATTGCTGGATCGTATGGTAGCTCTATTTTCAACTTTTTGAGGGACCTCCATACTGTTTTCCAGAGTGGCTGCACCAGCTTGCATTCCCACCAACAGTGTAGGAGGGTTCCCTTTTCTCCGCATCCCTGCCAACATCTGTCTTTTCCTGACTTGTTAATTTTAACCATTCTGACTGGTGTGAGGTGGTATCTCATGGAGGTTTTGATTTGGATTTCCCTGATGCTGAGCGATGTTGAGCACTTTTTCATGTGTCTCTTGGCCATTTGGATGTCTTCTTTGGGAAAATGTTGTTCATGTCTTCTGCCCATTTCTTGATTGGATTATTCTTTGGGTGTTGAGTTTGATAAGTTCTTTATAGCTTTTGGACACTAGCCCTTTATCTGATACATCTTTTGCAAATATTTTCTCCCATTCTGTCGGTTGTCTTTTGGTTTTGCTGACTGTTTCTTTTGCTGTGCGAAAGCTTTTTATCTTGATGAAATCCCAATAGTTCATTTTTGCCCCTGCTTCCCTTGCCTTTGGTGATGTTTCTAGGAAGAAGTTGTTGCGGCTGAGGTCGAAGAGGTTGCCGCCTGTGTTCTCCTTTAGGATTTTGATGGACTCCTGTCTCACATTTAGGTCTTTCAACCATTTTGAGTCTATTTGTAGCTAATTCTTTATACCATGTCCATGATTTACTTAGGGTAAATTTCTAAAACTGGAATTGCTGGATCGAAGTGTGTTGGCATTTTTAAGGCTTTGTATGTGATCATACTGCCTTCCAGAAAAATGGTACCAATTTAAAATCTGAAATGTTTTATAAAAGCAAGAGTTATTAAAAGAAACTTCAGGGGCACCTGGGTGGTGCAGTTGGTTGAGCCTCTGAGTCTTGATTTCAGCTCAGGTCATGATCTCAGGGTCATGAGATCCAGCCCTGCATCAGGCTCTGTGCTCAGTGGGGAGTCTGCTTGAGATTCTCTCTCTCCCTCTCCCTCTGCCCCCTCCCCCATGCTCTCTCTCTCTCTCTCTTGCTCTCTCAAATAATAAATAAATCTTTTTTAAAAAAGAAAGAAATCTCAATATTATAGATCTACTAGGCTGGCTATAATAAAGATGGAAAATAAGTGTTGATGAAGGTGTGGAGTAACTGGAACTCTCACCTACTGTAGATGAGAATATAAAATGGTATAGCTGCTTTGGAAGACAGTTTGGTAGTTCCTCAAAAAGCTAAACATAGATTTGTCATATGACCCCAGCAATCCCACTCTAAATTATATACCCGAGAGGGATAAAAACATATATCCACATACTGATACATAAATGTTCATAACAACGTTATTTATAGTGGCCAAAAAGTAAAAACAAAACAAATGTGCCCAATAACGAATGAACAAATAAAATGTGATATATCTATACAATGGAATGTTATTTGGCAACGAAAGTACTGATACATATTATACCATGAATGAACCTTGAAAACATTACCAAGTAAAAGAAACCAGTCACAGGGGTGCCTGGGTGGCTCAGTCATTACGTATCTGTCTTCAGCTCAGGTCATGATCCCAGGGTCCTGGGATCGAGCCTCGCATCAGACTCCCTGCTCTGCATGAAGCCTGCTTCTCCCTCTACCACTCCCACTGCTTGTGTTCCCTCTCTCACTGTGTCTCTCTCTGTCAAATAAATAAACAAAATCTTAAAAAAAAAAAAAAAGAAAAGAAACCAATCACAAAAGCCTTCACGTCTGAGATTCGAAACAGGCTTGATGTGATGAACACAGGCTGGAAGAAGTAAAGGAATGAATAAGTGATATAGAAGATAAAATAATGGAAAATAATGAAGCTGAACAAAAGAAAGAATTATAGAACACGAGAGTAGACTTAGGGAACTCAGTAACTCCATCATATGTAATAATATTCACATTGTAAGAATCCCAGAAGACAGAAAAGGGGGTAGAAAATTTAGGAAATAATAGCTGAAAACTTACTTAACCTAGGGAAGGAAACAGATATCCAGATCCAGGAGGCACAGAGAACTCCCATGAAAATCAATAAAAGCAGGCCAACACCAAGCCATGTTGTAATTAAATTTGCAAAATATAGCGATAAAGAGAAAAATCTTAAAAGCAGCAAGACAAAAGAAGTCCCTAACATAGAAGAGAAGCTAAGTCTAGCTGCAGATCTCTCAACAGAAACTTGGCAAGCCAGATGGGAGTGGCATGATATATTTAAACTGCTAATTGGAAACATCTGTAGCCAGGAATACTCTATCCAGCAATGCTGTCATTCAGGATAGAAGGAGAGAGTTTCCCAGACAAATAAAAACTAGAGGAGTTCATGACCACTAAAGCAGCCTTGCAAGAAATATCAAAGGGGACTCTTTGAGTGGAAAGGAGAGACCAAAATTGGTAAAGACAAGAAAGGAGCAGAGAAAATGTCCAACAACAGCAACAAAACAAGTAATAAAATGGCACTACACACATATCTATTAATAATTACTCTGAATGTAAATGGACTAAACACTTCAATCAAAAGACATAGGATGTCAGAATGGATAAAAAAAACAAGACCCATCTATATGCTGCCTACAAGAGACTCATTTTTAGGCCTAAAGACACCTGCAGAATGAGAGTGAGAGGATGGAAAAACACTTATTATGCAAATGGACTTAAAGCTGGAGTAGCAATACTTATATTGGGCAAAGTAGACTTTAAACCAAAGACTGTAATAAGAGATGAAGAAGGGCACTATATCATAATAAAGGGGTCAGTCCAACAAGAAGATCAATTTTTTTAAAAGATTTTTATTTATTTGACAGAGAGAGACACAGCGAGAGAGGGAACACAAGCAGGGGGAGTTGGAGAGGGAGAAGCAGGCTTCCCGCTGAGCAGGAATCCCAGTGTGGGGCTCAATCCCAGGACCCTGGGATCATGACCTGAGCTGGAGGCAGACGCTTAACGACTGAGCCACCCAGGCACCCTGAAGATCAACAATTCTAAATATTTATGCACACAAGATGGAAGCACCCAAATATATAAAACAATTAATAACAAGCATAAAGGAACTCATTGATAATAATATAATAATAGTAGGGGACTTATTTAACACCCCACTTATATCAGTGCCCAGATCATCATCTAAGCAGAAAATCAACAAGGAAACAATGGCATTGAATGAAACACTGCACCAGATGGTGATGAACATAGATGAAATAACCCTCAAGAAAGTAGGGTTAGAGGGAACATACCTTAATATAATAAAGGCCACATATGAAAACCCCATAGGGTAATATCATCTTCAGTGGGACAAAACAAAGCTTTCCTCTCGGATCAGGAAAAAGACAGGGATGTCCACTCTGACCACTGTTACTTAACATAGTACTGGAAATCCTAGCTGCAGCAATCAGACAACAAAGAGAAATAAAAGGCATCCATACCGGCAAGGAGGAAGTCAAACTTCCACTATTTGTAGATGAACTGCAACTTTATATAGAAAACCCAAAAGACCCCACCCAAAATTGCCAGAACTGATACACAAATTCAGTAAAGTTGCAGGATACAAAATCAACCTACAGAAATCTGTGGCATTTCTATACAGCAATAATGAAGCAGGAAGAGAAATCAAGGAATTGATCCCATTTACAATTGCACCAAAAACTATAAAATACCTAGTAATAAACCTAACCAAAGAGGTAAAAGTCTGTACTCTGAAAACTATAGAACACTTAATTATGAAAGAGATTGAAGAAGACACAAAGAAATGGAAACACATTCCATGCTTATGGATTAGAAGAACAAACATTGTTAAAATGTCTATTTTACCCAAAACAATCTACACTTTTAATGCAGTCCCTATCAAAATACCACAAGCATTTTTCACAGAGCCAGAAGAAACAATCTTAAAATTTGTATGGAACCCATAAAAGACGCCAAATAGCCAAAGCAACTTTGAAAAAGAAAAGCAAGATTTATTCTTAAGTAATGTACACCCACTGTAGGGCTTGAACTTAAAACCCCAATATCGAGTCTCATGCTGTACTGACTGAGCTAGCCAGGTGCCCTGGTATTAAGTTTTTTGAAATGTTTTGTAGAATTCACATGTGAATCCATCTTGTCCTGGGCTTTTATTTTTTGGTAGTTTTTTTAAAATTATTATTACTGATTCAATTTCATGACTTGTAATTGGTCTGTTCACATTTTTATTTCTTCTTGGTTTGGTTTTGGAAGATTGTGTGTTTCTAGGAATTTATTCATTTCTTCTAGGTTGTCCAATTTGTTGGCATATACTTTTTTGTAATATTCCCTTATAATATTTTGTATTTTTGTGGTGTCACTTGTTATTTCTCTTCTCTCTGATCTTATTTATTTGGATCCTTTCTCCTTTTTTCTTGATGAGTCTGGCTAAAAGTTTATCCATTTTGTTTATCTTTTCAAAGAACTACCTCTTGGTTTTATTGATTTTTCTCTATTGTTTTTTAGTCTCTGTCCTTTATTTCTGCTCTGATCTTTATTATTTCCTTCCTTCTACTCACCTTGGGCTTTGTTCTTTTTGTAGTTCTTTTAGTTATAAGATTAGATTATTTGAACTTTTTCTTGTTTCTTGAGGTAGGCCTGCATTGTTACATATTTCCCCTCAGAAATGCCCTCGCTGTGTCCCAAAGATTTTGGACTATTTTGTTTTAATTTTCATTTGTCTCCATTATTTTTTTATTTCTTCTTTGAGTGCTTCATTGACCCATTGTTATTTAGTATTACATTTAGTCTCCACATGTTTTTGTTTTTTCTGAGTTTTTCCTTGTGATTTATTTCTAGTTTCATAGCACTGTGATTAGAAAAAAAGGTGCATGGTATAATTTCAGTCTTCTTCAATTTATTAAGGTTTGTTTTATGGCCTAATATGTGTTCTCTTTTGGAGAATGTTCTATGTTCAGTTGAAAAGAATGTGTATTCTGTTGTTTTGGGATAGAATGTTCTGTATATATCTGTATGTCCATCTGGTCCACTGTGTTATTGACAGACATGTTTCCTTTTTGATTTTCTGCCTGGATGATCTATCCATTGATGTAAGTGGATGTTAAAGTCCTTTACTATTATTGTATTGCCATCATTTTCACTCTTTATGTCTATTAATATTGGCATTATGAATTTAGGTGCTCCAATGTTGAGTGCATTGACACTTAAAAGAAGATATTGTTATGTCTTCTTGTAGGGTTAATCACTCCATCATTATGTAATGCCCTTATTTCTTGTTACAATGTTTGTTTTAAAGTTTATTTTGTCTGATAAAAGTATTGCTACTCTGGCTTTGCTTTTTTTCCCCAGTTCCGTTTGCATGGTAAATATTTTTCTATCCCTCCACTTTCAATCTGTTTGTACCTTTAGGTCTTAGATGAGTCTTTTGTATAGTGCATCGATGGGTTTTGTTTTTTTATGCATTCTGCCATTCTGTGTCTTTTATTAGAACATTTAGGCCATTTATGTTTAAAGTAATTATTGATAGGTACATACTTATTGCCATTTTAAAATTTGTTTTCTGGTTGTTTTTGTTTCTGGTTCTAGGTTTTTTGTTGTTGTTGTTCCTTTCTTTCTTGATCTCTTTGTGTCTTTTTATTTTTCTTTCACTTTATTTTTATGTATCTAGCATAGGTTCTGGTTTTATGGTTACCATAAGGTTCATATGTAGCATACTAAATAAATAGCAGTCTATATTAATTTGATGGTCTTTTAAATTCTAAAATATTCTTAAAAAAACAGAAAAATCCTTTCTTTTCCTTCTTTTTTCTTTCCCCCTTCTTTTAAATTTTTTAGTCCCTCTTCCATGTTTTATGTGTATGTTGTCATATTTTACAAATTTTCATTCATAATTTTCTTGTGTCTAAGTATGGGCATTTCTTTTCCACTTAAAGAAGTCCCTTTATCTTTTCTTGTAAGGCTGATTTAGTGGTGATAAACTCCTTTATCTTTTGTTTCTCTGGGAAAATCTTTATCTCTCCTTCAAATCTGAATGTTAATCTTGATGGTTGGAGTATTCATGGTTGTAAGGTTTTTCTTTCATCACTTCAATCTATTGTGCCACTTTCTTCCGGCTGCAAAGCTTTTGCTGAAAAATTCACTGATAGCCTTATAGGTTTTCCCTTGTAGGTAACTTTGTTTCTCTCTCTGGCTGCCTATAAGGTTCTCACTCTGTCTTTAACCTAATTATTACATATCATGGTATGGACCTTCTTTGATTAATCTTATTTGGAATTCTGTGTGGTTCTTGGACTTGGATGTCTATTTCCTTCCCTAGGTTAGGGATATTTTCAGCTATTATTTCTTCAAATAAGTTTTTTACCCCTTTCTCTCTTCTTCCTCTGGGACCCATATAATGTGAGTATTTGTTCACTTGATGTTGTCCCAGAGATCCCTTAACCTATTCTCATTTTTAAAATTCTTCTTTTTCCTGTGTTTTCCATTACCCTCTCTTTAAGATTGAGATATGTTTTTCTGTACCTGCTAATCTATTGATTCCCTGTAGTGTTTTTTTTTTTTTAATTTCAGTTACTGTATTCTTCAGCTTTGATTGGTTCTTTTTGAATTTTCTGTCTCTTTATTGAAGGTCTCATGAGTTCTTCCACTCTTCTCTCCAGCCCAGTGAGTATCTTTAAAGTTATTACTTTATATTCTTTATCAAGCGTATTGCTTATCTCCTTTACCATTTAGTTCTTTTTTGGAGTTTCCTTTCTTTCCTTTCTTTTTGGAGCACATTCTTCTGTCTCCCCATTTTGCTTGACTTTCTGTGTTTGGTTCTGCGGATTAGACAGAACAGCTACTTGTAAATGTGTCTATATTTGTGCCAGGACCATACTGTTTTGATAACTACAGCTTTGTAGTATAACTTAAAGTATGTAATACCTCCAGTTTTGTTCTTTTCCAAGATTACTTTGGCTATTTGGGGTCTTGTGGTTCCATACAAATTTTATGATTATTCATTCTAGTTCCATGATAATCCTGTAGGTATTTTGATAGGGTTGCCTTAAATCTGTAGTTTGCTTTTGGTGGTATAGACATTTTAACAATAGTTTTTCATCCAGTCCATGAACATGGAATGTCTTTCCATTTCTTTGTGTTGTCTTCAGTTTCTTTCATGAATGTTTTATAATTTTAGAGTACAGGTCTTTTACCTTTTTGGTTAAGTTTATTCCTAGGTATTTTATTATTTTTGGTGCAATTGTAAATGTGATTACTTTCTTAATTTCTCTTTCTGCTACTGCATTATCAGTGTTTAGAAACGCAATGGATTTCTGTACATTCATTTTTTATTCTGTGACCTTATTGAATTCATTTATTACTTCTAGTTTTTTTTTGGTAGATTCCTTTAGGTGTTTTATATATATTATCACGTCCTCTACAAATAGTGAAAGTTTTACTTCTTTCTTACCCCTTTGGGTACATTTTATTTCTTTTTGTTGACTCATTGCTGTGGCTATGCCTTCCAGTACTATGTTGAATTAAAGTGGTGAGAGTGAACATCCTTGTCTTGTTTGTGAACTTAGGAGAAAAGCTCTCAGTTTTTTCCCAGTGAGTATATTTGCTGTGGGTTTTTCATAGAAAGCCTTTGTTATGTTGAGGTATGTTCCCTCTGAATCTACTTTGTTGAGGGTTTGTTTTTTTTTTCAAATCATGAATAGATGTTGTACTTTGTCAAATGCTTTTTTTGCATCATCTATCAAAATGATCATATGGTTCTTATCCTTCTCTTATTGATGTGATGTATCATGTTGATTGATTTGTGAATATTGAACCACCCTTGCAATCCAGGAATAAATCCCATTTGATTGTTGTGAATGATTTTTTTAAATGTATTGTTGGATTTGATTTGCTACTATTTTGTTGAGTATTTTTGCATATGTATTCATCAGAGATTTTGGCCTGTAGTTGTCTTTTTTTTTTTTGGTGTCTTTATTTGGTTTTGGTATCAAGGTAATAATGGCCTAATAGAATGAATTTGCGTTTTCCTTCCTCTTCTATATTTTGGAATAGTATGAGAAGAAGAATAGTATGAGAAGAATGTTTGTTGGGACTTTTTTGATTACTAGCCTTGAAATTGACAGTAATCAGTGTGTTCCATTTTTCTCTTTCTTTCTGCTTCAGATTTGGTAGCTTATATGTTTCTGGAATTTATCCATTTCTTCCAGGTTGTCCAGTTTGTTGGCATATAGGTTTTCATAATATTCTCATAATTGTTTGTATTTCTGTGGTATTGGTGGTGGTTTCTCATCTTACATTTGTGACTTTATGTGGGTTCTCTCTCTCTCTCTCTCCTTTTTTTATGAGTCTGATTAGAGGTTTATCCATTTTGTTGATCTCTTCAAAGAACCAGCTCCTGGTTTCTTGATCTATTCTGTTGGGTTTTTTTAGTTTCTATATCATTTGTTTCTGCTGCTCTAATCTTTATTATTTCCTTCCTTTTGCTGAGTTTGGGGTTTTGTTTGTTCTTCTTTCTCTAGCTCCTTTATGTGTAAGGTAGGTTGTTTGAGACTTTTCTTGCTTCTTGAGGTAGGCCTGTATTGCTATCAACTTCCCTATTAGAACTGTTTTACTGTGTCTCAAGGATTTTGGAGAGTTATGTTTTCATTTTCATTTGTCTCCATATATTTTTTATTTTTCTCTTTGGTTTCTTGGTTGACCCATTCATTGTTTAGTAGCATGTTACTCAATCTCCATGTATTTGTGGTCTTTCCAGATTTTGTCTTGTGGTTGATTTCTAGTTTTATAGTGTTGTGGTCAGAAAGGATGCATAGAATGACTTTGATCTTTTAGAATTTGTTAAGACTTGTCTTGTGGCTTAATATGTGATCTATTCTGGAGAATGTTCCATGTGCATTTGAAAATAATGCGTATTGTTCTCTTTGTGGTGGGGAGTTCTGAATGTATCTGTTAAATCCATCTGGTCCAGTGTGTCATTTAAAGCCCCCATTTCTTTGTTGATTTTCTATTCAGATGATCTGTCCATTGATGCATAGGGGGTGTTAAAGTTCCCTACTGTTAACATTCTTCTATTCCTATCAATTAGTTACTTTATGTTTGTTATTAACTGTTTTATGTATTGGGGGTGCTCTCATGTTGGGTGCCTAAATATTTAAAATCGTTATATCTTCTTATTGAATTGTCTCCTTTATTATTATATAGTGCCCTTCTTTGTCTCTTTTGTTATATTCTTTGTTTTAAAGTCTGCTTTATCTGATAGAGGAATTATTACTCTTTGTTTTGACATCTATTTGTGTAACATATATTTATCCATCCCCTCACTTTCAATTTGCTGGTGTCTTTAGGTCTGAAATGAGTCTCTTATAGGCAACAAAGAAATGGGTGTTTTTTCATTTGTTTGTTTTTTGTTTTATGTATTCCATCACCCTATGTCTTTTGACTGGGGCTTTTAGTCCTTTCATATTCAAAGTAATAATTGACAGGTATGTATTTATTGTCATTATGTGACTTGTTTTGTGGTGGTTTTTGTAGTTCTTCTCTGTTTCTTTCTTCTCTTGCTCTATTCTCTCATGGTTTGCTGGCTTTCTTTAGTGATACACTTTGATTCTTTTCTCTTTATCTTTTGCGTCTTGTTGGTTTTTGATTTATGGTTACCATTGTTTTTATATAAAATCTTCTGCATAGAGCAGTCTATATTAAGTTGGTGGTCACTTAAATTTCAACCCATTCTTTACTCCTCTCACCCTGTGCCCCCATTTTGGGTATATGGTTTCATACTTTACATCCTTTTATTTTTGTAAGTTCTTTGACTGATTTTATAGATATATTTACTTTTACTGCTTTTGTGTTTCCTACTTTTCATACCCTTACGTATGGTCTTTCCTTTCCACTCTAAGAGTCCCCTTTAATATTTCTTGTAGGACTGTTTTAGTGGTCATGTACTCCTTTAGCTTTTGTTTGTCTGGAGGACTCTATTTCTCCTTCTATTCTGAATAATAGCCTTGCTGGAAAGAGTATTTTTGGCTGTAGATTTTCTATCTGCCCTTTGAATATATCATACGAGTTTCTTCTGGCCTGCAAATTTTCTGCTTAAAAATTTGCTGATAGCCTCATTGGTTTTGTATGTAACTGTCTTTTTTTCTCTTGCTGCTTTTAAAATTTTTTCTTCATCACTGCTTTTTGCCATTTGAATTAGTGTGTGTCTTGGTGTGGATTCCCTTGAGTTGGTTTTGTTGTGGGATCTCTGTGCTTTCTGGATCTGGATACCTGTTTCCTTCCCTAGAGTAGGGAAGTTTTCAGATACTACTTTTTCAAAGAAATTTTCTGTCCCCTTTTCTCTTCTGGGATCCTTATAATATGTTATTACACTTGATGGAGTCAGTGATATTCCTAAGTTTGTTCTTATTTTACATAATTCTTTTTCATTCACCTGCTCAGCTTGATTACTTTTCATTACTCTGTGCTCCACATCACCAATTCGTTCTTCTGCTTCCTCTTGCCTACTGTTTATTCCATCTAGCGTATTTTTAATTTCTTGTATTGTTTTTTTCACCTCTGATTGGTTCTTTTTTCTCTCTCTTTTGAAGGTCTCACTGATATCCTCTGCTCTTAAGTCCAGAGAGTATCTTTATGGTCATTACTTTAAATTCTCTACCAAGTATATTGCTTATATCTGTTTCTCTTATGTCTTTTGCTGTGTTTTTGTCCTGTTCTTTCACTTGGGACATATTCCTCTGTCTCATTTTGTCTAACTCTGTGTTTCTCTGTTAGGAAAGTCAGCTTTGTCTTTTGCTCTTGAAAGTAATGCCTTATGAAGACGTGGTCCTGTAGTACCCTGCAGTGCAGTGTTCCCTGTTCACTGGAACCTGGCACTTCAGGGGTTCTCCTGTGTGTGTTGTGTGCACCCTGCTGTTGTGTCTTGGCAGCTTTTTCATTCGGTCCAGTCATTTGCAGTGGCTCTTTCTGCCTATGTTGTGGGCAGTGTTTGGTCCCTGTGGTGTTAGTGGACTAGTCTGGGGCCACTTTGGACTTGAATTTAATGAGACCATGCGTTTGCCAGAGGTGCAGTAGCCACCAGACTGCCAGGCACCCTTCTGTGTTGTAGGAGCAACAGATGAAGCTGTTCATCTTAAAAACAACAAAGAAAAACCCGTGTTGTTCCTGAGTAGCTTTTGCTGGCGGCAGTGCCTGCAGTGAGATCAGATGAACTGTCTTGCCTCCAGCTCTCTGCTGAGGCCACCTTCTGACTAGTGTGTTAGGTTATCTTCACCTCACCCCAGGGCAGGAATCACTTGGGAGTGGTGCTGGCAACTTTGTTCCTTGAGACCTCCCTTAGCCATCCCTGTCCCTCCTGGACTAGCTCTGAGATAAGTAAATAATTCTCCCTTCCATGTGCCCCAGGCATTTTTCAAATTGCTGCTCCTACTCTGTATCTCTGTGGGGTATTTGTCCTACTATCTCTTTAAGGGAAGGAACTCAGCTTCCAGTCACCCTCTGGGCTCTCTCAGAACTGAGCCCACTAATTTTTAAAAATTTCAGGCTTTAAGTCTTGCTGGTTGTAAGAACTCACAAATTTTGGTCCCTCTAGTTTTCACAGCCAAATGTTATGGCGATTTGTCTTCCCTATGTGGGCTTCAATGTGAAATAGTCTATTTCCTTCTGTTCTCTGCACGCTAAGGTTCCTCTCTCCTGCAGATGGCCCCCAAGGTCAATTTAGCTTCCTATTCTGTGTCTGCCCTGCCTACCCTCTTCAATGTAGCCTCTTCTCTACTTTTAGTTTTGGAGTTTGTGCTGCCCTGCCAGTCTTTGGGTCATTTTCTGGGTTATTTACACTGATCTGCATGTTATCTCTTTTTATCCATGGGACACAGTGAGCTTAGGGTCCTCCTTCTGTGCCATCTTCCCAATTTCTCCAAACCACAGCTTAAAAAAAGAAAAGAAAAGAAAAAGAATGAAGCAAGAAAAAAAAAAATAAGAAAAGAAAAATAGAAACCCAGAACAATAAAAGCAAAAGCAACAACAACAAAAATAAAAAGAAAACCATTCAAACAAACAAACAAAACCCTGTGGCTTATTTTCTGTGCCTCAGCGTTTGGAGGCTGGTGTGGACTTGAGAACCATGAGCTCACTGAGGCTGCAAGCGGGCTATGGACTGGACCCTCTTCTAGTCTGGGCTTTTAAGGTAGAAGGGGGAGAGAGTATTTCCACAGCTTCTTAGCCCTATTAAACTGTGTTCTGTGTGCATGTGTGTGTGTGTGTCCTGGTGTGGGCTTGCGGACCTTCACTGAGGCCAGAAGCTCACTGTGTCCATTGGACTTGCCAGTTACGACATATGGACGCTGCTCTGTTTTGGGCTTCTAAGGTGGGATGGGAGCATAAACTGTGTCTTTTATAATGCCTCTGTCCTGGAGAGCATTCCTGTAGCTCCTCTGCCATTTGGCTGAGTTCTAGTGCTATCTCTTTTATATGCTAGTTGCTCTTTTAAACCGCAGTTTTTTTGTGTGCTCAAGGACAGAGGAATCTCTTCCCAGTTCCTCAGTACTATCCCTTTCCACTGCTGCTTGCTGTTCCCTTTGTTGTTGTGTCTCCCTCTCTCTTGCTGTTCTCTTCGGCCTTTCTGTCTATTCTTGGTTGTGCAGAAGCTGTTCAGTTAGCTCTCAGTTCTTCAGGAGAAATTGTTCTCTAAATAGGTGTGTTTTCTAAATATGTGTGTTCTCTAATTTGGTGTGTTCCATGGAGGAGGGAAGTTCAGGGTCTTCCTACGTCCCATCTTGGACCAGCACCTCTATTGACAGTTTAAATTAGTGAATTGTATGGTGTATGAAATATATCTCAAAGCTGGTTAAAAATATTATAGAATAATTACTAGAATAAGATTAGAGAAAGCTAAACTATTTGCTTTCATTACATGATAACTTTGACTTTTTAAAAATGGATTCGGGGCGCCTGGATGGCGCAGACGGTTAAACATCTGACTCGTGGTTTCAGCTCAGATCATGATCTCTGGTGTCCTGAGAGGGAGCCAATAACGGGCTCTGCGCTCAGGGCAGAGTCTGCTTGTCCTTCTTGCTCTCCTGCCCCTCCCCCTGCTTGCTTGGTTTCTCTCTCTCTCTCTCTCTCAAATAAATAAACATAATCTTTAAAGTGCATGCCGAAGCTGCTGGCTGTGGAAGCTACCAACTCTGAGTCATGAAGTTAGATGGTGGAGGCCAGAAGATAATGGGATAACATCTATAAAGTGTGGAAAGGGAGCACCGGTATGGCACAGTGGCTCAGGTCCTGATGTCAGGGTTGTGAGATTGAGCCTTGCCTCTGCTCCATGCTGGGGATGTGGAGCCTGCTTAAGATTCTCTCTCTCCCTCTCTCTATGCCCCTCCCCCACATCTGAAAAAGAAAAGTGCTTAAAGAAAATAGCTACCTTATATTCCTTACACAATGAAAGTTCTTCAGAAATGAAAGTAAAATAGAGACATTTTCTGATAAAAATAATTGAATTTATTATCAGCAGACATGGATTAAAAGGGAGTTCTGTATAAGTACTGCACAATGTGCCACGGGGACACTTTAAAAGGGAGTTCTTTAGGCAGAAGGCAGATGATCACTAGATGGAAACACAGTAATCCAGGAAGAAATGAAGAGCACTGAGAAAGGTAAATATGTGAATAAAATTAAGTGGCTTTTGATAACTGAAAATGACAATATAGGGTTTAAAATGTCTGTAGGAATTCAAAGAAAAAAAAATATATAATACATATATATTTCACAGCCTGGGTAAAATGTATTTTAAAAATAGCACAAAATGTGGGAGGGGATACATAGTATTGAAGTGTTGTAAAGTCCTTGCATGGTCTGAGTTGATGGTAAAAATACTGATTTGTAGTAGATTATTAAGGATACAAGTTCTCATTTCTCTTCTTTTTAAAAATATTTTTATTGTTATGTTAATCACCATACATTACATCATAAGTTTTTGATGTAGTGTTCCATGATTCATTGTTTGTGCATAACAGCCAATGCTCCACGCAGAACGTGCCCTCTTTAATACCCATCACCAGGCTAACCCATCTGCCTACCCCTCTCCCCTCTAGAACCCTCAGTTTGTTTTTCAGAGTCCATCATCTCTCATGGTTCGTCTCCCCCTCCGATTTACTCTCCTTCATTCTTCCCCTCCTGCTATCTTCTTTTTTTTTTTCTTAACATATATTGCATTATTTGTTTCAGAGGTACAGATCTGTGATTCAACAGTCTTGCACAATTCACAGCGCTCACCATAGCACATACCCTCCCCTGTGTCTATCACCCAGCCACCCCATCCCTCCCACACCCCCAACACTCCAGCAACCCTCAGTTTGTTTCCTGAGATTAAGAATTCCTCATATCAGTGAGGTCATATGATACA
Organism: Eumetopias jubatus; assembly: GCF_037043125.1. Classification (NCBI taxonomy): domain Eukaryota; kingdom Metazoa; phylum Chordata; class Mammalia; order Carnivora; family Otariidae; genus Eumetopias; species Eumetopias jubatus. Next base: position 58,392,092 of record NW_028274811.1, on the reverse strand, counting down.
TGTCTTTCTCTGATTGACTTATTTCACTTAGCATAACACCCTCCAGTTCCATCCACGTCGTTGCAAATGGCAAGATCTCATTCCTTTTGATGGCTGCATAATATTCCATCGTGTATATATACCACATCTTCTTTATCCATTCATCTCTTGACGGACATCTTGGCTCTTTCCGTAGTTTGGCTATTGTGGACATTGCTGCTATAAACATCAGGGTGCACGTACCCCTTCGGATCCCTACATTTGTATCTTTGGGGTAAATACCCAGTAGTGCAATTGCTGGATCGTATGGTAGCTCTATTTTCAACTTTTTGAGGAACCTCCCTACTGTTTTCCAGAGTGGTTGCAGCAGCTTGCATTCCCACCAACAGTGTAGGAGGGTTCCCCTTTCTCCGCATCCCCGCCAAGATCTGTCGTTTCCTGACTTGTTAATTTTAGCCATTCTGACTGGTGTGAAGTGGTATCTCATGGAGGTTTTGATTTGGATTTCCCTGATGCCGAGTGATGTTGAGTACTTTTTCATGTGTCTGTTGGCCTTTTGGATGTCTTTTTTGGAAAATTGTCTGTTCATGTCTTCTGCCCATTTCTTGACTGGATTATTTGTTCTTTGGGTGTTGAGTTTGATAAGTTCTTTATAGATTTTGGATACTAGCCCTTTATCTGATATGTCATTTGCAAATATTTTCTCCCATTCTGTCGATTGTCTTTTGGTTTTGTGGACTGTTTCTTTTGCTGTGCGAAAGCTTTTTATCTTGATGAAATCCCAATAGTTCATTTTTGCCCCTGCTTCCCTTGCCTTTGGCGATGTTTCTAGGAAGAAGTTGCTGCGGCTGAGGTCGAAGAGGTTGCTGCCTGTGCTCTCCTTTAGGATTTTGATGGACTCCTGTCTCACGTTTAGGTCTTTCAACCATTTGGAGTCTATTTTTGTTTGTGGTGTAAGGAAATGGTCCAGTTTCATTCTTCTGCATGTGGCTGTCCAATTTTCCCACCACCATTTATTGAAGAGACTGTCTTTTTTCCATTGGACTTTCTTTGTTGCTTTGTCAAAGATGAGTTGACCATAGAGTTGAGGGTCCATTTCTGGGCTCTCGGTTCTGTTCCATTGATCTATGTGTCTGTTTTTGTGCCAGTACCATACTGTCTTGATGATGACAGCGTTGTAATAGACCTGGAAGTCTGGAATTGTGATGCCGCCAGCTTTGCTTTTCTTTTTCAATAATCCTCTGGCTATTCGGGGTCTCTTATGATTCCATACAAATTTTAGGCTTATTCCATTTCTTTGAAAAAAGTGGATGGTATTTTGATGGGGATTGCATTGAATGTGTAGATCGCTCTAGGTAGCATCGACATCTTCACAATGTTTGTTCTTCCAATCCATGAGCATGGAACGTTTTTCCATTTCTTTGTGTCTTCTTCAATTTCTTTCATGAGTATTTTATAGTTTTCTGAGTACAGATCCTTTGCCTCTTTGGTTAGATTTATTCCTAGGTATCTTATGGCTTTGGGTGCAATTGTAAATGGGATCAACTCCTTAATTTGTCTCTCTTCTGTCTTGTTGTTGGTGTATAGGAATACCACTGATTTCTTTTTTTTTAAAGATTTTATTTATTTATTTGAGAGAGAGAGAATGAGAGATAGAGAGCACGAGAGGGAAGAGGGTCAGAGGGAGAAGCAGACTCCCTGCCGAGCAGGGAGCCCGATGTGGGACTCGATCCCAGGACTCTGGGATCATGACCTGAGCCGAAGGCAGTCGCTTAACTAACTGAACAACCCAGGTGCCCGAATACCACTGATTTCTGTGCATTGATTTTATATCCTGCCACTTTACTGAATTCCTGTATGAATTCTAGCAGTTTTGGGGTGGAGTCTTTTGGGTTTTCCACATAAAGTATCATATCGTCTGCAAAGAGTGAGAGTTTGACTTCCTCTTTGCCATTGGATGCCTTTGATTTCTTTTTGTTGTCTGATTGCTGTGGCTAGGACTTCTAATACTATGTTGAATAGCAGTGGTGAGAGTGGACATCCCTGTCGCATTCCTAACCTTAGGGGGAAATCTCTCAGTTTTTCCCCATTGAGAATGATATTTGCTGTAGGTTTTTCATAGGTGGCTTTTATGATATTGAGGTATGTACCCTCTATCCCTATACTCTGCAGAGTTTTGATCAAGAAAGAATGCTGTACTTTGTCAAATGCTTTTTCTGCATCTATTGAGAGGATCATATGATTCTTGTTCTTTCTTTTGTTAATGTATTGTATCACGTTGATTGATTTGCAGATGTTGAACCAACTTTGCAGCCCAGGGATAAATCCCACTTGGTCATGGTGAATAATCCTTTTAATGTACTGTTGGCTCTTATTGGCTAGTATTTTGGTGAGAATTTTTGCATCCATGTTCATCAAGGATATTGGTCTGTAATTCTCCTTTTTGATGGGGTCTTTGTCTGGTTTGGGGATCAAGGTAATGGTGGCCTCATAAAATGAGTTTGGAAGTTTTCCTTCCATTTCTTTTTTTTGGAATAGTTTTAGGAGAATAGGTATTAATTCTTCTTTAAATGTTTGGTAGAATTCCCCTGGGAAGCCATCGGGCCCTGGGCTTTTTGTTGGGAGCTTTTTGATGACTGCTTCAATCTCCTTAGTGGTCATAGGTCTGTTCAGGTTTTCTATTTCTTCCTGGTTCAGTTTTGGTCGTTGATACATCTCTAGGAATGCATCCATTTCTTCCAGGTTATCTAATTTGCTGGCATAGAGTTGCTCACAATATGTTCTTATAATTGTTTGTATTTCTTTGGTGTTGGTTGTGATCTCTCCTCTTTCATTCATGATTTTGTTGATTTGGGTCCTTTCTCTTTTCTTTTGGATAAGTCTGGCCAGGGGTTTATCAATCTTGTTAATTCTTTCAAAGAACCAGCTCCTAGTTTCGTTGAATTGTTTTCCTGTTCTTTTGGTTTCTATTTCATTGATTTCTGCTCTGGTCTTTCTTATTTCTCTTCTCCTGCTGGGTTTAGGCTTTATTTGCTGTTTTTTCTCTAGCTTCTTTAGGTGTAGGGTTAGGTTGTGTATTTGAGACCTTTCTTGTTTCTTGAGAAAGGCTTGTATTACTTTCCTCTTAGGACTGCCTTTGCTGCATCCCAAAGATTTTGAACAGTTGTGTTTTCATTTTCATTGGTTTCCATGAATTTTTTAAATTCTTCTTTAATTTCCTGGTTGACCCATTCATTCTTTCGTAGGATGCTCTTTAGCCTCCATGTATTTGAGTTCTTTCCGACTTTCCTCTTGTGATTGAGTTCCAGTTTCAATGTATTGTGGTCTGAAAATATGCAGGGAATAATCCCAGTCTTTTGGTACCGGTTGAGACCTGATTTCTGACCTAGGACGTGACCAATTCTGGAGAATGTTCATGGGCACTAGAGAAGAATGTGTATTCCGTTGCTTTGGGAATGGAATGTTCTGAGTATATCTGTGAAGTCCATTTGGTCCAGTGTGTCATTTAAAGTCTTTATTTCCTTGTTGATCTTTTGCTTAGATGATCTGTCCATTTCAGCCAGGGGGGTGTTAAAATCCCCACTATTATTGTATTGTTGTCAATGTGTTTCTTTGCTTTTGTTATTAATTGCCGTATATAATTGGCTGCTCCCATGTTAGGGGTGTAGATATTCACAATTGTTAGATCTTCTTGTTGGATAGACCCTTTAAGTAGGATATAGTGTCCTTCCTCATCTCTTATTACAGTCTTTGGTTTAAAGTCTAATATGTCTGATATAAGGATTGCCACCCCAGCTTTCTTTTGGTGTCCATTAGCATGGTAAATGGTTTTCCACCCCCTCACTTTTAATGTGGGGGTGTCTTTGGGTCTAAAATGAGTCTCTTGCAGACAGCATATCGATGGGTCTTGTTTTTTAATCCAATCCTATAGCCTGTGTCTTTTGATTGGGGCATTTAGCCCATTTACATTCAGGGTAACAATTGAAAGGTATGAATTTAGTGCCCCTGTATTGCCTGTAAGGTGACTGTTACTGTATATTGTCTCTGTTCCTTTCTGGTCTGTGTTGCTTTTAGGCTCTCTCTTTGCTTAGAGGACCCCTTTCAATATTTCGGAGGGCTGGTTTCGTGTTTGCAAATTCCTTTAGTTTTTGTTTGTCTTGGAAGCTTTTTATCTCTCCTTCTATTTTCAATGACAGCCTAGCTGGATATAGTATTCTTGGCTGCAGATTTTTCTCGTTTAGTGCTCTGAAGATATCATGCCAGTCCTTTCTGGCCTGCCAGGTTTCTGTGGATAGGTCTGTTGCCAATCTAATGTTTCTACCCTTGTAGGTTACGTATCTCTTCTCCCAAGCTGCTTTCAAGATTTTGTGTTTGTCTCTGAGACTCGTAAGTTTTACTATTAGATGTTGGGGTGTTGACCTATTGTTATTGATTTTGACAGGGGTTCTCTGTGCCTCCTGGATTTTGATGCCTGTTTCCTTCCCCACATTAGGGAAGTTCTCTAGTATAATTTGCTCCAATATACCTTCTGCCCCTCTCTCTCTTTCTTCCTCTTCTGGGATCCCAATTATTCTAATGTTGTTTTGTCTTACCGTATCGCTTCTCACTCGAATTCTGCCCTTGTGATCCAGTAGTTGTTTCTCTTTTTCTCAGCTTCTTTATTTTCCATCATTTGGTCTTCTATATCGCTGATTCTGTCTTCTGCCTCATTTATCCTAGCAGTTAGTGCCCCCATTTTTTATTGCACCTCAATAGCCTTTTTGATTTCGATTTGGTTAGATTTTAGTTCTTTTATTTCTCAGGAAGGGTGTCTCTAATAACTTCCACCCTTTTTTCAAGCCCAGCTAGTATCTTTAAAATCATGATTCTGAACTCTAGGTCCGACATCGTACTAATGTCCGTATTGAGTAGGTCCCTGGCAGACGGTACTACCTCTTGTTCTTCTTGCTGAGGTGATTTTTTTCATCTTGTCATTTTGCCCAGGGGAGAATAGATGAATGAGAGAACAAAACGCTAACAGGTTAACCATGTCCCCAGAAAATATACTCTAAACAAATCAGAAAAGATCTGAAACCAGGGGAAAAGAAAGGGGAAGAAAGAAAAAAGAAAGAGAAAAAAGAAAAAGAAAATGATAAAAACAAACAAAAACAGAACAAAGCAAAGAAAACAGAATATGATCAAATATGATCAGGCTAGTGCATAGATCACTGCCACTCAGTAGATTTTGGGTGTATTTTGGTCTGTTAGAAGAAAATGCCTCCTAAAATTGTAAAGAAAGAAAGACTTATATATGTACAAAATAAGGGTTGATACAATGAAGGGATGGAAGATGAATGTAAAGATGAAAATTATAAAAGATTTTATAAAAGGAATTGATAAGTTGTTTGAAAAAAGAAAGATGATTAAAAAAAAAAGGGAGAGAATGTGATCAGGCAGGAGACTAGAACAAAGCCATAAACTAGTGATTTAGGGTATATTTTGATCTGTTAAAAGAAACTGTATCTCAAAATTTTAAAGAGAGAGCAAGTTATATATATATGCCAAAAATAAGGGTAACTACTATGAAGGGATAGATTATGACTCTAAAAACGAAAAATAAAAATGATTTTTTTTTAAAAAAGGGATTGATAAGATGTTGGTTGAAAAAGGGAAAAAGAAATTAAAAAAAAGAGTTAAAAATATTAACTTTGAAAAACTAATGAATCATGGTAAAAAAGCCATGAATTCTATGTGCAGTATTCCCCTAGCGCTGGAGTCCTCCCGTTCTCCTTGATTGGTAAACTTAGTCTTGGCTGGCTGTTCGTGCTGATCTTCTGGGGGAGGGGGCCTGTTGCTGTGGTTCCCAAATGTCTTTGCCAGAGGCAGAATTGCCCCGCCCTTGTCGGTCCGGGCTAAGCAATCTGCTCGGATTTGCTCTTGGGAGCTTTTGTTCCCTGCAAGCTCTCGGTACAGCTTTGGAGGATGAGAGTGAAAATGGTGGCCTCCCAATCTCTGCCCGGAGGAGCCAAGAACTCAGGGCCCCGCTCCTCAGTGTGCCCCCAGAGAAAAGCAGTCAGTGACTCCCGTCTCCCTGGTCTCCGGCCACACTCTGTGCTCACCCAGCCTGTGACCGAGTGTTTCTATCTCTGGCACCCAACCCCGTGTGACGTCTCCAAACCCAGCAGATCCCCGCACCGCTCCTCCCCGGGGGAGGAAGGGGCTTCTCCCCGGCTCTGCTGCCACTTAGCCACTGGAGCGACGTCCCTCAGCAGAGCCGACTTCTAAAAGTTCCGATTTTGTGCTCAGCTGCTCTATCACTTGCCAGAAGCAGCCAATGGAGGCCCCCTCCCCTGCCGTCTATCCTCTGGAATATTGCCTCGGATTCACTTCTCCGCACGTCCTGCCTTCCGGTAAGTGGTCACTTCGCTGTTCAGAGAGTTGTTGCTACTCTCTTCTTCGATCTCCTGTTGAGTTTGTAGGTGTTCAGAATGGTTTGATCCCCATTCAGCTGAATTCCTGAGACCAGACAAAATCCAGGTCTCCTATTTTCCGCCATCTTGCTCCGCCTCCACAAGTTCTCATTTCTAGGGAAACTGATAAAAGAATAATAAATGAGTCTATAACTAATGTGCAGTAGAAGGTTAACTCATCAGGCCTGAGTTGATCAAACCCTACACATTCCAAGGTCTTCAGGACTGGGCCTTGACAAGCTCCTGAGAAATAACCTCTAAGCCCTTGGACATCCTGTCTTTTCATACCTGGTGCTGTGGGTCATGCCTGCTAGTTTTTTTGCTAACAGTGTGAATTATGATAAACACCTGCTTTTGTTCATCTGTGGCCCTGGGCCATGCTTTTTCAGTTTGGGGGTTGTGGTGGGAGGTGCTGCACTGGAGACTGATTGGCTGAAGTTAGTCACCCAGTTGCTCCATGCCTGTGTGTGATGACTAACCCCCCAGCGCCCTCCGCCCCAAAACCTCTTTATATGTCAATAATATCTCAGTAGCGCTGGGGTGCCCTTGGACATTTAAGGCCTGGGTGAGCTTCCCTGGCCCTACCTCTGTTGGCAATTGTTTGCATGTGTAGTTACACATCATTGATGGGAGAATTACGTGCTGTTACTTTGATTCCACTGGGAGAGGTCACCTGGAAAGCTGAGCCTGGTTTCTTCTAGGTTCCATTATGTACTTTTTTCCTTTGCTGGTTTTAACCTATGTATTTTCATTGCATTAAATCATAATGGTGAGTATACAGTGTTTCTAGGTTCTGAGTTGTTCTAGGAGATCATTGAACTTCAGAGTGGTCTTGGGACCTGCTGACACAACAAATAAGTTGTTGATTAACAACTAACAAAGTAATACAAGTCAATAGAGGAGAAAAATGGAATAATAATAAATTCTTGATTGATAGACAAAAAAAGTAAGGAACAAACAAATAACAGATGAGGCAAGTGGAAAATATGAATTAAGCTGGGAGATTTAGATTCACATATTATTATAATTACACTCCATGTAAGTGGGCTAAATAATTAAAAGACAGACTGTCAGACTCAATTTTTTAATCCAACTGTATGCTGTTTACAGTGCCACATCTGAAATATAAGGACATGAAAGATTTAAAATAAAAGGATGGGACATGAAAGATTTTAAATAAAAGGATGGGAATAGACATTCCAGGCAAACACAATCCACAGGAATGCTATTATAGTCATACAAGATGAAGTAGATTTTACTGAGGTAGAGACATTTAATGTTAAAAAGGCCAGTTCCACGGACAGGTAACAGTTCTATATTTGTATGCCTTTAATAACATATCAAATAAAATTTACAAAAAGAAAATTGACCATTCCACAGTCATAGTTGGCTCTTAATTTATGTCTCAGTCACCAATAGAAATAGGAAAAAAAATAAGTAAAAATATAAAAGATTTGAACAATCTTAATCCAATGGACATAGTTAGAATCCAGCATTCAATAACTGAAGAAGGCACATTTTTTCAAGTGTGCATAGAACATTCACTAAAATTGACTATTTGCTGAGACATAAGGCAGATTTCCATAAATGCCAAAGGATTGAAATCATACAGAGTATGTTTCCTGGTCACTGTGGAAAAAAGGTAGAAATCAATAACTGAAAAATAACTAGTAAGTGCCAAAATACTTGGAAATTAAGCAACATTTTATGTGTAACTTGTGAGTGAAAGGAGCAATCACATGGGAAACTAGGAAATATTGAACTATATGATAATGAAAATACAGCATATCAAAACATGAGATACCTCTAAGGCTGTTTTTAGTGGAATGCTTATATCTCTAAAGGCTTTATACTGGAATGAAAGAAGGGCTATCAGTGAACTAAATATACAACTTACGAGATTAGTAAAAGGACAGTTAATTAAACCCAAAGAATGTAGAATAAGGAAAATAATAAAAGAACAAAAAGCAACTGAATAGTAAACAAAGGTACAGTAGAGAAAAGCCACCAAAAGCAGTTCTTTGAAAAGACTAATGAATTTGATAAACTAATACTGATGAAGAAATCAGAGAAGGCACAAATGACCAATAACGGCAATGAAAATGAGACATTGCCACAAATCCTAGTTATTAAAGAGACAACAAAGAGGATGTTATTTACTCCTTTTTTACATATAAATTTGAAATTTTCAACAAAACAAATTGAAAAAAATAACAATGGAATCAAGGAGGAATAAAAAAATTCAATTAAATTTTCTATTGACGAAATTGAGTCTAATTAGAACAACCACTCAAAATGAAAACTAAAGTTTCAGATGATTCACCAGTGAATTTTCAAACATTTAAGTTGCCAGTAACTCCAATACATAAACTTTTCCAGAAAACAAGGAGAGTGCATTTTCCAACTCATTCTGTGAGACTAGAGTTATTTTTATACCAAAACCCAACAAAGACAAGAAAATACAAGAAAAGAAAATAAAGGCCAGTCTCTCTTGTGAACATTGTAGTGAGAAAATACTTTCTTGACACGGTTACTACAATGACATCTGTCATGGGTCAAAAGGGAAAAATGGACTTAACCTAGGGGAGACTCCTCTCTTTTATTTCAGAGACTACCAACCCATACTAGTAACACTTTCTCTTTGCTATCCTACTAAATAGAATTCCTTGTTGTCTGCTTTTTTATCTAAAACAACCCACTGTCAGTTCCTCTCTGTACTTCTTCTTAGTCTTTTTTTTTAAAGATTTGTTTATCTTTAGAGAAAGAGCACACGTGTATATACACACACACACATACACACGTGAGTGTGCGGTAAGGGGAGGGGCAGAGGGAGAGAGTATCCCAAGCCGACCTCATGGTAAGCATGGAGCCAGATGTGGGCCTCAATCTCATGATTCTGAGATCACGACCTGAGCTGAAACCAAGAGTCAGTCACTTAACTGCACCACCTAGGCATTTCCTTTTATTCTTGACCTAGCTTTCCAACTGCTTTCATTCAAACCATCCAGTTTAAGTGTGTTGATGGGGAAGCCCTGCCCTGAAAGTCATACAAGGCCTCAACCTATTCCCAGCTCTGCTTTTGTTTTCTACTCTTTCACCCCTGTGTGCCACCTGTGAGGTCCCTCAAGGCGTGCTGTATTCATCCTCCATGGAGCTGTATGTCTTAATAAATCTGACTGGTTTCTTCATCCAGTCTGGATGTTGTGTGCCCAGTCATCTGAACCTGTTGAAGAAGGAGATGCCTGCCAACCCACTGTGGGCATTGGTAAGCTAGTGAAAACAAACATAGACATGTAGACCTGCAAATTCAGAATAAAATATTAGTGAATTGAATCCAGCTATATATAAAACTAATAACATCAATCAAATTAGGTTTATTCCAGGAATGGAAGATTAGTTCAAGATTAAAAAAAAAAAGTTGGAATTCACATTAACAAAATAAAGGACAAAAACCCCCAAATGATCATTTCAATAGATAAAAAAACATTTGATAAAAATATAGCACTTGTTTATAAAAGCTTTTAGCAAACTAGGAATAAAAGCCTACATTCTTAAACTCATACAGAATATTTACACAAAATAGTGCAGTAAACATTAAATTTGATACTGAAATATTGAAAATTTTCCTTCTTGAGATAGGAACACAAGGATGCCAACTCTCACCATTTCTATTCAAAATTATACAATGCTATACGGCAAGAAAAATAAAAGTTATGAGAATTGGAAAGGAACAAACAAAACTCATTATCCATAGATAATATGATTGTGTGTGTACAAAATAAGAAAAGCACAGATAAACTATTACAAAGCTAATTTAACAAGATCAAAATGCAAAGATCAATTACATTTCTATGTATTATCACTGAACAATTATAAAATGAAATTTTGATAGAGCTTTGCATTACCATTGAAAACATCAAATAGGAATAAATATATTTTTTAAAAATGATTCATTGTTGTCATATAACACCCAGTGCTCCATGCAGTACGTGCCTTCCTTAATATCCATCACCGGGCTAACCCATCCCCCCCCCCAAACCCTCAGTTTGTTTCTCAGAGTCCATAGTCTCTTGTGGTTCATCTCTCCCTCCGATTCCCCCCCCCTTCATTTTTCCTTTCCTTCTTATGTCCTCCATGCTATTCTTTATGTTCCACAAATAAGTGAAACCATATGATAATTGACTTTCTCTGCTTGACTTATTTCACTTAGCATAATCTCCCCCAGTCCCATCCATGTTGATGTAAAAGTTGGGTATTCATCCTTTCTGATGGCTGAGCAATATTCCATTGTATATATGGACCACATCTTCTTTATCCATTCATCTGTTGAAGGGCATCTCGTTTCTTTCCACAGTTTGGCTATTGTGGACATGGCTGCTATAAACATTGGGGTGCATATGGCCCTTCTTTTCACTACATCTGTGTCTTTGGGGTAAATACCCAGTACTGCAATTGCTGGGTCATAGGGTAGCTCTATTTTTAACTTTTTGAGGCACCTTGACACCATTTTCCAAAGTGGCTGTACCAACTTGCATTCCCACCAACAGTGTAAGAGGGTTCCCCTTTCTCCACAACCTCTCCAACATTTGTTGTTTCTTGCCTTGTCGATTTTTGCCATTCTAACTGGTGTAAGGTTACCACCTTACAGGTATCTCAATGTGGTTTTGATTTCAATTTCCCTGATGGCTAATGATGATGAACATTTTTTCATGTGTCTGTTAGCCATTTGTATGTCTTCTTTGGAGAAGTGTCTGTTCATGTCTTCTGCCCATTTTTTGACTTGAGTATTTGTATTTTGGGTGTTGAGTTTGAGAAGTTCTTTATAGATCTTGGATACCAGCCCTTTATCTGTAGTGTCTTTTGCAAATACCTTCTCTCATTCTGTGGGTTGACTCTTTGTTTTGTTGACTGTTTCCTTTGCTGTGCAGAAGCTTTTTATCTTGATGAAGTCCCAAAAATTCATTTTTGCTTTTGTTTCACTAGCCTTTGGAGATGTATCTTGAAAGAAGTTGTTGTGGCCGATGTCAAAGAGGTTACTGCCTATGTTCTCCTCTAGGATTTTGATGGATTCCTGTCTCACATTGAGGTCTTTCATCCATTTTGAGTTTATCTTTGTGTATGGTGTTAGAGAATGGTCGAGTTTCATTCTTCTGTATATAACTGTCCAATTTTCCCAGCACCATTTATTGAAGAGACTGTCTTTTTTCCATTGTATATTTTTTCCTGCTTTGTCGAAGATTATTTGACCATAGAGTTGAGGGTCCATATCTGGGCTCTCTTTTCTGTTCTGTTGGTCTGTTTATGATGTCTGTTTTTGTGCCAGTACCATGCTGTCTTGGTGTGATCACTGCTTTGTAATATAGCTTGAAATCATGCAACATGATGCCCCCGGCTTTGTTTTTCTTTTTCAACATTTCCTTGGTGATTCGGGGTCTTTTCTGATTCCATACAAATTTTAGAATTGTTTGTTCCAGCACTTTGAAAAATGTCATTGGAATTTTGATCGGGATAGCATTGAAGGTATAGATTGCTCTGGGTAGCATAGACATTTTAACAATGTTTATTCTTCCGATCCGTGAGCATGGAACGTTTTTCCATCTTTTTGTGTCTTCTTCAATTTCTTTCATGAGTGTTCTGTAGTTCCTAGAGTATAGATCCTTTACCTCTTTGGTTAGGTTTATTCCAAGGTATCTTATGGTTTTTGGTGCTATTGTAAATGGAATCGTTTCTCTAATTTCTTTCTATAGTTGCGTTGTTAGTGTATAAGAAAGCAACTGATTTCTGTGCATTGGTTTTGTATCCTGCCACATTACTGAATTGCTGTATGAGTTCTAGTCATTTGGGGGTGGAGTCTTTTGGTTTTTCCACATAAAGTATCATGTCGTCTGCGAAAAGAGAGAGTTTGACTTCTTCTTTGCCAATTTGAATACCTTTATTTCTTTTTGTTGTCTGATTGTTGTTGGTAGGATTTCTAGTACTATGTTGAATAATAGTGGTGAGAGTGGGCATCCTTGATGTGTTCCTGATCTTAAGGGAACGACTCTCAGCTTTTCCCCATTGAGGATGATATTCGCTGTGGATTTTTCATAGATGGATTTTATGAACTTGAGGAATGTTCCCTCTATCCCTATACTCTGAAGAGTTTTAATCAGGAAAGGATGCTGTATTTTGTCAAATGCTTTTTCTGCATCAGTTGAGAGGACCATATGGTTCTTCTCTCTCCTCTTATTGATGTGTTCTATCACATTGATTGATTTGCGAATGTTGAACCACGCTTGCACCCCGGGGATAAATCCCACTTGGTCATCATGGATGATCCTTTTAATGTGTTGTTGGATCCTATTAGCTAGGGTTTTGTTGAGGATTTTGGAATCCGTATTCATCAGGGATATCAGTCTGAAATTCTCCTTTTTGATGGGGTCTTTGCCTGGTTTGGGGATTAAGGTAATGCTGGCCTCATAGAATGAGTCTGGAAGCTTTCCTTCTGTTTCTGTTTTTTGAAACAGCTTCAGGAGAATAGGTATTACTTCTTCTTTGAATGTTTGGTAGAATTCCCCAGGGAATCCATCAGGCCCTGGACTCTTGTTTTTTGGGAGGTTTTTTGATCACTGCTTCTCTCTCATTACTGGTTATTGGCCTATTCAGGTTGTCAATTTCTTCCTGTTTCAGTCTTGGGAGTTTGTATGTTTCCAGTAAGGCATCCATTTCATCCAGGGTGCTCAGCTTATTGGCACATAGTTGTTGATAATAATTTCTAATAATTGTTTCTATTTCTTTGGTGTTAGTCATGACCTCTCCCCTTTCATTCATAATTTTATTAATTTGGGTCCTTTCTCTTTTCTTTTGGATAAGTCTGACCAGTGGTTTATCAATCTTATTAATTCTTTTCAAATAACCAGCTTCTAGTTTCGTTGATCTGATCTATGGTGTTTCTGGTTTCTCTATTCATTGATCTCTGCTCTAATCTTAATTATTTCTCTTCTAACGCGTGTCTTAGGCATCATTTGTTGCTTTTCCTCTAGTTCTTTAAGGTGTGGAGTTAGTTGGTGAATTCGGGATTTTTCTATTTTTTTGAGTGAGGCTTCAATGGCTATGTATTCCCCCTTAGGACCACCTTTCCAGTATCCCGTAGGTTTTGGACTGATGTGTTCGTTCTCTTTGGTTTCCATTAATTGTTTAATTTCTTCTCTGATTTCCTGGTTGACCCAAACATTCTTGAGCAGAGTGGTCTTTAGCTTCCAAGTGTTTGAATTTCTTCCAATTTTTTTCTTGTGATTGAGTTCCAGTTTTAAAGCATTATGGTCTGAGAATATGCAGGGAATAATCTCAGTCTTTTGGTATCAGCTGAGATCTGATTTGTGACCCATTATGTGGTCTCTTCTGGAGAAAGTTCCATGTGCGCTTGAGAAGAATGAGTATTCTGTTGTTTTAGGGTAGAATGTTCTGTATATATCTATGAGGTCCATCTGGTCCAGGGTGTCATTCAATGCTCTGTTTCTTTGTTGATTTTCTGCCTAGATGATCTGTCCATTGCTGAGAGTGGAGTATTGAGGTCTCCTACAATTAGTGTACTGTTATCTGTGTGACTATTTTGGTTAACAGTTGGCTTATGTAGATGGCTGCTCCCATGTTGGGGGCATAGATATTTACAATTGTTAGATCTTCTTGTTGGCTAGACCCTTTAGGAATGATATAATGTCCTTCTGTGTCTCTAACTACAGTCTTTATTTTAAAATCTAATTTGTCTGATACAAGAATTGCTAAGCCAGATTTCTTTTGAGGTCCGTTGGTATGGAAGATAGATCCCCATCCCTTCACTTTCAGTGTGGATGTATGTTTAGGTTCAAAATGAGTCTCTTGTAGACAGCATATGGATGGGTCCTCTCTTTTTATCCAGTCTGCAACCCTGTGCCGTTTTATGGGAGCATTTAGGCCGTTCACGTTGAGAGTGATTATGGAAAGTTATGAACTGTCATCATGTTGCCTGTGAAGACCTTGTTTTTATAGATTGTCCCTGTCAATTTCTTTTCTATATCACTCTTGGGGTCTTTTTCCTTTTCTAGAACCCCCCTTAATATTTCTTGCAGGGCCGGCTTAGTGGTCACATGTTTTTTCAGTTTCTGCCAGTCTTGGAAGCTCTGCATCTCTCCATCCATTCTAAATGACAGCCTTGCCAGATAAAGTATTTTGGCTGCATGTTCTTTTCATTTAGTACTCTGAATATGTCTTGCCAAGCCTTTCTGGCTTGCCAGGTCTCTCTGGATAAGTCTGACGTATTCTGATGTTCCTCCTTCTGTACCTAAGGAATCTCTTCCCCCTAACTGCCCTTAGGATGGTTTCCTTGATTCTAAGATTTGCGAGTTTTACTATTACATGCCAGGGTGTTTGCCTGGTTTCCTTGATCTTAGGAGGGGTCCTCTCTGCCTCTAGGACATGAATGTTTGTTTCATTCCCCAGATTAGGGAAGTTCCCAGCTGTGATTTCCTCAAATATATCGTCTAGTCCTCTCTCTCTCTTTCCACCCCCTCAGGGATTCCACTAATTCTGATATTGGAACGTTTCACAGTGTCACTTATTTCTCTGATTCTATTTTCATGGATTCTGAGGTGTTTTTCCCTGGCCTCCTCTTTTCCCTTTTTTTCTATTAATTGGTCTCCTAAGTCACTAATTTTTTCTTCTGCCTTGCTTACCCTAGCTGTTAAATTATCTAGATTAGATTGGATCTCATTGATAGCATTTTTAAATTCTGCTAGTTCAGCTTTCATTTCTGCCCTTAGAGACTCTATGTTGCCATTAATTGATTTCTCCATTCTAGCTATTGTCTTCACAATTGCTAGCCTGAATTTGATCTCCAACATCTTGGTTATATCTGAATCCGTTTGTAAATCTGTGGCATAAGTCATAGTCTCTGAGTCTTTCCTGTTTTGGGGGTTCCTCCTTCTAGTCATTCTGTTGAGGGGTGGTTGAGGGAATGTATAGAGTCCAAATTATTGACCACAACCCAAGCAAGATGCACCTGTTTTATAGGGACCTTGGGGTTGCTGGCCTCTTGTTTTCACAGCCTGTCTTCTGGGGAAGGGGTCTGCTGCACTGTTACTCAGGCAACCCTGTTTGGACAGAGTTGCCCTGCCCCCTTTGGTGGGGGGATGTGCTCAGTGAAAACCGATTTTGGGGGCTTTTGTTCTCTGGCAGGTTTCCCTGGGGACTTTCCGCATCTCTTCCAAGAGTCAGAGCAGAAGATACCATTTCCAACCCTCTGCCTCAGAGCAGAGAGATGGCAGACTGTTCTTCAGTGAGCTCTCCAGGCCACACTATCTCCCTTTCTGTCTGTGCTGCTATAAACTGCAGCATCCTGGGTTGTGCGCCCCTCAGCTGTGCTCCCAGTCCTCGCCTCCAGGTTGGGGCACGTCTCTGCCCTTTGTGCTTCTAAAACCACCAGCCGCCCCAGTTCTTACGGCCCTGCCACTCTAGGTTTCCATCCAGGGGGCTGCCCTAAAGTCCCTTCCCCTTTGCTACCGGTCTGCAAGTCTGTGCCCTGTCCCCAGCGTGGGAGGCTGTCGCTCACCAGCGGTGCAGGATCCCCACAGCCAGGCTCCCTCCCCCTTCCATTTATCCTCTGATATCTGTCTGCAGAATCACGGCTCCCCCCTTCGTACCTTGAAACCAACTGCCTGCGATACTCTGTTTGTAGAGATCCAGATCTTCTTCTTACATCTCAGGCTGATTTTGTGGGTGTTCAGAGTGGTCTGGTAGATATCCAGCTTGGTTCTGGGGACTGATTGGAATAGGGTCCCCTACTCCTCTGCCATCTTTTTCCTCCTTAGGAATAAATCTTAAGAAAAAAATGTAAAAGATCTCTATAGCAAAAACTGTAAAACATGACTGAGAGAAAGACATGAATAAATAGAATGATATACATGTGTGGGGTTGGAAGATGATGTAATTTCCCTCAAATTGATCTGTAGATTCAGTGCAATCCCAATAAAAATCCCAGCAGTTTTTTTCTTTTTTAATATAATGCAATATCAGTCAAAATGCTGGAAGCCTTTTTTTAAAATTTGATAAGCTGATTCTAAAATGAATACCTCTGAAAATCTTGAAAAACAAAATTAAAGCATTTATGTTACTAGATACTAGATTATAAAGCTACAATAAAAAGAATGGAATTGGCATCATGGAATAATATTGCCATGAACATTCCTATACAAGTATTTGTTTACGTATCTGTTTTTAATTCTTTTGGATATATACCTAGGACTGGAGTTACCTTTCTCTGGCTTGTTTTATTCAGCATAATGCCCTCAAGGGCCACCCAAAATGCAAATGGCAGAATTTCCTTCTTTCTCATGGCTGAAGAATATATTACTGTGTATGTGTACAACATCTTCTTTATCCATTCATCTGTTTATGGGCCCTTAGGTTGTTTCCATATCTTGGCTGTCATGAATAATGCTGCAGTGAACATGAGCAGAGAGTTCTTTGATATCCTGTTTTCATTTCCTTTGGATATATACCTAGAAATGGGATTTTTATTGGATCACTTGGTAGTTCTGGTTTTAATTTTTTGAGGAACCCCCATACTTTTTCCATAGAGACTGAACCCATTTATATTCCATTTCTTCTTTAAATGTTTGGTGGAATTCAGTTGTGAAGCCATCTTGGCCTGGGTTTTTCTTTGTGGATAATTTTTGATTACTCATTCAATTTCTTTTTTGTTATTATCCATTCAGATTATTTACTTTTTCTTGATTCAGTTTTTGTTGTTTGTGTCTTTTGGGGAATTTGTCCATTTTATCTAAGTTATCTAATTCATTGGTATACAGTTGTTCTTTTTTTTTTTTTTTGCCAATTGCCAGTGATTTAATCAATCATGCCTATGTAATGAAGCTTCCATGAAAACCCAGAAGGATGGGGTTTGGAGAGCTTCTGTTGGTAGACATATGGAGATTTGGGGGGAGTGGCGTGCCTAGAGAGGGCATGCAAGCTCTGTGCCCTTTCCCCACACCTTGTCCTATGCATCTCTTTCATTTGACTGTTCTTGAGTTATATTCTTTTATAATAAACTGGTGATCTAGTAAGTAAAATGTTTCTCTGAGTTCTGTGAGCTGCTCTAGCAGATTAATGGAACTCAAGGAGAAGGTTGTGGGAACCTCCAATCCATAGCAGATTGGTCAGAAGTACAGGCAACAACCCCGACTTCCTGTTGGCATCCTGAATCGAAGGGGGTTGTTGGAAGCTCTAATTTGTAGCTGGTCAGTTGGAAACACAGGTAACAGTCTGGCTGGCACCCAGCATCTGAAGGTGAAGTGAGGCAGCCCTATAGGACTGAACCCCTACCCTGTGGAATCCAATGCTATCTCAGGGGAGAGAGTGTCAGAACTGAGTTGAATTGTAGGGCATCCACCTGGTGCCCGGAACATTGGTTGTTGTTGGTGTGGGGAACACCTCCCCCTTTGTACACACATCAAAATTGAGTCCAGGAACCTTTTTATCTGAAGTTCTTGAAAAAGCAGTTTGTCTCAATTTCTGTACTTCTATGTCTCTCATTCTCTCCATCCCACTGCAATCTGGCTTCCAGAAAGTGGTCGCTTTTCTGTTCAGAGAGTTGCTGCTATTCTCTTCTTCGATCTCCTGTTGAGTTTGTAGGTGTTCTGAATGGTTTGATAACTAGCTGAATTCCTGGGACAAGACGAAATTTAGGTCTCCTACTCCTCTGCCATCTTACTTCTCCCTGGTATACAGTTGTTCTTAATATTCTTAATATTTGAGTCTTCTCTCTCTCTGGTTAATCTAACTAAAGGTTTGTCAATTTTGTTTATCTGTTCAGATAACTGGATTTTAGTTTAAGTGATTTTTCTCTATTGATTTTCTGTTTCACTTATCTCTAATATTTATTTCACTTATCTCTAATATTTATTTTTCCTGTTTGTTTTAAGTTTAGTTTCCTTTAGGTTAATGAGTTACGGTAGGAGATTTGGTTATTGATTTGAGATTTTTCTTAACAGACGCTTTTGCCATTATAAATCTTCTGAGCACTGCTTTAACTTTATCTCATAATTTTGGTACGTTGAATATTTTCAACCATCTCTAAGTATTTTATGATTTCCCTTTTGATTTCTTTTTTGACTCATTGGTTATTTAGGAGTGTGTTGTTTAATTTCCATGTATTTGTGACTTTCTAAGTTTCTTTTTCTGCTATTGATTTCAAATTTCATTCCACTGTGGCCAGAGAACATACTTTATATTATTTCTAACCTTTTAAATTTATTGAAGTTTGTTTTATGGCTTAGTATATGATCTGTTCTGAAGAATGTTTCACATACACTTGAGAAGGTTGTATGTTCTGTTGTTGTTGGGTAGAGTATTCTCTTGACGTCTGTTAGGTCTAGTTGGTTTATAGCATTGTTTGTGTCTTCTGTTTCCTCATTGATTTTCTGTTTTATCCATCATTGAAAGCATGGTATTGAAGTCACTAACTATAATTGTTGAGCTGTCTATTTTCCCCTTCACTTTTGTCAGTTTTTGCTTTGTGTGTTTTGGTGCTCTGTTATTGGAGGCATGTCGTTTTATAACTGTGTTTTCCTGTTGAGTCAACCCTTTTGTGATTATAAAAGTCCCTCTTTGCTGAATTACATGTTTTTGTTTTAAAGTCTTTTGTTTGTTTCTAGTATAGCTACTCCCAACTTTCAAGTGGTTTCTATTTCCATAACATATATTTTGTATCCATTTACTTTCCATGTGTTTGTATCTTTGAATCTAAAGTGTGTTTTCTGTAGATCTTTTTTTTTTTTAACCTGGCAATCTCTGCCTTTTGATTGGATTGCTTAATCGATTTACATTTAGTGTTATTATTGACATGGTTGGATTTACATCTTCCATTTACTTTTTGCTTTCTATATGTCTCATGTGTTGTGTGTTCTTCTATTTCTGCTTTACTACTTTCCTTTGCATTATGTGGATATTTTCTGAGGTAGCATTTAAATTCTTTAATATTTTTTTTTAACTTTTTTTGTGTGGTTGCTCTAGGGTTTACTATATATATCTTATTGGAATAAACTTCACATTTGTACTATTTTAATTTCAGTGACATATGGAAATGTTATTCCTATATTGCTTTATTCCTTTCCCCCATTTTTGTGTTAGTATTATATATATTATACTATTAATATCATAAACACAATAGCACGTTATTTTAATTATTACTTACCATCTGTAGTAATTTTTAAGTACATACAACTTTGTTCCCACCCACGTCCTTTTTGCTGTTACTAGCAAATACATTACACATATATTGCATTTATATGTTATAGGCCCAACAATACGTTTTTATGATTGATTTTTAAATCATTTAAGAGAAGAGAAAAGGGCATTTATACTTGTTTTATAATTATATAATTACCTTTACCTTGTGTATGTATTTGAGTTACTATCCAGGGTCATTTGCTGTCAGCCTGAAGAACTTTCTTTAGCATTCCGTGCAAGGTGGGTCTGCTAGCAACAAATTCTCTGTTCTCTGTTTTAATCCAGAAAAGTATTTATTACATCTTCATTTTTGAAAGATAGTTTTGCTGGATGTAGGATTCTTGTTTGACAGGTTTTGGGAGAGCACTTTGAATATATTATTCCACTGCCTTATGGCTGCCAATGTTTCTGCTGTGTAGTTGGCTATTAGTCTTACTGGAGTTTTCTAGTAAGTGATGAGCCATTCCCTCTTGCTGCTTTCAAGATTTTCTCCTTGTCTTTGACTTGAGCATTTATAATATGATGTGTTTGTGGATCTTTGCATTTATTTCTCTTGGAGTTTGTTGTGCTTCTTGGGTGTATAGTCTATGTTTTTCCATAAATTTGGGAAGATTTAAGACATTATTTTTTCAAATATTTTTTTTTCTTTCTTCTCTCCTGTTGGTGATTGTGTATTCATGCCCCACATTTCTCTGAGGCTCTTTTACTTCGTTCTTTTTCCTCTGTGCTCTTTGGTGTGCATGATTTCTATTGATTAATCTTCAAGTTCACAAATTCTTTTTTTCTGCTAGTTCAAATCTATTGAAGTCCTATAGGAATTTTTTAGAATTCAGTTCTTGTACTTATTTTATTTTATTTTATTTATTTGGCAGAGAGAGACACAGTGAGAGAGGGAACACAAGCAGGGGGAGTGGGAGAGGGAGAAGCAGGCTTCCCTCGGAGCAGGGATCCCGATGTGGGGCTGGGATCATGACCTGAGCCAAAGGCAGATGCCCAATGACTGAGCCACCCAGGTACCCCTCAGTTATTGTACTTTTTAACTTCAGAATTTTTGTTATTTTATGATTTATGTCTCTTTTTGATATTCTCTATTTGATGAGATCTTGTATTAAATCATACCTTCCTTCTTTAATCATGCTTTCCTTTAGTTCTGTGTATATGTTTATAATGGCTACTTTGAAGTCTTTTATTGTTAAATCCAACATCTGATTGCTTTCACCAGCAATTTCTGTGTCCTGCTTTCTTTCTGGTATATGGGTCATACTTTCCTGTTTCTTTGATATCCTTATAATTTTTTGGAGAATGGACATATTAGATAATACATTGTAGTACCCTGGCGACTGTGCCCTCTTTTCCCTGGACCTTGTTGTATTTTGTTTGTATGTTTAGTGACTAGCTGGATTATTTTAGTGAATTCTACTTACCCCAACCTCCCTACAGTTTTAAGCCTCCGATGTTGTTTTTCAGAGTTGCAGCTTTGGGTGTGCCCGCAGTTATTCTGAGATGACAGTGGTATTGATAGGGTTTTTTTCTCTTTCCCTGACCACATCCAGCTATTAAACTCTACTAATTGCTGGCTGATTTCTCTATTGTTTTCAATAATGCTCTGGAGAAGTAAATTATTTTACAAATGTATCCAACAAATTATGTCTCCTTTGAAGGTATAGTTTCTGAAGTTAGTGTTTGATATTTGTTCTGATACCAAGAGGGCTCTGTCTAGCTGTTTTATTCCCCTGTTCTCACTTGCAACTAGTTACCTGTAGTGTAGTCTATATTTTTGTTAAATCTATTAGTCTTCTCCCAATTGCATTTCACCACAACTTCTACTGTTCATGAGAATACCCTAAGGTTAAACCTCTCATACTCTGTTAGAGATGTGAATTCATTTGGGAGGATATTAGGCTTGCTTCTCCCCACAGGCAAAGTCTCTGAGGCAGCATTCTGCAGCTGGGGGTAGGGACAATGGAAATCTTCTCCCTGAGTGTTACCTCTGCTCTAAGAGCTGAGTGCTCACTGGAGGGGGGCCATCAGCCTGAGATCCTCTTGGCTTACCTCTCCTGTCATGGTACCATCTATCACCTTTTGAGTTCAGGCAAGGGTAAGCAGGTCCCCATTATTCTCAGCATACCATACCAAGATGGAGCCCCATTTCCATGAATGGGGGCTGGATAGAAGAAGGGAGCTTTCACCTCTTGACCACATTTGCCCAGTATGTAGCCTCAGCAGTAGGTTTCTGTGGGCAGGATGAATAATGGCAAAGTTATTCTCCAGGAAAGCAAGCCATCCAACTGGTAGATGGGGGCAGAGGGAGCCCTGTGTTCTTAGTTACAGCAGTCTTGAGTCTCTGCCTCATTAAGCTGGGAGTGGGAGGGAGGGAGCGGTCTTAGTTTAAATACCATAGACTCTAGCCTTTCTTAATGAATTTTCATAGGTTTTTTTTGAATAGATGTTTCTTCATTTGCTGTTTTCCCTTAGGACCATTTCCAGAGGCCCTAGAGGTTGCCTTTTAATAATTTTCACCAGTTTCACTGGAGAGTGAGTTCGTGGAGTTTCTCATGCTGTCATTCCAGAAGTCATTATTTGAGTGCTAATTTTTTCTCTCAACATTACTTTAAAAGTATTTATCCTTATTGACACATATTTCTGGTTAGTTCATTTTCACTATACTATTTTACTGCTACTGCATACTATTCTATTCCATGAATAAAGTACGTTTTATTTAGCTATTTCTCTAGTCAGGGATAATTAGGTTGCTTTCACCCTTTCATTAGAAACAGTGCTTCAATGTGCCTTCTTATACGTACCTCCTTATGCACTTGTGCAAAGCCTCTCTATGGTGAACCCCTGAAGTAAAATTTCTAGGTTATTGTGTCATGTTATGGCCAATTTTATTTAGTATTGCCAAAGTATTTTCTGGAATATTTAGATGAATTTATACTTCCTCCATCCTTAGCAACATCTCGTATTACCACACCTAATAATTATTGTAATTGTAATTAATGTGAAATGATTCTCTTTGTTTTTATTAATTTGCATCTCTTGATTACTACTGAGATTGGGCAACGTCTTACGTTTTATTGGTGATGCTTCTCTTCTGCTTTGAAAATTAATCTGTCTATACCCTTTGCCCATTTTTCTGGTTTGTTTTGTTTTGTTCTGTTTGATGGGGCATGCTGGGTGGAATGGGGATATTGATTTGTAGGGGAGATTTTTATATTGTGGTACCGGTTCCTTTTTGGCTGTATGGGTTGCAAATTAATTCTTCCGATTTGGGAGCCATAGCTGATTGACTTACAAGTGACACATGACCCGGGCTGGGCCAGTATAGTTCTTTCCTTAATAATATGAAGGAAACTTAGAACATGGGGAGACAGAGACCAGGAATTTTGTTTTTAATTAGGCTCTGGAAAAAAGATCATCTCCTGAAGTCCTCTGTGATGTCCTTGTTCCATCATTTCCAATGTCATCTCTTTTTTGAGTCTGTAAAATATCCCAGTATCCTTTCAATACCCACCTACTGTGCAATCTTGGGTCGATTTTTTGTTGCTTTTAACTACAAAAGCAAATTTTAAAAAGTAACTCTAATACTAATAACAAATTTCTGGCTTGAGTAATTTGTTTGTTAGTGGTGCCATTAACCAAAGTAGGGATTATAGGAGAGGAGGAGGGAGTAACATTTGAGGAAAGGTAATTGGTACAGTTTTGGACATGCTGAATTGTGGTACCTGTAGAGTACCCAAGTAGTACTGCCCAGGAAGAATGTGAGGTATGGAAAAGAAAAAAGACTAAGAACAGAAATCTAGCCAACAGCCACTCTTAAAGGATAGGAAAAGGAGGAGGGTAAAGTTAAGAGAGGTACCCAGAGCTCTAGGAGAACTCATAGCACCTAGGGGTGAAAGAGATTCAAGGAGGAGTGAATAGTTAACAGAATGAATAAGATGCCAGAGTTTCAAGGAGAAAATAGTTATGCTAGGTCGAGTAAGATTTGACAGTGAGGGATCATAAGTGACCTTGGCCTCTCAGGGGCTAGAAACTAGACTGGAGAAAGTCAAGGAGTAAATGTGATATTAGAATGTTAAGACTGAGGGTAGAGAGTTCTTTTGAGGAACTTGATATAAAAGGAAGCAGAGATAAGATGGTATCTAAAAGGAGATGTGAAATTGGGGAGGGGGTGATTAAAGATACAAAATACTGTACACATTTACATGGAAAGGGACTAGAAGGAGAAGCAAGAAAGACAAAAGAGAACATTATTTCCAGGGGACAGGAGGGACTGGGCAGAACACAAAGGGGTTCTTCTAAGAAGGAAAGAGAGTAAGGATGTGTTTTGTCACATGGCAAATAACTCAGTACTGCTTAAGACATTCTATGAAGTAGGTACAAAGTGAAAAGAGGTTATAAGGGAGAGAGCTACTAAATCTTTGTGGTGTCAGAAGACTTCATCCATTTGATGAAGCTCATCTTGATCTGATACAACTGACTGACTGCCTGTCTGTGTAGCCTGAATATCTGGGGAACCACAGACATGAGCTTTGTCACTTCATGGTCCTTGGGATCTAGGATTCTGTAGACTTGATGCATTTTTTCGGCTCTTCTCTAACTGTATTAAAATATGGCAGGTGATACAGAAAATAAATCTTGCTAACCTTGCACTTTTTCCGCATCTCTTTATATGCATTCCATGAGGAGTCTCAGTTTTTCAGCCAAGTTACTGAGTCCAGAAGTTTTTCTTGCAGTACTTCCCTACTTTTTCTATGTTGTGACATACAGGAAACAAACAAACAAACAAACCCTGATAATACTAATCTTGCATACTGGGATGAACATACTTCTCACAGTTGATACTAGGGACCCCTGCCTGTCTGCCCTAAGGGCTTCAATATCTTGAGCACACCTGAACACACCTGTAACTGATTTGG
Organism: Eumetopias jubatus; assembly: GCF_037043125.1. Lineage (NCBI taxonomy): Eukaryota > Metazoa > Chordata > Mammalia > Carnivora > Otariidae > Eumetopias > Eumetopias jubatus. Next base: position 58,367,503 of record NW_028274811.1, on the reverse strand, counting down.
TGTACTAAGGCATGCCAGTTGAGATCTCTGCTTTAAGATGCATTCTTCTACACTTTTCTTTTTTTTAGTTTCTTCTATGAGTTGAAGGACTTTTCTCTCCTGCCATTAAAATCCTTACCAAAATGATTCAACATGTAATTTGGAAGGATGCTTAAATGCTAAAAGCAGATAGTTTGCTCTTCTATTATATATCTCCTTCATAAATGCATAAATTAAAGAACCATATACATTCAAATATATTTCATAAGTCTGTAAATTATCTCATTGTGAAGTTCTTTCCTGTTTCTCACTATATCAAATCTAGTGTAGGTGTCAAAGCTTATTCTTTGACTCCTTTTTTTCCCCCCAGAATTTACAGATATTTCTTTCACAAATTAGAGTGGTATAATGCTGGGAGAAACTGTGTTCATCACACCAGACATTATACCGCAATATATGCTTAAGGCATTGATAAAGAAGGTTCAGTATAATAAAATGATTCATGTATCCTAGTAGGAAATAAGTTATCTTTGTTTTTTAATTTCCTAAATGCATTTTGGGCTGTTCTGCCATGGACAGAGGCTTTTATGGAGTGTGATTTTTGTAATTAAAAAAATTCCTCATTTCCAGTTATGCATAATGTTATCTTTGGTCCCTGGAGATTAAGAAGTATCATTAATTGTATGTGCCCTTTGTATTTGGGAAAATTGTGGGAAGATAAGTACTTGGCTTTTCTCATTTAAATTGCAACAAGAAGAAAAATATAGGAATTTGTTATGCAAGGAAGTGTTCAGTTGTATGGGAAATTGTGTTTTAAGACCTACTGTAGATCTATGTCGGTGTCTGTGAAAGAGAGGATAATTAGTGTCTGCACTCTCAGTCATATCAGACGAAAGGTAATGGGGTGTAAGAAATGGTTCATTAGGCTCTCTGAAGTACTTTTACTGTGTCCATACTATTTATACCAGCAGAAAAAATTCAGTCTTTAAAATCAAGTCAAAGCATCAGCGTTAGATTCCTCAGTATGAGAAATAACATTGAGTAATGTTCCCTTAAAGTCAAATGAAAAAATGTACATAAAAAACTTACACAGTGTTTATTGGCTTATAAGTCACCCACACTGACTAGTTAAAATGTTTGATCTCCTCTCTTTTTGACTGCTGGCTCCACATCTGCTGTGTTTCTAGGAGTTTGGGGTGAAGGAAGAGGTGAAGTCAGAAACCAGTTAGCACAGAAACACAATCAGTATATGGGAATTTTAATTGAAAAGGAACTTTATTGCAAAATGTCTCCTTACCTGAGATGGGATGGGGAGTATAGATGAGGGAAGCAAGCAATAATAAGGCCTTGATTCTCAGTCCTAAAAAATTGCCTGTGGTGGTAGATAGGAAAATTGGGTTAATTAACAGAGGTTATAAGTATTTTTCCACAAACTTGGTCGAATGTTGCTCAGAGAGGTGTTGAGACAGAGGTATAGTAAAAGGGAAGGGTAGTGTGTTTGATGTTGTATGGACCATGTCTAGTTCTAATGGAAATTTCTCAAATCAGCCTCTTTTAATCACCCCCCACCCCCCGCCAGCCGTCCTTCCTACTTCTTTTTTCTTTTTTTAAAGATTTTATTTATTTATTTGAGAGGGAGAGAATGAGAGAGAGCACAAGAGGGAAGAGGGTCAGAGGGAGAAGCAGACTCCCTGCTGAGCAGGGAGCCCGATGTGGGACTCGATCCTGGGACTCCAGGATCATGACCTGAGCCGAAGGCAGTCGCTTAACCAACTGAGCCACCCAGGCGCCCCCCGTCCTTCCTACTTCTTAAAATACTGCTGAGATGCACTTCTGAGTTGGAGTCCATGCTGGGCAGGCATTAGTTAAAAATTCTGTGCCTGCCTGCAGAACAATTTCTTAGCTTCTAGGAAGAAAGAGGTCCCAGGAAGAGTTAGAAGGGGGAAGATCTGTCACAGTTAGCAACTTGGGAGAAGTTACATATTTAATTCTTCTGAGTCCCTTCTGTAAGTTTAGAGAATAGGGATAAAGTTGAATAACCTGTAATTTCTGTGCTGAATGGCGTCTATGTGTGTTCTGGCAGTGCTCTGAAAAACTTATCAGGTGGGAAGAATCTTGCAGTAGATGAGAACAGGCACTTGTGCCTGGTTTAGTCTTTTAAGACCTCATGAGTTTCTGGACCCCCTAAACCTTGCAGGTAGCTAAGCAAAAGTCATGGAAACAGCTATCCCATATAGGAAGGGAACTTTGTAAATTCTTTAAGGGCAATGATATTTGAACAATGGTTCTGTGGCACCAAGTGCAATTGTTAGTAAATGCTTTTTTGGTTTGATTGGTATGATAGGAGAGGAAGATTAGTAGAGAGGAAGAAAAAAAGCACAGGAAATACGCAGGAACTGCTTACTCCTTTGCTCACACAGAGACCCTGTTTTATACATCACGTTTGGGGCTGGATTAATCTAATCAAAGAGATATGCAGTGAAAATCAAATACCTACTGTTACTGAAAAACTCAATTGCCAGTAGATACCTTGGTTAAATAAATGTCAAGAAACTAACTTGAGGGATTTTTCAAAAAATGAAATTGGCTGCTTTTTTGCCTTGCTTCAAGTAAATGTTTCTTTCTTTCTTTCTTTCTTTTTTTTTTTTTTAAGATTTTATTTATTTGACAGAGAGAGACACAGCGAGAGAGGGAACACAAGCAGGGGGAGTGTGAAAGGGAGAAACAGGCTTCCCGCCAAGCAGGGAGCCCGATGCGCGGCTCTATCCCAGGACCCTGAGATCATGACCTGAGCCGAAGGCAGACGCTTAACGACTGAGCCACTCAGGCGCCCCAAGTAAATGTTTCTGAAATGATAAAATTTCAGCATAGCAGGGAATATGTTTTTTGATAGGCAAAATTTTCAGTACTTTTGATGACTGACTTATTACTTCACTCTCAAGACTGGTCTTGTCTTCATCTACTTTCAAACTGTGTCAGGAAATTGGGAAATGGTTAGGTAAAAATTGTCAATGGGAAATGCATGTAATTAATCAGTGCTCTTTATCAGATACTAGAAGTTTCAAATTGGATTGAAAGTCCACAACATGAAACAAGAAAATAAAACCATCTTGAACTAACATTTTTAATGGTTATAGCTCTTACAAAGCAGCAATGACTATTGAATACTCTTTTTTATATAAATTTCACCAGTTTTACTGAGATAGAACATTGTATAAATTTAAGATGTATACTATGTTGATTTGATACATGTACATATTGAGAAATGATTACTATAATAAAGTTAGTTAACACATCCATCACCTCACATAATCACAATTTTTTGTGGTAAGGAATTTTAAGATTGCTCTTGCAGCAACTTTCAAGAGAACAATACAGTATTGCTAACTATAGACACCATACTGTACATTAGATCCTCAGAACATATCCATCTTACAACAGGAAGTTGTACTCTTTGGTAACGATCACCCTTTTCCCCCATCTTCCCCACTCCTCGAAACTACCAATCTATTCTGTTTTTGAGTTCAGTTTTTGTTGTTGTTGTTAGAGAGTGGGGAGGGGCAGAGGGAGAGAGAGGATCCCAAGCAGGCTCCATGCCCAGCACAGAGCTGGACCTAGGGCTCAATCTCACGACCCTGATATCATGACCTGAGATGGACACTGAACCTACTGAGCCACTCATGTGCCCTGAGTTCAATTTTTTTAGATTCTACATGTAAATGAGATCATATGGTATTTGTCTTTCTCTGATTTATTTCACCTAGCATAATGCCCTCAAGTTTCATCTATGTCATCATAAATGGCAGGATTTCCTTCTTTTTAATGGCTGGGTAATATTCCATTGTGTGTATGTACACCATGTATTCTTTATTCCTCCATTGACAGATACTGAAGTTGTTTCCATGTCTTGGCTATTGTAAATAATGCTGCAATGAATATGTGGTATAGCTATCTCTTCAACGTAGTGATTTCATTTCCTTTGGATATATACCCAGAAGTGGAATTGTTGGACCATATGATAGTTCTCTTTTTAATTTTTTGAGGACCCTCTATACTGTTTTCCATAGTGGCTGTACCAATTTATATTCCCACCAACAGTGGACAAGGGTTCCTTTTTCTCCACATTCTTGCTGACACTTGTTATCTCTTGTCTTTTTAATGACTGTTGTTCTAAGAGTTGTGAGGTGCTGGAATGGTTTTATTTTGCATTTCCCTGATGATTAGTGATGTTGAGTGCTTTTTGGTGTGTTTCTTGGCCATTTGACTACTGAATACTCTTGAGAGTTTTTTAAGTTGTTATTAAATCACATACCTAGAGCAGATACATACAAAAATTTGAACACAAGATTTGGAGTCACAAGAGCTGAATTCACAATTTAGTGTTGCTGCTTCCTAGCTATCTCTGTCTCTTAATTTCTGAGTATTTCACTCATCTGTGAAATGGGTAGAATAACATTAAAAAATAGTACGTCTCACAGTGGAAGTACACTGTTAGTTCGAAAGTGCTGTACAAATAGGAATAGTGGCTGCTCTTATTACTATGGTTTTATAAAGTGAGCCTTCTCATCTTTTTAGCTTGTCTCATTTGACAATTTTCCATATTCTTTCAAGTTTCAATATACATTTCATCTCAAGCACACTAACCCAGTGAACTGAAAGAGAGACTTGGTTTTTAGGCCTTCCATGGTTGCTTGCAAAATTGTGTGACTGAGAAGCCTAAGCATTTTTCTTGCTTATTCAGGCACTAAGAATGCAAATATTAACCCAGTTTTTTCCATGGGCAAAACATTGTTCCTCCTTTCACTGAGAATTGGGATTTAAACACATTAACGGCAATTAGTACTTGAGCCAAGAATTCAGGTTTTGATAAAAACTATGGTTGACATTTGCTCCTGGAAGAGAGAGTGAAAAATGGTCCATAAAGTTTCTATTAACTTCAAAAGCAGCAACATCTGCTCCGATCCACAAAGCTTCAGGGTCTACTATGGAGGAAGAAAGTGCTCTTTGCAAGCTGAGAATCCAGCCAATAGTCCTGTCCACAGTCTTTGTAGCTTAGCATTAAAACATTGAAGGGGGAGAGCATCATTTCCAGCAAAAACTTGGAGAAGACTTATAAACCAAGATGTGAATCCAGTATTCGGCTATAGGCAGACTGAGGGAACATGGATGTGCTACCACCTGAAACAAGTGCTGCCAAATGCATTTATTTCACAAATATTACTCCAATTTTTCTTATTCCTCCTCTTTTTTTTTTCCTTTTTGCCTCCTACTACAAATGTTTGCATAATTCAGTTTAGAAGTGGGGCTCCTGGGTGGCTCAATCAGTTAAGTGGCTGCCTTGGGCTCAGGTCATGATCCCAGGATCCTAGGATGGAGTCCCGTGTCCAGCTCCCTGCTCAGGGGGAAGCCTGCTTCTCCCTCTGGCTCTCCCGCTCTTGCTCGCTTGCTCTCTCTCTCTCTCTCTCCCCCCTTCTCCAACAAATAAAATCTTAAAAAAAATTCAGTTTAGAAGTTTATATCCTATAACTCTTCTGGGCTGCTTGCTCATACAAGAACTGACTATTAAAAAAAAAAAAAACACCTTTTCCAAAGAAACTGTGGTTTTTCTCAGTTACATAAATTTTTTCCCCCAAATTCAGGGGAATTCCAGACCATTTTGCAATTAGTTAGGGATTATATTTCCTTATTTTTATTAATTTTATGTAAAGTGGGATTTATCAGCAGAGCATTCATTGACACTGACTTCAATTTATTCTGATGAAACTGACTGACATCTGTGTGTGCTATTCATCAGTCATAATTTAAACCATTCTTAATTGCATTAAATGTAAATTAAGACATTCAATTTCAGCCATTATTTTTCATAAAACACTGTGAACTGAGTTTTAGTGGGTCATGAGATCTTACATTCAAGATAAATAGGGTAAATTCAAAACCTACCATTGATGTTCATATTTCATACTTTGCCGACTATTTCTTTTGTTGCTTACTAGATTGGAACAATTAATTTACTCTCTGAAGAGACGGATGGCTAAGGAAGATGTAGCTGAAGTTTTTAACAAATGATTTTATTATTTTTAGAGCTTGCTTATGTTTTAAATAACGTGATTTTTAAAAATCCTTAACTTTTTATCTCAGCCAAATGATAATTTGAATCAAAAGTGCCAAACTAAGTTCTCTGATTTGGAATTCATACCTTTAAATCCTTAGATTTTAAGAATTTAGGATTACATATTTTTTTAAGAATGGCTCTGTTATGCTTATATAAAATTTCAGCACTGTGGATTAGACATACTAATGTAAAATTAGCAACATCTATGACATATTACAGACTATATGACATAATACAGTAAAGTATGACCTCTCCCCTCCCACCCTCTTTATAAGTGTTGCTTTTTCCAAATAATATATTTTGGTTTCATTTGTAAGCAACTGTCCTCAATGCCTGTACTTCTCCCCATTGAATGAAAACAATCATCTTTTAATCATATAACAATTAGAGTGATAATTATAATCATTAATAGTATATAATAAGTATTTGTATTATGTATTTTCATGAGAAAATATATAAATCTGTGGTTAATATCCACCCTTAAAGAAGCATTGAAATAGTGCAGCTCATGATGGAAGAGCCTGAGAGAAATCAGGCCCAAGTAAAAATCATGTTGTTAGCAAGTATTAATTTTTGACAGAATTAAATATCAAATAGCTGTGCCTGAGAGATTAGGTTTGGTTTGGTTCCTGTTGCTTATTTTTATCTAGGGAGATATGGGAACACTTTTATGGTTGGAGTTTTTGTATCATTTGTTTTGTTTTTTTTACGTTGTCTCTATATATGTGACTACACACTGGATATAATTCAGAGCTAGAAAGGAAGTTCCCAAGATGTTCTGGATCTGAACATTTGCTGAAGCTGTATTGTACTGTGCAGTCCCCCCCCTCCCCAGCCCAGGATATCTAGATTTATTTAAGAGAGCACTCCTCTGCTGCTTAGCCCAGAGCTTACAAGGAAATCTCTTGAGAGTAAGAGATTTCCTTCAATAACAAACTAGCTAGAACTCTGCAATGTCATTAAACCTTTTTGCTTTCCAAATAAAAGTTGGTCAACAAAGAGAAGGAAACTGTCACACTTGCCTTAGTTACTCATGTAGTAAAATTTTATATGACTATTATATATGACATTTACATTCCCATGTCAGTTCTACTGATGGAGAATGAAGTGTTGCAGTAAGTCTGGAGATGGGTAGTGATGCAATCATCCTACCAGTTTCTTGCTATTAATATATGTCTCTTATTCATTTTTAAAGATAGCATAAATGAGAGTACTGAATATAAATGGCTTTTGTAAGTCATTCAGGTCAGTGAAGCATGTCATTGTTTGCAACCTGAGTTCCATGAGAGCCCTGGCTGTTGATAGGCACACCATATATTTTTCTCATAAATGAAAAACACAAACAATATTCACAGTGTTTAATGAATAATATAAAATAATACAATATGAGTTTCCATAGAAATAACTAGTTGCATGTACTTAATAGTATGACCTTAGTGTGTCATCTTTGGAATATATAAAGCCTATATAGAAAGGCATTGTGTAATTTATTTCTCCAGATGTAACATTAACAAACATTTTATTATGATTTATTTTTGGCTCCTTGAAAGATGAAGTAAGTTCTTTAGTATTAGCATTGCTAATGATTTTAATGAGGCATTAAAATGTTACAGTATTGTAGGAACATTTTTCTTTTATAAAACATTATTTCATTAATATTTCACAGGAGTTTTAATGTTAAATTGATGAAAGAACCTGAGACCATAATCCACAACATGTCAAAGTGGGAAAGAACCAGAGAAAGGCAGGGCACAGTGATGTGGGGAGGTCTGATGAGGTGCCCCTGCACTGGAAACACTCCATGACATTACAGTCTATTATTGCTGAAATGAAAAAAAAAATTATTTTCTTGCTCAGGGTTTTTCTGCCACAACCCATAGGAATCTAGCACACATAACACATACTGTTATATTCCCAGATTAGGTGTGGGGAAGCCAAGCACACAAAGAGGAGTTTTTCTTGTAGAGGACAGTCTGTTGATGGACTTCTATATTAGAGTAATCTTCCTTGTTGGACACTGACAGTTTAAATCCTTTCTGCTATATACTGTTTAATAATTTCTAGTGCTTTCATGGCATCTGGGAGTATGCAGAATGCTTAAGGGCATTACATTATTTAATCCTCACAAAGACCCATATGAACTATGGGAATGTTAAAGGCAATCGTCTTTTACCCCAAATCATAGTACTTGTACAAGGAGTTACTATTTGGATAACTTACTACAAATTGACTATTCATAAAATATATGGACCAAAGGAAATGAGGACACAAGGATTTGTTCCTAGGTAGCAGAGTTCTTATTACAAGTCCATACTAGGAAGAATGACCGGCTTTATTTTAGGCATTGAGAAAGTTTAAACAGCAAGTGAACCAAGGACTAAGCAACCTTTGCAGCTGTACAGTAGAAATCCTGGCACAAAGGGGAACTGTTCTTGAATAAATTCTCCGATGTCACAGGCAAAAATAGCCCTTGTCATGGTTTGGCCTCAGCAGCTGCTTGTTCTACCTGAATCAGAGCATGGCAGAATCGTATTCTGGCTGGACAGTATCACTATCTTGTACATTTCATTATCTATAAGCCTGATCCTGCCCTTAAGAAGCCCTGAAGGCTATACCTTAAACCTCCATACACCCCGTGAGTGAACACTTTTTATCACCTCTTGTTTTAGAGAAAGTGTATATTGGATCTTTAACATGGTTTCTGTGTCAGCATAACTGATTTAGACTCAGCTCACCTGGGGGTCATGGGACCTGAAAAACAAAACAAAAAAAGATCTTTTGGTTCTGGAACCAGATGCAGGGATATCCTACTCCATTTTCATGCCCCAGGCAGTGACTTTCAAAGTGTGGTCCTTGGGTCTTTCATACCTGAGTAACTGGGGTAGGAGTAGGGGTGAGTAGGGTGGAGTGTGGGTGAATAAAGGGAGAGGGAGTGGGTACTTCTTAAAATGCAGATTCTTGGGCCCAAACCTATGGAGTCAGACTCTCCTTTGGGAAATTTTGGGAGTCTTTATTTTAAACAAGAGCCTTAGGTGATTCAGATAGCAGTAGTTCCTAGTCTTGAATTATTCCTATTATTTATTGATAGCTGGTTTATGGTAAATGTATCATATCTACTTCAGTACATAATTAGTCTGTAAAGACGCCCACTTACAAGTGATTAAAAGTTCCATTCACAAAATATTTGCACTACTGCTTGGCATGAGGGATTTGCACTAACTGTAATGTTGCCATGTGTTATATGTCAAGTACCTCTGTGAGGATAGAAAGTGGGGGTCCTGTTTCGACTCCAGCATCAACCAGCTGCTTTGCAAGTGCATAAACAATCGTTTGTCATGGTGGACAAGCTGGGAGTGCAGATCTCTTTTTCTATTGGCTCTTTTTAACACCTACCCCAGGACCCAAAAGATGTACAGAAAAAACTAAAAGCTGAAGTGCAAGAAGCCAATCAGTGATACTGTTTGTTAGCTAATATGAAAACTTCATTGAGGAGGAGATGGCTTAATACCTTGACTAAAATTAAATTTTTGTATTATCTGTGGATTTCAATTATTCATGCTATTCTAAAACTCCAAACCATGAAAAATCTAGAGCTGCTTATTACCTGTTCTAGTAGAGCCACCAATAAGTATGTGGAAGCCATTATCGGTATAAATAGAGCAATGGACCTCTGTCTCTCTAACTCATTTATTTTTAGCATTTTAATAGGGCTCAAATTTTCATGTCTGGCCCAAGATATGAAATTTGGTTCAGTACTACCATATTGGACTCTCTTTTAAATGTTGGAACTTATTTTTTTCCCATTGACATGAGCTGATAGAAATGCCTCATTCTATCACATCGGGTGCCATTTAACTCTGGTGACTTCTGGTGCCCCTCAGATCATGCTGACTGTCAGGACAACCAGACCCCTAGGCCTAAACACATCGTGCACAGACTTTGATTGCATCCAGTTCGTGTACCCTAAGGTATAGCAGGTTTGTGTGTCAGAAGTATGTCATAAGTATACAACATATAAACAAGATAGAAAACAAGTCACTACCCTGACACAAATTTTGATGTCTACTCCACTTTCAAAAGCATATTGTTTTAGCCCCTAGGTTCTCCCTGTCCACTGCCAGCTAACTGCGAGCGTGTACGCATGCACATACACCCACCCACCCACCCACACACACACACACCCCTCACTGAATTAACAAATTCCATTCTTTAAAAAATGGCAGAAAAGACCTGGAAATACTGAAAAGGATAACCTCAAATGAAATGTGTCTTGGCCTGCTTTAATGCTTTTCAAAATGGACAGTTTGATTCAGAAGGATTTTTTATTTGCATCCTTTTTGTCACAGTGTTTTGTTAGGTACTCATCACTGCAACTAACATGCATACGTTTAGAGTCATCTAAAGAGTTTTAGATTATCAACAGAAATAGAACTCCAAAGAGACCTAAAAGACATACAGGAGAGAACAGGTACCTTTAAATAAGCAAACATATGAAGATTAATAAATAGAAAAATACCTTCTTAATAGTAGGTGGATAAGCTAGGTGGCCACTAAAGCCCCTTCTGGTGCTAATGTCCTATGGTTCTGTGGTGCATTGGTTAAGAGAATAAGCTTTGGAAAGACTGTCAAGGTGTGAGTTTCAATTCTTCCACTTGTGAACTGTTTAAGGCTGGTAAGTTATTTAACCTCTCTATGTGTATTTTGTCATCTAGAACTGAATTTAGTGTTGTTAGGATTAAATGAATTAATACAAACATCTGTTATATAGTAAGTATTCAGTGAAGTTTTATTAATTATAATAATCTATTGAGCACCTATAATGTACCTTGAGATACTATGAAGAACATGGAAAAATATTTGACATAGTTTTTTCTTAATAAATTTACAATATATACCTATGGACAGAAGATTTATAAAAATGTTATTCAACAAAAATTATGAAACAGCAAGGTGCTGTCATCCATCACCATAGGAGACAGAGAAGGGAAAAGTATAGGGGAGTAGTATGACCAGAGGACATGTGATGAGAAGGTCGGATGGAGCTCATCTTTGAAGGATGGGTAGTATTTAGGTTGGTGGGATGATGAAGGAGTGGTTTTAAACAGTGAACCAAGAAATTGAAATGGGAATAAGATTGTCAAATTAAGAATTTGACAAATTGTTGTTAAATAGTTGTCAAATTAAGAATTCAGCCAAAAAGTGGGGTGGGGCTAGATTATGGAGACTTGGACATTGGCAGAGGAATTTCAGTAGAAATTCCATTAGAATTTCTGGCAGTAGAAAATGATTAGAAAGTTCTAATCACTTAGATATAATCACTGATGTGCCATGATGGAATTTAAATATACCTTGGCTATTGAAATTGGAGAGATAGAGACATGGAATCAATTATAATAGTGGTTCCAAGTCTGTTGTGCATCATAAGAATCAATTGGAGGGCTTTAGCCTGGGGTGAGTAAGGCTGTGGTGGTCTGAGAATCTGTATATGCAAAGTTTTTTCAAAGTATTGTAAATATATTGAAGTACTTGTGATATGAAAATGTTATAGCATCCAGGATTTGAGAAGCACCGAAGTTATCGATTCATTCCAGGCAGAAGGCCCTGAACTACAGTCATGGCCATGGGAGTGAAAAGGACTATTTGGGTTTGAATGATGTATTAAAGAAAGAAATACATTGGTGGTGGATTGACTAGAGGGAATTAAAAAAAAAGTCAAAGATTACTTCTAAGTTTCTACTCTGATGGAAGAGAGAAGAAAGGTAGTTTGAAGGAAGGCATGCTGAGCTGTTGTGAGCCAGCTGAGTTTGAATAGATGGCAGTTTGACAGGGCATACATATCCTGGAGGCGGGTAGAACTTAAAGACTGGAACACAAAGGTCGGGACTGGAGACAGGGTTTTGGAGTCACTGGCATAGAGGTGGTTGTTGAAGCCACTACAGTAAATACACTCATAAGTGGAGAGATGAGAGACCAGTGTTAGGAGTAGAACCTGGGTGTGATACCATCCACTGGAGAAAGAGGCAGTAAAGGGATTTCAGTCAGCAAAGGAGACAAGTTAGGTCATTTAGAATGTGAGATGATTGAACTGGAGGCTTTTGAGAGTTTTAAAATTAGTAATAAAACTAAGTAGATCATCTGAATGGTGTCTATGAAGTCTTAATGGGCAGCTTGCATGCAGAATATAACTGTATTGTGAAAGAACTCAATGTGACGATTAACCACTTGTATCAGTTTTTCATTGCTTCAGGTGTAAGGATTTGAAGTGGCAGCCTTGCAACATAACATTAGGGTCTGGTACGTCTCTCTTCTAGGGGATGAGTAAAGTTACCATAGGGAGAAAGTGGAAGGGAGAAAAGATCACTTACTATGTAGTATGTGCTGTCTTTTCACTTTACATGTGTTAATTTATTTAATCTTTACAGTTGCCCTAAAAGATACGTATATTATGCATATTTTATAGATGAGAAAATTTGACACATAATGATTAAGTAACTCACCCAATGAAACATGATGAGAAAGAGGAGTATTTGGGATTCTAAACAAGATTTTCTTATTCTAAAATATGTGTTTTTTGATAAAGTTTATAAAAATTTTCAACTGGATTGTCTTGAATGGCAGAAAAGAATGAATTTTTATTTAGGGGGATGAGAAGCAGTCTACTGAGAGTGGGAATTTTTTGAATTCTTATGTTTTACAAATTCATGTACATTTTGCATTCTATTTCTTACTTTATCTGTGTTCATTTTAATGTAAAATAATGTTTTGGATCCATTAATATGTACCATTTTTCCAGTAGCTTCAGATACTCCCTGGAATACTACCTGGTACCTCCTGAGGCTACACAGCACTATATCTTAATTAACATTTTGTGCCTGGTGCATAGTAGGCACTTGGAGAGTTAGAAAATTAGTGTATCAAAGGGCCATAAAAGGTAGCTGAAATATGGGATGGTTTCAAAGGCTTGCCAGAAATGGATAAAGTTTATATTCTGTGAATTGCTTTGTGGTCCAGTGGAGGAATTTAACTTTATTATACATAGAAGGGATATGAATAGTATGTGTAGGGGACTGTTGGTTTGGTGAGCTTGGATGTAGAGTTGTCTTAGATGAGAATAAGGTCTGGCATGTGATTTTGCTAATGGGAGGCAAAGTCAGAAATCAGAAACTCTGAAGTGAGATCTCTGAATTTTAGAAGGACCATTGACCTGAATGTGGTGATTGAAGAAATGAATGTTTAGGAAGTCATCGGGCATTTATGTTAATGATAAATCTGACAGCTTTGCAATTTCATCGAACAGGAGACTGCTACCATGTTGTAGTCATATATTTGTTATTCATTAATTCATTCAGCAAACATATGTTGAGTACTTACAGTGTGTCAGGCACAGGGCTAGGTAAGGTGCTGATTTTAAAGATAAAATGGGGCATGTGGCTGGCTCAGTTGGTGGAGCATGCGTCTCTTGGTCTCAGGGTCATGAGTTCTAGCCCCATGTTGGGGGTAGAGAGTACTTAAAACAATAAATAATAAAAAATTAAAACATTTTAAAGATAAAGTGGATGTGGCACTTGCCCTTAAAGAGCTTAGAGTGTTTCAGGAACTGAGAGAGTATCTATCATATAAGGTAAAGAGCAATAATAACAGTAAGAAAATCATATATCAAATATCAGTAAGAAGCTCAAAGAAGGAGAGGTTTCTTCCTGGGAGAATCAGGAATTTCTTTTGGAAGAGACAGCATTTGAGCTGTCTTAAAAGATGAATAGGATTTGGTCACTTACAGATGTACTAACATGTTTACTAGCCTCTTGGCATGAATTACTCTCACCTAAGTGAGAGCAAGTAACATGTAGGTTTAGAAAGCAAAATTCACCTGATTTTTTTTTTCTGCATACGTGGAACACCTTTCAGTAGTCAAAATACCTAAGCAGAATGATACAGAGGCCAAGATGTTGTATTTTGTCTCTAAATTTATCTCTTTCTATAACAATTATCATACCATTTTGTGTTTCCTTAGAAGGAAGAATTTGGACATATGCAATTTTCTGTTGAAGACATCATTAAGTAACAGAATTTATTAACAACTATAGTTGAACCAAAGGACACATCAACTGATTGTTAGTTCCCTGGCACCAAATGAAGATATATTATCAATATTTGTGTTAAACATTCCATTTTAACAGTACATATTCATTAGCAGGCAGAATAACCTTAGAGTTTGCACTTTGCATATGCTTGTTATTTTCATGAAGTCTGAGCAGGTTTTAAAACTTTGCATGACCTCCTGCATGTAATCTTAGAGTCTGTCATTCACATGTAGAAAACTCACTTCTCTATTTAGCCCGTGGTTGGTAAGAGATAGACATTTACAGGGCCCCTCTGCCCTTGAGCTGTTCCATTAGTGCATGGAAAGCACCTTGCAGCCTGTGACAAGCGCAGCAGATCGGCACTAAATCAAAAATCAGTGCCAGCCAGGGATCTAAGCCACCATGAAGGTCACAGCCATCAACTGCATGCCATCTCAATCCAAACAAAACACATTGGATACAGGGGGGATTTTCACAACTCACAATAGGTGACAAACATTTCATGTTAAGAGTAATCCATAGCAGTGAAACTGGGAACTGACCTTTTAAGTACTTTTGAGTATTTAATCAAACTTTGAAAAATCTGGAGGTAGTTTTTGATAATATTTTACATTTAAAAGCAGCAAAAACAAAATAAAACCTTTACAGCATGGTTTTACTGTAATCAAGATTTTGATGAAAAATATTTTTTGTTTTTGGTATTCATGTGTGCTTTTAAGAAACAATCATCAGAAACTGTATATAAAAATTTTTGTTTGCTTTCTTGAAATATGTGCAATTTGATCCATTATGAAATGAACAATTTATGCTTTAAGCTGCCCAGTTTTGCTTATTCTGAGAGTTTATAATTACCATTTATATTAAATAGGAAATATTAAGACTAGCCTGACTTTAGTACAACTTTACCTTCAGCAGTGTAGTTCAACTGAATTTGGTGAATTTGAATCTACATATTATAGAATTTCTATACTATCTAGTGAAGGTTTTAAATAACATTACATTATTTAAATGTTATGGATCAAATTCCCTTTTCACCTATAACACACACATCCAGAAGGTAAAAAAAGTATGAAAATTAATTTATAAATTTTCTACCTATTTGATAGGTTTTCTTTTATAATTCTGGGACTTAATTGCCTTGGTTAATAAGAAGAATTGGATAACCAAACGAAATAAGCCAGATTTTGCTAAATTAACTTGGAAAATGCCTGTGCTTTACAAAATGAAAAGCTTGTATGCAAAAGTTATTTTCAAAATGGAACTAACATGTTAATGTGACATGATTGAATTATATAACACTGTTATGGGGGTGGGATGTGGCAAAGGTTAGTTCTTCTACCTTTGATGTGATAACTGACAAGGGCTAACATAAGAGATAACATACATTATTCTTACCAAAATTAACTTTTGGAAATGATAAACAGCAAAGCAGTAGATGCAGAGAAAAAATGAAATTCTCTTTACAATCTAATCAGGTTCATAGCGACCAAGACTGTTTTGAGAATATGCCATTTAAGTAACCCAACTATACCACTGAGTGAGTTCATGGTTAATTTACACTAGCTGGTGAAGTTTTATGGAACTGAAAATCCAACCAGTCCAGCAGGAGGGTATGTAATGGAAGAATGCCATCTGCTGGTGAACCCTGTCAAATCTGTATTTAATTAGGAAAGCCTGAGGACACAATCTTTGCAGACCAGGAAGATTCAAAGTTTGTGGAAGCATTTTTTTTTTCTTCTGACAAATCTGCTGTCATTAAGCTGATACATACCTTTGATATACATTATTCATTTTAAATTAACTTGATTACTCATTTCATGGAGTCACTAGTCAGGAAAGGAAATGGGCACAAAGGGCTTTTTTTTTTTTTTTCCTTTTTACCAATTTACAAAGTTTTTGTGTTCATTCATCAGTAGTCAGCCAGTGAGTCTGTTCTGTTTAAAAGCTCTGGCTTTTCACTTAATGCATCCCATCTGTTTCTGAAATAAATTGCAATAATCCGTGTTTAATTTTAATCAATGTATTACTAAATATGCAAATTATATTAAAAGCCGTGGTTTGAAAAAGCTTTCATTTGTAAATATGGTAGCTTAAAACAGGAAGCATATCTAAAAGCCATTTAGCTACAGTAGCCTAACTCTTACACTGTAGCTGATTTATAAAGCAGATCACAAGTTGATCTTTCTCCCACAAGGGGATATGTAAAACTGTTGCATATCAGATTTTGTTAACATCTGATGGGCTAGTGCTAACACTGTAAGAGACTCATCCTTCAGCAACCATGTCTTTGACGTTTAAATTAAGGTAATCTTATTCCATTCTACATCTTTTTATTATTATTTTTTTACACAACCTAACATACGAATTTACGTGATTGGTATATGAATCACAGTTAAAGCAATTTGAGCAAGCTTTCAATCAATCTTAAATTTTTAGTGTCTAATTTACTTGTGATTTGCATAATTAATTGTGGAAGGGATCCTTTGGGAATCTCTCTTTCCCCCCTTTTCCTTTCCTACCTTGTGTCTTGTTCACCGACTAGACAGAATGGGAATGATATCGGAGTTCTTTAAGGCCTGCTGGATGACTTTGTTAGGAGTCTAGAAATTACATGTTACATTGCTGGGTCTCAGGGGGCTAGAATAAGGGGTAAATTCTGAAAATTATATCTGTTATCTGCAGAACAGTCTATTAACATAGTTGTCACTGAATTGTATATGTAATTTACCAAGCAGTTACCTTAAAGGAGAATTTTAGAATTTTTTTCTATATACAGGTCATGAGTTTATAGGAATATATATAATCACATTCATATACAGAATTCTGCCTTTTACTAATTGTTGTCCTGGTTTGGGACATTACCTAAAGTGTAGTCTTATCAGTCAGAGGCTGGAACAGAGTTTCAACTGTGTTCTTAAACACAGTCATTAAAAATAAAATTACATAAGCATACATTAAAATAAATTACACAAAAAACAAAGGTAATAAATGCTCAAACATCACTTCCTAATTACTGTGCTATATTTTCTTGTTATTTATGCTCATAAGGTTTTTACATCTGTTTCTTCTATATGTATGGTGAAAATACTAGATAATGATGTGCTACAGTGCATTTTTCCGAATTCCGTATTTAGTAACATCAAATTGGTAGCTTGTAATAGGCCTTGGTGGGAGTATTTACACCACTGAAATTGGCAAATGCTACACATCAAGGCTTTTTCTCCTCCGGGCAGCTAGTTGTTAACCAGTACATCACTGTCTTTAATTATAATAGACATGCTCAGTATATGTTTTTTGTTATTTATTCTTGGGCTCTTCTAAGAGAAAAACAATATAATTCTCACAGATCCCTTTACAAAAAGCAGAATATGTATTTGACTTTCTATGGAATCTTAGCCCCAGTTTGTTGAACTTTAAAAATTAAATTTTTCTTCCTATGAGAATGGATAATAGGGAAAATACAGGAAAATATTTTTTCAGTGACTGCATTACGTTGAAAGGAGTAAAGTCATTCCATATTCAGAGTTTACTAAACAATTTGTGTCTTGTTTATTAGTTTACCAATTTATTGCTGTCAAGCAATCCTGAGATTAGAATGTGTTAGAAAACTAGTTTGTGGAATAAACTCACTGCAACAGTATAAATAGTAGAATTATGCCAAGGACCATCTTTGTTAGCAATAAACTTATTTCTCTATACAGAAGATTTATTAATAATACATCAGGACGCTTAATAATCACTGTAAACAAATTAAAAACCTCAGCTTGTGATCCAAGGTCATTTTCAAATTGGAAGTGACCTCAGCCCATCCTAAGAGGGTAAAAATCAGTAGGGCCAAGTCCTCTGGGGAACACAGTGCAGGTCTGCAAGGCTCTTCTGGTGAATGTACCAATCTGCTCTGCTTCCACAGGCCCTTTGTGTAGCCAGACTCCCTGGGAAGGGTGGGCTGTCTCCTGTTGGCTAGCACTTAAATAAGAATTTTCTGTTTTCAATTTTCTTGCCTCTTTTCTGTTCTTGGTTTTATACTCCCTGAAAATAAATAACTCATAAATCCATTAAAAATATAACCACGGTTAAGTTTTCCTCTCCTAAACAAAAAGAGAATTCAAGATCTATGATTTTTTTCTTGATAAAAGTTTTTTTAAGTTAAATATTAATTAAAAATATGTTAAGATCTGGGGGTGCCTGGGTGGCTCAGTCGTTAAGCATCTGACTTTGGCTCAGGTCATCATCCCAGGATCCAGGGATGGAGCTCCCCCATCGGGCTCCCTGCTCAGCAGGAAGCCTGCTTCTCCCTCTCCCACTCCCCCTGTTTGTGTTCCCTCTCTTGCTGTCTCTCTCTCTATCCAATAAATAAATAATAAAATCTTTAAAAAATATATGTTAAGATCTGAAGAACAAAATTTTTATGATTACCTATGTGCCTACTCTTATATATGTATAAAAAACATTTGAAGTATGTTGTGTTTCCATCCCTTCCCCATCTACTTAAGGTCATCATTATACTGACTTGGAGTTTTCATTTGCTTTCTTTTACTCAGCATTTTGACATATTTTTTCTTCTAAACGATAATATTGATTAATTCTGTATGATTTTGATATTTATATAAAGAGAATTATACTTGCATATATTCTTTTATACTTTATGGCTTCCACCATTAGTCATTAATTTTCACTGTCATATAGTACTCCATTGTAATGAATATGCTACAGTTTATTCTATAAACATATAAACATAAACATATCTGGAAGAGTTTCTTTATGTAGTGTCAAATTGTTTTCCAAAATGATTATACTGATTTATACCACACATAGCAGTGCGTGTGTAGTAGTGCCTCACATCAATACTTAATATTGTCAGAATTTTAAATTTTTACAGACTTGGCATATTTGAAATTTTATCTTACTGTGAGCATCTTTCGTGTGTTTATGCTATGGCTACTTGTACTTCTTTGTGAAATGCTTGTTCAAGTATTCTTTTTTCTATTGGATTGTATGTCTTTTTCTTACTGATTAATAGTAGCTCTTTATATATTTTGGGTTCAACTTTTTTTTGGCCATTTAGAGGGTATTACAAAGAACTTTTTCCAGTGGTTATCTATTCTTTTTTTTTTTTTTTAAGAGGGGCTCAGAGGGGCAAAGGGAGAGAGAGAATCTTCAGCAGGCTCCATGCCCAGCATGGAGGCTGACAAAGGGCTCGATGTCATGACCCTCAGATCATGACCTGAGCCAAAATCCAGAGTTGGATATAACTGAGCCACCCAGGTGTGCCCCTATCTGTTTACTTTATTTATAGTATCTTTTGGGAAACAGAAGTTTGTAACTTTTCCCTACTGTGTGCAATGCCACTTTAGTAAAAAATCAACTCTGTTTCTGGGATATTTTATTCTGCTGGTTATTTTGTCTATTAGTGTGCCAATACCATTGTCTTAATTGTTCTAGCTTTATAATATACAATATAATATCTGATAAGGGTAATCTCATTTGTTTTTCTTCCTTAAAAGTGCCTATTCTTGGCCCTTTTTATATAAAATTTAGAATCAGCCTGTTTCCACAGAGAAATCTTGTTAAGATTTTGGTGGGACTAGTATTGAATCTTTATATCTTTATGAACTTGTCTTCCAGTTAAGAGTATAAGAAATATCTCTATTTATTTAGCAGTTCTCTAGTTTCCACAAAATTTTATAATTTTTCTGTAAGGATCATATACATTGTCTGTTAGAATGATTTCTAGGCACCTTACTTTTTTATGTTACTTTCATTAATGTCTTTTTGATTTTAGATAATAGTGGATTCACATGCAGTTGTATGAAATAGTATAGAGAGGTCTCTTAAACACTTAGGCCTAGTTTGTCTCAATGGTAATCTTTTATAAAACTGTAGTATAATATTATAACCAAGAAATTAATATAAGTCACTGATTTTATTCAGATTTCCCCAGTTTTAATTGTATGTGTGTGTGTTAAATACTGTACACTTTTGTCACCTATGTAGCTTCGTGTATCTACTACCATTGTGTAAAATACCGAACACTTGAAAACACCAATGAAGAGATATATGCATTGTTCATTGCATCATTGTTTACAATATCCAAGATAGGAAAGCAAACAAAGCATCCACTGATAGATGAATGGATAAAGAAGATGCAGTGTACATATATATGCATATGTATGTGTACACACACACACATACGTACATACATGATGGAATATTACCCATCCATTAAAAAATAATGAAATCTTAAAAAAAAATAATGAAATCTTGCCATTGGTGACAACATAGTTGAACCTAGAGAGTATAATGCTAAGTGAATTAAGTCAGACAGAGAAAGACAAATACCATAATGATTTTTGGGATTGGCTTTTTTCACTCAGAGACTCATCCAAGTTGTATGTATCAATAGTCTGTTCATTTTGATTGCTTAGTAGTATACCATGGTATTTATATACCACAGTTTCTTTGATCATTTAACTGTTGGTTCTAGTTTTTTAGCAATTACACATAAATCTGCTATAAACATTGATGTTTAGGTTTTTGTGTGAAAATAATGTTTATTTTTCTGGCATAAAGGCTTAGGAGTGCAGTTAGTGAATTGTGTGATAGTTGCATGTTCAGTTTTTAAGAAAATTGTCAAACTGTTTTCTAGAGAGGTTATACATTTCACATTCCCTTCAGTAATGCATGAGTGAGCCAGTTTCTCTGCTTCTTTGCCAGCATGTTAATATTTTTTATTTTTGTCATTTTGATATATATGTAGTAATGCCTCATGTTGATTTTAATTTAAATTTTCCTAGTGGTTAATGATGTTGAACATGTTTTTATGTGTTTATTTTTCATCTCTATATCTTCTTAAGTAAAATTTTCATTTTTTCCCATTTTCTTACTGTAACTTCTGTTTTTTACTATTGAGTTTTGAGAGTGCTTTATATATTCTAGATACTAGTCCTTTGTTAGATATGTGATTTGTAAATATTTTCTCCTCGTCTTTAGTTTGTCTTTTCATTCTCTTCCCCTGGGCTTTCACAGAACAAGTTTTTTTTTTTTAATTTTTTTATTGTTATGTTAATCACCATACATTACATAATTTGTTTTGGTGTAGTGTTCCATGATTCATTGTTTCTTCATAACACCCAGTGCTCCATGCAGAATGTGCCCTCTTTAATACCCATCACCAGGCTAACCCATCCCCCTACCCTCCTCCCCTCTAGAAACCTCAGTTTGTTTTTCAGAGTCCATCATCTCTCCTGGTTCGTCTCCCCCTCTGACATACTCCCCTTCATTCTTCCTCTCCTGCTATCTTCTTCTTTTTCTTTTTTCTTAAAATATGTTGTGTTATTTGTTTCAGATCTGTGATTCAACAGTCTTACACAATTCACAGCGCTCACCGTAGCACATATCTTCCCCAATGTCTATCACCCAGCCACCCCCTCCCTCCCACCCCCGACCACTCCAGCAACCCTCAGTTTGTTCCTGAGATTAAGAATTCCTCATATCAGTGAAGTCATATGATACATGTCTTTCTCTGATTGACTTATTTCACTCAGCATAACACCCTCCAGTTCCATCCACGTCGTTGCAAATGGCAAGATCTCATTCCTTTTGATGGCTGCATAATATTCCATTGTGTATATATACCACATCTTCACAGAACAAGTTTTTAATTTCAGTGTGGCCCATTTTATCAATTTTTCCTTTTATGGATCATTGATGTCAAGTCTGAGAAGTATTGGTTTAGCCCCAGATCCTGATAATATTCTCTTAGGTGATTTTCTAAAAGTTTTATAGGTTCATATTTTATTTTTAAATCTGTGATTCATTTTGAGCTAATTTTTGTATAAGGTATGCAGTTTAAGTCAAGGTTCCCTTTCTCTCTCTCTCTCTCTCTTTCTTTACTTATGGATGTACAGCATAATTTATTGAAAATGTTGTCCTTCCTTCATGGAATTGGCTTTGCACCTTTGTCAAAAGTTAGTATAGCATATTTGTGTGGGTCTATTTCTGGGTCTGCCATTTTGTTCCTTTGATTTATGTGTCTGTTTCTCTGCCCATACCACACTGTCTTGATTACTCTAGCTATATAGTAAGCCTTAATATAGACAGAAAAATTTTTCCCAATTCTTCTCTGTCAAGATTGTTTTAACTACTCTTGGGCGTGTGCCTTTCCATATGGATTTTAGAATGATCTTATCTATGAAAAAAATCTTGCTAGTATTTTGATAGGAATTGCATTTGACTGTAGACCAGTTTGGGGAGAATTGACATTTTCGCTATAATGAGTCTTCCAATTCCTGGATGTGATATACATCTCTATTTATTTTAGTTTTCTTTGACTTCTTAAAATCAGCATTTGGTAATTTTTAGCATATAGATTATATACATGTTAAGTGTATAAGCAAGTTTTTCATTTTCCTTGGAGTGATTATAAATTGTTTTGTGTTTTTAATTTCAGTTTTGACATGTTTATTAGTATAATTGATTCTTGTGTGTCCTTTATATTTATTTAAATTACTGATAGATTGATTTTAACAATTTTATTTCATGATTTCTATTTGTCCTACCTATTCTGTGTTTCTTTTTCTCCTCTGAAGCAATAGCTTATTTTTTTCATTTAATTTCTCCCCTATTATCGAATTTTATGCTCTATTATTTTTATTTTGGTAGTCATTCTAAAATTAGCTTTTGAGTTCTAACTTAAGAAAGTCTAACATTAATCAATATAATCACCCCTTTTTAAACATACAAGGTTCTGTTAACATTTTAGCTCTAATCACATCACTCCTGGCTTACATGCTTTGACTTACATGCTATTGTTGTTTTAAGATTATAATTTTATTTATCTGTTTTGTTTAGCTCCATGAAACATTACTATTGCTATTTTATAAGAAGCAGTGTTTGTTTAAATCTAATCACATGTCTACCATTTTCTCAAATGGAGATGACTTTCCTTCTATTTGAAGTGTGTACTTTTCAAAGAAACTTATCCTTTTGTCATTATGATCATGTGCATGTTAGGCCTTCTTACTCCATGGTCCATGTCTCTTAACCTTTCTTTTATATTTTCTATATCCTTGTTTGGTTTGTACAAATATGATTCTGCTGTATTTTGAATAAATCACTGTAATCTACCTTCTAGTTCACTATTTTCTCTTTACCTCTTATTAACCTGCTATAGAATTTATTCATTGAATTTTAAATTTCAATTATTATATACTCAGTTCTTTTTCAAATGTTTAGTTATAATTTACCTTCTCATTTTTTACTCCTATCTTAATTCTTTTTCACCAAATATATTGGAATACTTCTATTCTGTGATAGATATTCTAATATCTAAAGTTTTCATACATTTGATCCTGTTCTTTGTTATTTTTGTTGGCTTTTATTCATAGCAGTTTGTGTTCTTGTGTGTTTTGTGAATTTTAATGACCATGAGTTGATATTTCTTAGAATACTGGGAATTCTTTGAGGCTTGCCTTGGAGGTGCATTACATCAGGGAAGATTTATATTTCCTTCTGTTTTATGTCTGGAATCACTTAATTCTTGGCTTGAGGTTTCTTTAGACTACCCAGATAGTATGAATTCAGGATACAAACCATAACATATTGCAGTTAATAATACTTGGGGGGGGGTTGTTTTGTTTTATTTTGTTTTGGGGTTTTGTTTTGTTATGACTCTCCATTTATTCTGCACTAAGGTCAGGCAGTTTTCCCTGCAATTCTTTGTGGGGGCTTGAGGGAAGCAGATTGGGATTATTTTTAGTAAACTTTACATAAAAGGTGTAGCACTTTGTGTCTCATCTTTATTATAGGAATCACTTATTATGCTTTATAACTTGAACAAGCCCTAGTCTTTTTTTCTCCCTCTCAACTTCTGGGAGGCTGTGGAAATCTAAGATCAAGTCATTTAAGTAGATATATGATCTCAAAAGAAGAGTAGATTGCTGTGCTGCATTTACCTCTCTGGGTTCTCGTATTCACTTAGTTTTGACTTCTAAATATTCTTTAGTATCTTGCCAGGTCACTGATGACTTAAAAAAAAAGAGGTTTTAATACTTAATCTAGCATTTTAATATTTTCATTAGGAGGTCAGGCAGGTATCTAGCCCACCATACTAATAGAAATGGATGTTCATTTTTCTTTTGAAGGCAATTAAAGTGAAGGTTATAGTTATCCTTACTAGTACTTACAATGACTTAAAATAATTTCTGAACCTAAGATAGATACTTTGGTTCAAAATTAACAAAGGGCATATAACTAAATAAATCATCTATCACATACAGATATTCAGTGTGGGGGGATCCCCTCTATAAATAAACAAAAGTAAATGTTAGAACAAATGGGAACATTTGTACTGTTATGGCTTCTCTACCATTTTTTTTTTTACAATTTTTTTTATCGAGATGTATGAGATGTTCTTTACAACAATCCTGTGAAGTTGCTATTTTCATTGTGCAATCAAGGTGTTCTAAGAGTTGAAGCTGGTAATGAATGAGAATAATAATAGCTGCATTATATTTCATTGACTTGATATATTCTTTTTCTTTGTTTTAAAGTTTTTACTTAAATACCAATTAGTTAACATACAGTGTAATATTAGTTTCATGTGTACAATTTAGTGATTCAAAACACTTCCATACAACACCCGGTGCTCATCACAAGTGTACTCCTTCATCTCTATACCGTTTCCCCCATTCCCCCACCTACCTCCCCTCTGGTAACCATCAGTTTGTTCTCTATAGTTAAGAGTCTGTTTCTTGGTTTGTCCCCTTCTCTTTTTTGTTCCTTTGTTCATTTGTTTTCTTTCTTAAATTCCACATATGAATGAGATCATATGGTATTGGTCTTTCTCTGACTTATTTCGCTTAGCATTATACTCTCTAGCTCCATCCATGTTGTTGCAAATGGCAAGATTTTCATTCTTTTTTTATGGCTGAGTAATACTCTGTTGTATATATTTACTACCTTTTCTTTATCCATTCATCAGTTGATGGACATTTGGGCTCTTTCCATAATTTGGCTATTGTTGATAATGCTGCTCTAAGTATTGGGGTGCATGTATCCCTTTGAGTTAGTATTTTTGTATCTTTTGTGTAAATACCTGGTAGTCCAATTCCTGGATTGTAGGGTAGTTCTATTTTTAACTTTTTGAGGAAGCTCTATACTGTTCTCCAGAGTGGCTGCATCAGTTTGCATTCCCACCAACAATGTAAGAGGGTTTCCCTTTCTACACATTCTCACCAACACCTGTTGTTTCTTGTGTTGTTAATTTTAGCTATTTGACAGGTGTGAGGTGGTATCTCATTGTAGTTTTCATTTATACTTCCCTGATGATGAGTGCTGTTGAGCATCTTTTCATGTGTCTGTTGGTCATCTGGATCTTTGGAAAAATGTCTATTCATGTTTTCTGCCTACTTTTTAACTGGATTGTTTTTTGAGTGTTGAGTTTTATAATTTTTTTATATATTTTTCTTTAATTGTCACTTGTTAGCATTCAGGTTAGTTCCAATCTTTTGTTGTTTTTTATTTTTTTGTTATAAACACTAAGGTCATAAATATCATTGATACGCATTTCATCCTCTTTTTTTCCTTATAAGAGCATTCTTTGAAATAGGATTTTTAGGTAATAGAGTATGGAAAACTTTAATTATTAAAAGTCTCATTTAGGTATGGTGACTTGAGATACTACATTTCTCAAGTTTCATGTAATAAACCAGAGAACCAAGAAAAACATTATACTGTTGCTATGGTGGTAACCTCAGGATCTTTACTAGTAATTTTTTTCCAGGACTTTGACTGCTCTTGTATCTGCTCATTTGTAAAAAGACTTTTTCCTTTTAGTTGTCAAACTGTCTCCTTCATTAGTAGAAGCCCATAGGCCTTAGATGTGAAACAGGTTTATACAAGTTGATTACAATACAACAGTTTGAATTTAGACAAAAAACTGTTTGAAATGGAAGAATGATGTAAACTCTTAGCACTATATTTAAAAAGATCACTGGTTTACTTGGGCCTGGGCAGCATGGCTGTAACCAGGGTACATAGGTACAAGAGCATCTGGCTCCTGGGTCCCAAATAGACCAGGTTGGGCCACTTGCCACTGACAAAATCCAAAGGCAAAGAGATAAATGGTGGTGAAACAGGAAGGGAATATATTTCAGTGAGACCAATACTGGGAAGACAGCAGACTAGTGTCTCAAAGACTGTCTCTGAAGTGGTGAAAATACTTCTATGTTTATATAAGGAAAATGTGGGACAAAGGTCTATGAAGGTGGGCAGTAAAGGTCAAGTTGATCATTGTCTTGGAGTTAATCTCTTGGGGTCAGTCACTCATAGTCTTCTGGCTCAGGGTAGTCCTTACTGCTTGAGAAGGTAATTTCATTTCCCATCATGGGAGGCTTTGCCCTCTGTGTCTTTTTTTTGTTTTTTGTTTTCTTTAAGTAGACTCCATGCCCAGTGTGGAGCCTGGCGTGGGGCTTAAACTCACAACCCCAAGATCAAGACCTGAGCTGACATTGAGAGTTGAACGCCTAACCAACTGAGCCACCCAACACCTCTGCCCTCTGTGTCTTTTGCCCGAGTAAGAGACAATCTGGAAAGAAGAACTTAATCATTTAGGAAGTACAGACTGGCCTCTAAATATCTATCCACTCTTGAAAAGTTGTGAGAATTGTGATTTAAGAATTGAGATTCTTTGACCATTTCCTTTAGTTAGCTTGTAGCAACAAGACAAGCTGGGGGTCTTGGTGCTGCTGCTATTGTACCTACTAAGCTATGTCCACAGAATTACCAAAGCAAGACTCATTCCATAGGGTCCTGCCAGCTACTAGAGTGACACCCAACCCTGCTCCCACCTCCTTTTACAGAGTATGGAGAATATGAGATACCATAACCATTTCCCTCTCCGGTGAGTATCTTTCCTTTTTCTTCCTCCCTGGGTTGAGGGAGACTAGGAAATAGTCTTAAAGATTGCTTAGGTTTTATCTTGTGACTGTGTTCTCTTTGTAAAGGCCTAGTTATGTAGAGGGAAAAGAACCTAATCTTGTTTCCCCGCCAGGGAAGACAAAGTAATCTTAATCAGATTAATTTAAATTTTCTTTTTGGGGACTGATGCAGTACCATTTTAAAGTCCTGACCACCAAGCTGTCAGGAAGTCTCATTGGATCCAAAGTTGGTTTACGAGGATGTCCTTCTATCCCGAAGACTGTCATTGTTATTATTGCTGCTACTATATTATTATCATCTTTTTTTACATTGCTGTATTTTTTTGGCTGTTATACAAATAGTGTGCTAATTTTAGACCAACTCTTTGAAACAAGTGTTATTATTATCCTCATTTTACAGGAAACTTGAGGCTTAGGTTAAGTATCTTTTCTGATGCAACAGAGCTAGGATTCAAACCTATTCTTGCTCTTAGCCAGTTCTATGTACTATATTTATATTGTCTCTCTATTAATATTAGAAAATAATCCATCTAAAATTTCTACAGGCTTTCAGTTCAAAATGTAACCCGCAGACCAGCGTCAAAGGCATTACCTGGCTGCTCATATTTAAAGAGGCAGAATCAGCCCTACCCCACACCAACCTGTTGAGTCATAATTTGTACTTTAACAAGATGCTCATTTGATTCTTATGCACATTAAAATTTGAGAAGGGCTGCTCTAAAACAATACTAAAGAGGCAGATTAGCTTGATCAAGGAAGATGTTCTGGAGGTGGGACATTAACTGATACTTGAAGATGGGTAGTTCCAACTTTGTCTACACATGATATGTAGTAATACTGAAAACTACTTCTGAAAAAAGTAAGCAAACAAAAACCTCTTCAGTTTTCTAGTCATTACCTGATTGGTCAATGTATTTATCCTGACCTCATTATGAGACACATAGTAGATATTCAACAAATACTTTAAAATGTGTTTTAAGACTCAGCTTCTTGGTGTGATATGCAGGTCCTCTCATCTGACTTCAGTATACATTTTTTAGTCCTAATCCCACTACACATTTCCATCTGTTTTATATTTCACTCACATTTAAATAATTTTTCATTCACTTATTTTTTATTCACTATATTCAACCATATAGCAAATATTTGTTTTGCCTCTATATCTACCAGGCATTGCAGAAGCAGTATATATTGACTGTATATATTATCTCATTTTCTGTATTCTTGATCCTCTGGCATTTGAGACCTTGATCCTGAAAAATCTGTCCCTCCCAGGGCTTTCTAATTCCTAGAAGTAGGAAACACCTCCCCTATGAGCATGCTTTTGATCTACAAGCCAACCAACGCAGAGCCCACACCCAACATGCTCTTTATGAAACTCACACACAACAAGCATACATTTCCCCTTGACCTAAATCACTCTAGGACCAGGTACTAGACAACTAAGGACAATCCCTACAGCTGAGAGCCCTCTGAAATTATTCAAACTCTCCAATCCTAAATTTACTGAGAGGACCTATCCTGCTTTGCCCTTCCTTCCCAAGACCACTCCAATAAAGACCCTGGGCGATGCTCTCCCCACTTCCTCATCTGCCAACATTAGTACTTCCCTATGTGGTCCTGTGAACCATGCCATGCCTCCTGTTTTTAGGTATCTGTGAGTATCAACTTCTTCCTTCATCACAATCCTTTGTGTGTTTTTGTGTCTTACTGTATCTGATGAAAACAAATCCCCAGTGCATTTCTAGAACAAAGGGGTTAACAATGGTTATTCTCATAGAAACTGCATTCTAGGTAGGGGCACATAGGGGAGGAAAAAAATGTTGGTATTCACTTTATATGCACCAAAATATCTGTACTGATTATTACAGCCAATGTCTGTTTTGATTGGTCAGTCGCCATACCAATCATTAAAGATTTTGAATAACATCTCTCTTAGGTAAACTCTAATCCCATTTTTCTTATCAACTAAGTTTCTTTAGAGAGTAAGAGATGAGGCAGGAAGTGAAACCTTAGTCTTGGGATTTAAAATCCTATGTTCTTTCTCTTTTAAAATATAATTCGGAACTACTTAACACTTAAGCCCCTTTTGACTTTGTTGGTAATGCCCTTTTTCTTCTCTTCTCTGGGTTTAGAAATCTTATTTCTAACTTAACTGCTACATCTTCCATAGAGACTTCTCTGGCATCCCCAGGCAAATTTCACTACTTTTTTTTTTGCACCTTGCTTATGCATCTGTTAGAATTCTTCATTTTGTTTTGTTTACATATCTGTCTCTTCTGTTACCTTCTTAGCTCTCTGAGGACAAGGGAGATATTTAAATTGTTACCTTCAGTACCTAGCACAGCACTGCACACACACAGTAGGATCTCAGTAAATGCTGGAATGAAATGACTAATCATCAGGAGACTTGTAGAAGGGCTTGCTCCTTGGAACCTAAGTTCTAAATATAACTTTCCTCATCAACTAGTATAATCTTGTATGTATACGTGGTAAAGGAGGATATTTGAGGTAGGCCAACAAAACAGTGAGGTATTCTTTAGTGTGTTCAAGGAATGGGAAACTTATTGGACCAGTAACTTTGAACTTTATCTGGCTCAGACCTTGATGACCCAGGTCCACTGTGATAGTGAAATCCTTGGACAAAAATTTTGACTATGGAATTATTCATCCTTTTAA
Source organism: Eumetopias jubatus (assembly GCF_037043125.1). Classification (NCBI taxonomy): domain Eukaryota; kingdom Metazoa; phylum Chordata; class Mammalia; order Carnivora; family Otariidae; genus Eumetopias; species Eumetopias jubatus. Next base: position 58,337,714 of record NW_028274811.1, on the reverse strand, counting down.
GGACAGGTGAAAGAAAAAAAGAATTCACTGGCCCATTTCTCAGTAGAACTAAGCTGATCTCATATGAACTAGGAAGGCAAATCCTAGCAAGTAAGCTTCATTTGTTCTAATTTTCATAATTTAAACTTCTGCTGATGAGCCTATACCATAATACTCTAATCAAGGAGCAGAGACAATTTCGTCTTGTCATCTGGCAGCTATTCATTAATATTGGTGACTGATAAAGGCTAGACAAATTAATAAAAATAGTTTTTGTGAGTCTAGGATAAACAGTTGAAGCTAGGCCAACTGTTCCTTTTCCTGTAATTATAGAGTTAAACACCTTAGTATTTTTGTGACTCAGGTAACCACTGTGGGAACTACGTAACTGGTGAGATGTGGCAGAAAATAAAATCTTTGTCGTTAGCCCTCTGGGCTAGTCATCCTTGCCTCTGAGCTGTGCTTACATGGAGGTTGTGTACAATACAGACATAACTGACATCAAAGCAAACATAATGCAATAGCTTTCCAAGAGAGAAAGCTTTGTTGTTACCTTAGGGTCTGACATTACTTTTGACATTCTAAATCTCAGTGTTTATGAGAAACATCAATAATAATAACCACCCTTTGCATGGGTACAGCACCTTTCTCCCCAGGCTCTGAGTGTTTCACAAGTATGAAGTGTTCTGTGTGGAAGGGGAAGATGGAGTGGGAGAATCTGGCCCCAGACAATTAGGAGCTGAACTTTTTCTCTACAGTGAGCATGGAACATAAGGAGGACAATTTAGGACAGGAAATGAAGGACATTGGGTCCAGCTGAGACTGTAAGAGGAATTTAGCAAGATGGTAATGACCTGACTCAGAGTTTGTCCAGCTAAAATTCACCATGACTCTAAAAAAAAACAAAACAGAACAAAAACGAGAAAAACACCTCAGAAATAACTGGATCCATGGATATCTCTGGTATTTGCTCATAACAGTTAAAGTATCAGATAAAGTTTAATCGTAACTGCTGGCTTCACAAACTCATCTAATGTAACTTCAAAACTATTTTGTCTTAATTTGTTAACGTCTTATAAACACAGTCAAAACATTCCTTTTGGTCTGGGGATTTCAGGCATTAAAAACACCACCACCACCACCATATATCGTTTGTTGTTTTTAGGTGTTGGTCTCTGAGGGCAGGATCTATGTCTTACTTCATGTTGGTATCCCTAGCTTCTAAACTATGCCTTTCCCATATTAAATGCATAATAAATGTTTGCTTAAACTGAAATTTTGCAGGTGCTTTATAAAAACTTTTTCATAGTCTTTGCTCAGTTACCATTGGTTTTCAATTTTTTTTGTTTATGGAAAATTTTGCACATATAACGGTATAGATGTAAATTTTTCTAAAATGTTATCTGGAATTTTCTGTTTTAAACATAATTTCCACATAAGATCTATATAAATTATTAGGGGTGCCTGGGCGGCTCAGTCGGTTAAGCATCTGCCTTCGGCTCACGTCATGATCCCATGGTCATGGGATCGAGCCCCACGTTGAGCTCTCTGCTTCATGGGGAGCCTGCTTCTCCCTCTCCCTTTGCCTCTCTCCCTGCTTGTGTTCTCTCTTGTTATCTCTGCCACTATCTGTCTCTCTCTCTCTCAAATAAATTTAAAAAATCTTAAAAAAATTTAGAAATCTATATAAATTTTTAAAAAGCAAAAATTATATTTAATTTTAAAAGAAGTAATGAGTTTTTCAAAACTATTTAAACTTCTTTTCTTGGAATAGAACCTTTAGATTCAACTGGGATGGTTGAAATTTTCTCCAGAAATGTTATGTTATATTTTGTAGGTTAATATTTATATAATAGCTGAAATGGTAATATGCCTTTCAAAATTCCACATAGATGATATTTGTAGAGCTTATTTCTTTGGTGCAGTGTAACAGCTGCGCAAAGTGATTTTGTGTTTTGCAAAGAAAGATGTGGTGCTGGTGAGAACAGCTCTTTAATATTTTGTAAAGCACAGCATAATATAAGAAGTAACCACTGCAAAGGGAACCCTAAGAAATAAGTCTGGTAGGTTTTAAAGATGTGGATGATGTTCCCACACTGTTCTTTTTTACCCCACATCTTAGCGAGTACTTGTTATTTCTTGTCTTTTTGATAACAGCCATTCTAACAGGTGTGAGATGATACTCATTGTGGTTTTGATTTACATTTCCCTGATGATTAGTGATATTGAGCATTTTTACCTGTGTTTCTTGGCCATCTGTGTGTCTTTTTTGGGACAAGGTCTATTCAGATCCTCTGTCATTTTTTAATTGGGTTGTTTTTTTGCTGTTGAGTTGTAGGAGTTCTTTATATATTTTGGATATTAATCCCTTATCTGATAAATGATTTGCAAATATTTTCTCCCATTTAGTAGGCTGCCTTTTCATTTTTGTTGATGATTTTCTTTGCTGTGCAGAAACTTTTTAGTTAGATGTAGTCCCAATTGTTTGTATTTCTTTTGTTGACTTTGCTTTTGGTGTCACATCCAAAATACCATCACCAAGGCAGATGACAGAATGCTTATCATCTATGTTTTCTTCTGGGAGTTTTATGGTTTCAGGTCCTATGTTCAAATCTTTCATCCACTTTGAGTTGATTTTTGTGTATAGTGTAAGACAGTGGTCCAGTTTCATTCTTTTTCGTGTGGCTGTCCAATTTTCCTAGCACCTTTTATTGTAGAGACTGTCCTTTCCCCATTGTGTATTTTTGTATTTTTTGTCATAAAGTAATTGACCATATATACATGTATTTATTTCTGGGCTCTCTGTTCTGTTGATCTATGTGTCTGTTTTTATGCTAACATCATACTGTTTTATGATAACCTTGGAAATCAGGGAGCACGAGGCCTCTAGCTTTTTCTTTCTTTCTCAAGATTGCTTTGGCTTTTCAGGGTCTTTAGTGGTTCTGTACAAATTTTACGATTGTGCAGTCCTTTGGGTCTCCTGGACATAAGCCCTGTTGATTTTCAAAGCCAGACATTTTGGGACTCCACTATCCAATGCCGGTCCTAAGGCTTGGGATGTCTCCTCAAGGAGAAGCTTTGTTTGTGAGATCCTCCCTGATTTGGGGATTGCTACACTGGAGATGGGGTATTTGGTGAGACTATGTGTCCACTTCCCCGTCTATTTTTTTTTTTAATTTAAATTTTAGGTAGTTAACATACAGTGCAACATTGGTTTCTGGAATAGAATTCAGTGATTTATCGCTTACATCCAACACCCAGTGCTCATCATAACAAGTACCCTCTTTAATGCCCATCACCCATCTAGCCCAACCCCCACCCACTTCCCTCCATCAACCCTCAATTTGTTCTCTATCATTATGAGTCTCTCATGGCTTGATTCCCTCTCCTTTTTTTTTCTTTCTATTTATTTGACAGAGAAAGAGAGAGAGACAGTGAGAGAGGGAACACAAGCAAGGGGAGTGGGAGAAGGAGAAGCAGACTTCCCACTGAGCAGGGAGACCTACACAGGGCTCAATCCCAGGCCTCTGGGACCATGTCCCAAACCAAAGGCATACTCAACGACTGAGCCACCCAGGTGCCCCTCTCTCTCTCTTTTTTTTCTTTTTCCCCTTCCATTTATCCATTTGTTTTGTTTCTGAAATTCTACGTGTGAGTGAAATCATACTGTGTTTGTCTTTCTATGACTGACTGACTTTACTTAGCATAATACACTCTAGTTCTATCCATGTCATTGCAGATGGCAAGATTTCATTCTTTTTGATGGCTGAGTGATATTCCATTGTGTGTGTGTGTGTGTGTGTGCGCGCGTGTGTGTGTGTGTGTGTATCACATCTTCTTTATCCATTCATCAGTCAATGGACATTTGATCTCTCTGCATAGTTTGGCTATTGTTGATAATACTGCTATAAACATTGGGGTGCATGTATCCCTTCGAATCAGTATTTTTTGTATCCTCTGGGTAAATACCTAGTAGTGCAATTGCTGGATTATAGAGTTCTATTTTTAACTTTTTTTTAAAGATTTTATTTATTTATTTGAGAAAGAGAGAGCGAGAGATAGCACAAGCAGGGCAAGGGGCAGAGGTAGCAGCAGGCTCCCTGTTGAACAGGAAGCCCGATGCAGGCCTTGATCCCAGGACCCTGGGACCATGGCCTGAGCCAAAGGCAGATGCTTCACTGACAGCCACCCAGGCGCCCATCTGTTTTTAACTTTTTGAGGAACTTCCTCCATACTGTTTTCCAGAGTGGCTGTATCAGTTTGCATTCCCATCAATTGTAAGAGGGCTCCCCATTCTCTGCATCCTCACCAACAACTGATGTTTCTTGTGTTGTTAATTTTAGCCATTCTGACTGATGTGAGGTGGTATCTTATCAAGGTTTTGATTTGTATTTCCCTGATGATGAATGATGTGGAGCATCTTTTGATGTGTCTGTTAGCCTTCTGGATGTCTTCTTTGGAAAAGTGTCTATTCATGTCTTCTGCTCATTTCTTAATTGGGTTATTTGTTTTTTAGGTGTTGAGTTTGGTAAGTTATTTGTTGATTTTGGATACTAACCCTTTATCAGATCCGTCATTTGCAAATATCTTCTCCTATTCTGTAGGCTGCCTTTTAGTTTTGTTTATTGTTTATTGTTTCCTTTGCTGTGCAGAAGCTTTTTATCTTGATGAAGTCCCAATAGGTCATTTTTGCATTTGTTTCCCCTGCCTGTGGTGATATGTTTAGTAAGAAGTTTCTTGTCAAAAAGGTTGCTGCCTGTGTTCTCCTCTAGGATTTTGATGGTTTCCTGTCTCACATTAAGGTCTTTCATCCATTTTGAATTTATTTTTGTGTATGATGTAAGAAAGTGGTCCAGTTTCATTCTTCGGCATGTTGCTTCCATTTTTCCCAATACCATTTATTGAAGAGACTGTCTTTTTTCCATTAGATACTCTTTCCTGCTTTGTCGAAGATTAGTTGACCATAGAGTTGTGGGTCCATTTCTGGATTTTCTATGGGTCCCATTGATCTCTGTGTCTGTTTTTGTGCCAGTACCATAATGTTTTGGTGACTACAGCTTTGTAATACAACTTGAAATCCGGAATTGTGATGCCTCCAGTTTTTTCCTTTTTAGAATTGCTTTGGTTATTTGGGGTCTTTTTGGTTCCATATAAATTTTAGGATGTTTTTCTAGCTCTGTGAAAAATGCTGGTGGTATTTTGATAAGAATTGCTTTAAATGTGTAGATTACTTTGGGTAGTAAAGACATTTTAACAGTGTTCTTCCAATCCATGAGTATGAATGCTTTTCCATTTCTTTGTGTCCTCTTCAGTTTCTTTCTTTCTTTTTTTTTTTAAATTTAAATTCATTTAGCCAATGTATAGTATATCATTAGTTTCAGATGTAGAGTTCAATAATTCATCAGTTGCATATAACACCCAGTACTCATCACATCATGTGCCCTCCTTAATACCCATCTCCCAATTACCCCAACCTCCCTCCCACCTTCCCTCCAGCATCCCTCAATTTGTTTCCTATATTTAATAGTCTCTTATGTTTTATCTGATGACTTCCCATTCAGTTTTCCCTCCCTTCCCCCATGATCCTCTGCGCTGTTTCTTATGTTCCACATATGAGTGAAACCATATGATAATTGTCTTTCTCTGACTGACTTATTTCGCTCAGCATATTACCTTCCAATTCCATCCACATCAATGTAAATGGTAAGTATTCATCCTTTCTGATGGCTGAGTAATATTCCATTGTATGTGTGTGCGTGTGTGTGTGTGTGTGTGTGTACCACATCTTCTTGATCCATTCATCTGTTGATGGACCTCTTGGCTCTTTCCACAGTTTGGCTATTGTGGACATTGCTGCTATAAACATTGGCATGCAGGTGCCCCTTCGGATCATTACTTTTGTATTTTTGGGGTAAATACCTACTAGTGCAATTGCTAGGTCATAGGGTAGCTCTGTTTTTAACTTCTTGAGGAACCTCCATACTGTCTTCCAGAGTGGCTGCTGCAGTTTGCATTCCCACCAACACTGTAAGAGAGTTCCCCTTTCTCTGCATCCTCACCAACATTTGTTTGCTGACTTGTTAATTTTAGCCATTCTAACAGATGTGGGGTATTATCTCATTGTGGTTTTGATTTGTATTTCCCTGATGCTGAGTGATGTGGGACATTTTTTCATATGTCTGTTGGCCATTTGTATGTCTTCTTTGGAGAAATGTCTGTTCAAGTCTTCTGCCCATTCTTGAATGGATTATTTGTTTTTTGGGTGTTGAATTTGATAAGTTCTTTATAGATCTTGGATACTAGACCTTTGTCTGATATGTCTTCAGTTTCTTTCATAAGTATTCTATAGTTTTCACAATACAGATCTTTTCTTCTTTAGTTAGATTTATTCCTAGGTATTTTGTTGATTTTGATGCAATTGTAAATGGGATCAATTCCTTGATTTCTTTTTCTGCTACTTCATTATTGGTGTATAGAAATGCAACAGATTTCTGCCTATTTATTTTATATCCTGTGACTTTGTTGAATTCATATGAGTTCTAGCAATTTTTTGCTGGAGTCTTTTGGGTTTTCTATGTACAGTATCATGTCGTCTGCATATAGTGAAAGTTTAACTTCTTGTGAATTTGGATGCCTCTTATTTCTTTTATGTTGTCTGATTGCTGAGGCTAAGACTTACAGTACTATGTTAAATAGTAATGGTGAGAGTGGACATCCCTGCCTTGTTCCTGACCATGGGGGAAAGCTCTCTGTTTTTCCACATTGAGGATGTTACTAGCTGTGGGTCTTTTGTATATGACTTTTATGATGTTGAAGTATGTTCCCTCTATCCCTACTTTGTTGAAGGTTTTTATCAGGAAAGGACGCTTTATTTTGTCAAATGCTTTTTCTGCACTTTTCTATTGAGAGGATCATATATGGTTCTTATCCTTTCTTTCATTAATATGGTGTATCACATTGATTGATTTGAGAATATTGAATCATGCCTGCAGCATGATTCCCACTCGATTGTGGAATACTATCCCACTTGATTGTGGTAATTCTTTTAATATCCTGTTGAATTCAGTTTGCTAGTATTTTATTGAGAATTGTTGCATCCATGTTCATCATGTAATTCTCCTTTTTAGTAGGGTCTTTGGTTTTGAAATCAAGGTAATGCTGGCCTTGTAGAATGAGTTTGGGAGTTTTCCTTCCATTTCTATTTTTTTTGGAGCAGTTTCAGAAGAATAGGTATTAACTCTTCTTTAAATGTTTGGTAGATTTCCCTGGGAAGCCATCTGATCCTGGACTCATGTTTGTTGGGAGATTTTTGATTACTGCTTCAATTTCCTTGCTGGTTATGGGTCTGTTCAAATTTTCTATTTCTTCCTGTTTCAGCTTTGGTAGTTTATATGTTTCTAGGAATTTATCCATTTCTTCCAGATTGCCCAATTTGTTGGCATATAATTGCTTATAATATTCTCTTATAATTGTTTGTATTTCTGCAGTGTTGGTTATGATCTCTCCTTTCTCATTCATGATTTTATCTATTTGGGTCCTTTCTCTTTTCTTTTTGATAAGTCTGGCTAGGGGATTAACGATCTTGTTAATTCTGTCAAAGAACCAGCTCCTAGCTTTGTTGATCTGTCCTACCTTTTTTTTTTTTATTTCTATAGCTTTTATTTCTGCTCTGATCTTAATTATTTCTCTTCTTCTGCTGGTTTAGGCTTTATTTGCTGTTCTTCCAGCTTCTTTAGGTATAAGTTTAGGTTGTGCATTTGAGACTATTCTTGCTTCTTGAGGAAGACCTGTATTGCTATATTCTTCCCTCTTAGGACTGCCTTCGCTGCATCCCAAAGGTTTTGATCCTGTTTTCATTTTCATTTGCTTCCTTGTATTTTTTTATTTCTTCTTTAGTTTCCTAGTGAACCCATTCATTCTTTAGTAGGATGTTCTCTAACCTCCGTCTATTTGCAATCTTTACTAATTTTTTCTTGTGGTTGACTTCAATTTTCATAGCATTCTGGTCTGAAAATATACATGGTATGATCTCAGTTTTTGTACTGGTTAAGGCCTGATTTGTGACCCAGTATGTGATCTCTTCATGGTTCCACATGCACTCGAGAAGAATTTGTATTCTGTTGTTCCTGTTGCTTAGGTGTTTATATACTAGTTTTCTTTCCCTCTTCTTTTCCGCTTCTTTATTTTCCATAATTTTGTCTTCTATATCACCAGTTTGTTCCTCTGCTTCTTCCATCCTCGTTGTGATTACATTCAGTCAGTTTTGCATCTGAGTTAAACATTTTTTTAAAAAAGATTTTATTCATTTATTTGACAGGGAGATAGCACAAACAGGCAGAGCGGCAGGTGGAGGGGATGCTGAGCAGGGAGCCCGATGTGGGATTCAATCCCAGGACCCTGGGATCATGACCCGAGCCGAATGCTGTTGCTTAACTGACTGAGCCAACCAGGCGCCCCTCAGTTAAGCATTTTTTATTTCAGCCTGACTTGTTTTTAGGTCTTTCATCTCTGAGGCCAAGGTTTCTCTGGTGTCTCTATGCTTCTTTCAAGCTCAGCTAGTATTCTTATGACTGTTGTTCCAAATTCTTGTCCAGATGTATTGCCTATATCTGTTTTGAGCAAATCCCTGACTGTGAGTTCTTCTTGATCTTTTTTTGGGGTGGGTTGAGGCGGGTAGAAGATGACATTACCCTGCACTCTCATCCCTGGGGAGGGGATATTTCAACTGCAGCTGTTCAGGAGGCCCTCACAGAAAAGTGAATATCTTCTCTTCTGTATCCGAGGCTTTTTTCAGATCCCTGTTCTCCCCATGTCTGTGCCTGGCTGTTGGTATGCTCAGTGCTACAGTTCTCCTATGTTTTATTTCTGGAGAGCAGCTGGGATTCAAAATAACAAATCTTAAAAGTACCTGTAATGCTCAGACCTGCTCCCTTGCCCTGGAGGAGAGCCTTAAGCACTGTGCCCAGCACCTTTATGTCTTAGAAAAGCAGCCACATGCCTGTGGGAGTGCCCAGAGTCTATGTTGAAACATAGTGAAAAGCGGCAACCAGGTTATCCGTGCTCTGTGTGTGCCTCTGTCCCCTGCTGTTAAATCATTTCTCAGCACCACCCGGCAGGTCTTTTGTCCTTGGAGAGGCAAAATACTCTCCTCCACATGCATTCCAGGAAGGAGAACATTCTCTCCCTGTGCAACCCAGGGGATCCCTACACCTTGGCATCTTGTGCAAACCCGACACACTGCTCTCTTTCCTGCTCTCTCCCTCTGTTCCTGACCTTGCTGTGTGAAAAGGATTCCCACCCCTCCACAGCACTGTGGCTTTTCTCTCTCCAAATTCACATTTTCAAACCTTGCACCTGCCACATTCTCTCCCTCCAATTATGCAGATTGTTTTCTTAATCCTCAGATCGATTTCCTAGTTGTTCAAAGTGATTTGATGTTGTTCCACTTGTGTTCGAAGGACAAGACAAGCCCAGGGTCCCCCTACTACTCTGCCTTCTTATCTCCTCCTGGTAAATTGTATTTTCAAAAAAATGATTCTTTTTATCTAAAATTTCAAATTTATTGTTATGACTTATTTAAAATAGCCTTTTAATATCTTTTTAATGGTTGATATCTGTAGTTATTTCTTCTTTTGCATTACAGTGTTGAAATCTGTGCCTTCTCTTTTCTCTCTCCCTCTATCTGCCTTGATAAATCTTGTTAGAGGATTGTCAATTTTAATAGTGTTTTCAAAGGATCAGTTTTTGCTTTTCTGAGCCTCATTGTAAGAATTTTTAGTTTTACTAATTTTGATATAATCTTTATTTCCTTTTTCTCTTGACTTTAATTTTGTATTCTTCCCCTAACTTCTTGTGAATAATGCTTACCTCATTTTCAATTTTACTTCTAGCATACATTTAATGTTAAAAATTTCTTTTGAAGCACTTCTTTAACCTGCATTTCACGAGTTTTGAGACTTCATATTTTTAGTTCAAAATATTTCCATGATTTGTCCAGTCCTTGCATCACTTAGAGATAGATTTCTTTTTTCCTTTCCTTCTTTTTTTTTAAATGTCAAACTTCCCCATAAATGTAATGCAGTTCAAATAGAATTCTTAATAGCGTTGTACATTGACCCAAACAAACTGAGTGTGAAATTTATGTGAGGAGATCATGGTCCAGAATAATTCTGAAAAAGTAGAACAAAGGGTGGGGGGGTCTTGTCTTAGCATATCTGTGACAATATAAAACTTTAATAATTGGAACAATATGGTATGGATTTAATGCCAAGTATCTGTGAGAACTAAGGCCTTGAGAGAGGAATGATTAGAATTTAGTTGGAAAAATAAGGTGTTAGTAAATAAATGATATTAAGTAAATAAATGATATTAGGAAAAGGGATCTTTTATACAGGAAAAAATTTGACTTTCATATGAATTAATTTATCGGTTTTCATTTATATTTAGTAATATTTCATAGATAGCTTCTAAAGTATTTTTCCACTAAGCATTGTCTTTTCTAAAGCAGAAATGTAGTTAAACTTGTATTGTCTAATTTTGTTTAACCAAAGTGTTTTTTGTCAGAATTGAATAAGATCTAAATGCTATTTTGGTTACTGTCTGACTTAATAAAAGGGAGTAACTGAATTTCTGCCAGAATTAGACTAAACAAACAATATTTAGATTTTCCATATCATTTTATTATAAAGTTCCGATTTCAATGTTGACCTTTCTTTTGATGTTTATATATTTTCCTCAGGCTATCACCTATTTTTATAGTTTAAAATATGTTTAATAGTTTAAAACAAAAGGTAAGTATTTTAAAACAACATGGTATTTCTTTCAAAAGCCAATTCATAAGCAAATCCATTTCTGATAAATTAACTATGAGACAGAAAAGGCAAAGAATTATAGTCTGTGATTCATAATGACTAAAACACAGACCCATTCTTTAGGGCTTTGTAAGCAAATTACATGATATTGAAAATGCTGTTGGTCAAATAACTTTAGCATTAGTACTTTAATATGTATGGCAGACCTTGGCAGGGAGTAGCAGGCAGTGGTCCTTATACATTAGCATGTAGAGTAACCACTTGAGAAGGCTGTTAAAAATTAATATCCCCATATACTGCCTGAGAGATCCCAGGTACAGATTTTAGAGGCATAGCCAGAGCTCTTCATTGGTAACAAGCATCTACGTGACTCTGATGCAAGAGCCCTTTGACCATGTTTTAGGAAAGGTGGGGAAGGAGAATCAGGGGGATCTCCTTTCTGGTTCTTTTTTTTTTTTCCTTTAAATTGTTTATTGTTATGTTAATCACCATACATTACATCATTAGGAACATGTAGTGTTCCATGATTCATGTTTGTGCATAACACCCAGTACTCCAAGCAGAACGTGCCCTCTTTAATACCCATCACCAGGCTAACCCATTCCCCCACCCCCTCCCCTCTAGAACCCTCAGTTTGTTTTTCAGAGTCCATCATCTCTCATGGTTCGTCTCCCCCTCCAATTTACTGCCCTTCATTCTTCCCCTCCTGCTATCTTCTTCTTTTTCTTTTTTCTTAACATATGTTGCATTATTTGTTTCAGAAGTACAGATCTGTGATTCAACAGTCTTGCACAATTCACAGCGCTCACCATAGCACATACCCTACCCAATGTCTATAACCCAGCTACCCCATCCCTCCCACCCCCCATCACTCCAGCAACCCTCAGTTTGTTTCCTGAGATTAAGAATTCCTCATATCAGTGAGGTCATATGATACATGTCTTTCTCTGATTGACTTATTTCACTCAGCATAACACCCTCCAGTTCCATCCACGTCATTGCAAATGGCAAGATCTCATTCCTTTTGATAGCTGCATAATATTCCATTGTGTATATATACCACATCTTCTTTATCCATTCATCTGTCGATGGACATCTTGGCTCTTTCCACAGTTTGCCGATTGTGGACATTGCTGCTATAAACATCGGGGTGCACGTACCCCTTGGGATCCCTAATTTGTATCTTTGTGGTAAATACCCAGTAGTGCAATTGCTGGATCGTATGGAAGCTCTATTTTCAACTGTTTGAGGAACCTCCCTACTGTTTCCAGGGTGGTTGCACCAGCTTGCATTCCCACCAACAGTGTAGGAGGGTTCCCCTTTCTCCGCATCCCCGCCAACATCTGTCGTTTCCTGACTTGTTAATTTTAGCCATTCTGACGGATGTGAGGTGGTATCTCATCGAGGTTTTGATTTGGATTTCCCTGATGCTGAGCGATATTGAGCACTTTTTCATGTGTCTGTTGGCCATTTGGATGTCATCTTTGGAAAAATGTCTGTTCATGTCTTCTGCCCATTTCTTCATTGGATTATTTGTTCTTTGGGTGTTGAGTTTGAGACGTTCTTCATAGATTTTGGATACTAGCCCTTTATCGGATATGTCATTTGCAAATATTTTCTCCCATTCTGTCGGTTGTCTTTTGGTTTTGTGGACTGTTTCTTTTGCTATGCAAAAGCTTTTTATCTTGATGAAATCCCAATAGTTCATTTTTGCCCCTGCTTCCCTTGCCTTTGGCGATGTTTCTAGGAAGAAGTTGCTGCGGCTGAGGTCGAAGAGGTTGCTGCCTGTATTCTCCTTTAGGATTTTGATGGACTCCTGTCTCACGTTTAGGTCTTTCAACCATTTGGAGTCTATTTTTGTGTGTGGTGTAAGGAAATGGTCCAGTTTCATTCTTCTGCATATGGCTGTCCAATTTTCCTAACACCATTTGTTGAAGAGACTGTCTTTTTTCCATTGGACATTCTTTCCTGCTTTGTCAAAGATGAGTTGACCATAGAGTTGAGGGTCCATTTCTGGGCTCTCGATTCTGTTCCATTGATCTATGTGTCTGTTTTTGTGCCAGTACCATACTGTCTTGATGATGACAGCTTTGTAATAGAACTGGAAGTCCGGAATTGTGATGCCGCCAGCTTTGCTTTTCTTTTTCAACATTCCTCTGGCTCTTCGGGGTCTCTTCTGGTTCCATACAAATTTTAGGATTATTTGTTCCATTTCTTTGAAAAAAGTGGATGGTATTTTGATGGGAATTGCCTTGAATGTGTAGATTGCTCTAAGTAGCATTGACATCTTCACAATGTTTGTTCTTCCAATCCATGAGCATGGAACGTTTTTCCATTTCTTTGTGTCTTCCTCAGTTTCTTTCCTGAGTATTTTATAGTTTTCTGAGTACAGATCCTTTGCCTCTTTGGTTAGATTTATTCCTAGGTATCTTATGGTTTTGAGTGCAATTGTAAATGGGATCGACTCCTTAATTTGTTTCTCTTCTGTCTTGTTGTTGGTGTATAGGAATGCCACTGATTTCTGTGCATTGATTTTATATCCTGCCACTTTACTGAATTCCTGTATGAGCTCTAGCAGTTTTGGGGTGGAGTCTTTTGGGTTTTCCACATAAAGTATCATATCATCTGCAAAGAGTGAGAGTTTGACTTCCTCTTTGCCGATTGGATGCCTTTGATCTCATTTTGTTGTCTGATTGCTGTGGCTAGGACTTCTAATACTATGTTGAATAGCAGTGGTGATAGTGTACATCCCTGCCACGTTCCTGACCTTAGGGAGAAAGCTCTCAGTTTTTCCCCATTGAGAATGATATTTGCTGTAGGTTTTTCATAGGTGGCTTTTATGATATTGAGGTATGTACCCTCTATCCCTATACTCTGCAGAGTTTTGATCAAGAAAGAATGCTGTACTTTGTCAAATGCTTTTTCTGTATCTATTGAGAGGATCATATGACTCTTCTTCTTTCTTTTGTTAATGTATTGTATCACGTTGATTGATTTGCGGATGTTGAACCAACCTTGCAGCCCAGGGATAAATCCCACTTGGTCATGGTGAATAATCCTTTTAATGTACTGTTGGATCTTATTGGCTAGTATTTTGGTGAGAATTTTTGCACCCATGTTCATCAAGGATATTGGTCTGTAATTCTCCTTTTTGCTGGGGTCTTTGTCTGGTTTGGGGATCAAGGTAATGGTGGCCTCATAAAAGAGTTTGGAAGTTTTCCTCCCCATTTCTTTTTTTTGGAACAGTTTCAGGAGAATAGGTATTAATTCTTCTTTAAATGTTTGGTAGAATTCCCCTGGGAAGCCATCTGGCCCTGGGCTTTTGTTTGTTGGGAGATTTTTGATGACCGCTTCAATTTCCTTAGTGGTTATAGGTCTGTTCAGGTTTTCTGTTTCTTCCTGGTTCAATTTTGGTCGTTGATAACATCTCTAGGAATGCACCCATTTCTTCCAGGTTATCTAATTTGCTGGCATAGAGTTGCTCACAATATGTTCTTATAATTGTTTGTATTTCTTTGGTGTTGGTTGTGATCTCTCCTCTTTCATTCATGATTTTGTTGATTTGGGTCATTTCTCTTTTTTTTTTTGATAAGTCTGGCCAGGGGTTTATCAATCTTGTTAATTCTTTCAAAGAACCAGCTCCTAGTTTCGTTGATCTGTTCTCCTGTTCTTTTGGTTTCTATTTCATTGATTTCTGCTCTCATCTTTCTTATTTCTCTTCTCCTGCTGGGTTTAGGCTTTATTTGCTGTTTTTTCTCTAGCTCCTTTAGGTGTAGGGTTAGGTTGTATATTTGAGACCTTTCTTGTTTCTTGAGAAAGACTTGTATTGCTATATACTTTCCTCTTAGGACTGCTTTTGCTGCATCCCAAAGATTTTGAACAGTTGTGTCTTCATTTTCATTGGTTTCCATGAATTTTTTCAATTCTTCTTTAATTTCTTGGTTGACCCATTCATTCTTTAGTAGGATGCTCTTTAGCCTCCATGTATTTGAGTTCTTTCCGACTTTCCTCTTGTGATTGAGTTCTAGTTTCAAAGCATTGTGGTCTGAAAATATGCAGGGAATGATCCCAATCTTTTGGTACCGGTTGAGACCTGATTTGTGACCTAGGATGTGATCTATTCTGGAGAATGTTCCATGGGCACTAGAGAAGAATGTGTATTCTGTTGCTTTGGGATGGAATGTTCTGAGTATGTCTGTGAAGTCCATTTGGTCCAGTGTGTCATTCAAAGTCTTTATTTCCTTGTTGATCTTTTGTTTAGATGATCTGTCCATTTCAGCCAGGGGGGCGTTAAAGTCCCCCATTATTATTGTATTGTTGTCAATGTGTTTCTTTGCTTTTGTTATTAATTGCCTTATATAATTGGCTGCTCCCATGTTAGGGGCATAGATATTTACAATTGTTAGAGATTCTTGTTGGATAGACACTTTAAGTAGGATATAGTGTCCTTCCTCATCTCTTATTACAGTCTTTGGTTTAAAATCTAATTTTTCTGATATAAGGATTGCCACCCCAGCTTTCTTTTGGTGTCCATTAGCATGGTAAATGGTTTTCTACCCCCTCACTTTCAACGTGGGGGTGTCTTTGGGTCTAAAATGAGTCTCTTGCAGACAGCATATCGATGGGTCTTGTTTTTTAATCCAATCCTATAGCCTGTGTCTTTTGATTGGGGCATTTAGCCCATTTACATTCAGGGTAACTATTGAAAGGTATGAATTTAGTGCCATTGTATTGCCTGTAAGGTGACTGTTAGTGTCTATTGTCTGTGTGCCTTTCTGGTCTATGCTGCTTTTAGGCTCTCTCTTTTCCTAGAGGACCCCTTTCAATATTTCTTGTAGGGCTCGTTTCGTGTTTGCAAATTCCTTTAGTTTTTGTTTGTCCTGGAAGCTTTTTATCTGTCCTTCTATTTTCAATGACAGCCTAGCTGGATATGGTATTCTTGGCTGCATGTTTTTCTCGTTTAGTGCTCTGAAGATATCATGCCGGTCCTTTCTGGCCTGCCAGGTCTCTGTGGATAGGTCTGTTGCCAATCTAATGTTTCTACCCTTGTAGGTTACATATCTCTTCTCTCGAGCTGCTTTCAAGATTTTCTCTTTGTCTCTGAGCCTCATAAGGTTTACTATTAGATGTTGGGGTGTTGACCTATTTTTACTGATTTTGAGAGGGGTTCTCTGTGCCTCCTGGATTTTGATGCCTGTTTCCTTCCCCACATTAGGGAAGTTCTCTGCTATAATTTGCTCTAGTATACCTTCTGCACCCTCTCTCTTTCTTCTTTTTCTGGGATCCCAATTATTCTAATGTTGTTTCATCTTATGATATCACTTATCTCTCGAATTCTGCCCTCGTGATTCAGTAGTTGTTTATCTCTCTTTTTCTCAGCTTCTTTATTTTCTATCATTTGGTCTCCTATATCACTGATTCTCTCTTCTGCCTCATTTATCCTAGCAGTTAGAGCCTCCATTTTTGACTGCACCTCATTAATAGCCTTTTTGATTTCGACTTGGTTAGATTTTAGTTCTTTTATTTCTCCAGAAAGGGTTTCTCTAATAACTTCCATGGTTTTTTCAAGTGCAGCTAGTATCTGTAAAATCATCATTCTGAACTCTAGTTCTGACATCTTACTAATGTTTATATTGATTAGGTCCCTGGCAGTTGGTACTGCCTCTTGTTCTTTTTTTTTTTTTGAGGTGATATTTTCCATCTTGTCACTTTGTCCAGAGGAGAATAGATGAATGAGATAACAAAATACTAACAGGGTAGCAATGTCCCCAGAATATATACACTAAACAAATCAGAAAAGACCTGAAACCAGGGGAAAAGAAAGGGAAAGAAAGAAAAAAGGAAAAGATACAAAAAGAAAACAAAAAAACAGAATATGATCAAATATGATCAGGCTGGTGCATAGATCAGTGCCACATGCTAGATTTTGGGCGTATATTGGTCTGTTAGAAGAAAGTGCCTCCCAAAATTTTAAAGAATGAAAAACTTATATATGTGCAAAAATAAGGGTTAATATGATGAAAGGATTGAATATGACTGTAAAGATGAAAATTACAAAAGATTTTATAAAAGGAATTGATAAGATAAGTTGGTTGAAAAAAGAAAGAAAAGGTTTTAGAAAAAACAAGGGAGAGAATGTGATCAGGCAGGATACTAGAACAAAGCCATACACTAGAGATTTAGGGTATATTTTGATCTGTTAGAAGAAACTGTATCCCAAAATTTTAAAGAGAGAACAACTTATATATATATATACCAAAAATAAGGGTAACTACTATGAAGGGATAGAATATGACTCTAAAAGTGAAAAATGAAAAAGACTTTTTAAAAAAGGGATTGATAAGATGTTGGTTGAAAAAGGGAAAAAAATAAAAAAAAAACAGTTAAAAAAATTAACTTTGAAAGACTAAAGAATCATGGGGAAAAAGCCATGAATTCTATGTGCTGTATTCCCCTAGTGCTGGCTGTTCAGCTGTTCTCATTGATCAGTAAACATGGTCTTGGCTGGCTCTTCTTGCTGATCTTCTGGGGGATGGGCCTATTGCCGTGGTTCCCCAATGTCTTTGCTGGAGGTGGAATTGCCCCGCCCTTGCCAGTCCGGCCTAAGTAATCTGCTCAGGTTTGTTCTTGGGAGCTTTTGTTCCCTGCAAGCTTTCAGTACAGCTTTGGAGGAAGAGAGTGAAAATGGTGGCCCCCCAGTCTCCATCCCAGAGGAGCGGAGAACTCGGGGCCCCACTCCTCAGTGTGTCCCCAGAGAAAAGCAGTCAGTCACTCCTGTCTCCCCCATCTCCAGCTGCACTCCGTGCTCACCCAGCCTGTGACCGAGCTTTTCTATCTCTGGTGCCCAACTCAGTGTGGAGTCTCCATACCCAGCAGATCCCTGCGGTGAGCTTCCATGCCACTCCTCCCGGGGGAGGAAGGGGAGTCTCCCCGGATCTGCCCCTTGTTGGGTCCCTGCTGGAGGAGCAGTGGCCCTACTGTGCCGTGGATCACGGTTTATGGCAACCCCGAGCTGACAGCCTGCGCCTCGGCTCCGCCTCTGTAGCCAGCTTCCCCGCTCCAATACCTGGGAGCTCTGCCGCACTCAGGCACCCCCGGTCTTTCTGTGACCCCGAGGGTCCTGAGACCACACTGTCCCAGCGTGCATTCCATCCCCCACTTAGCCAGTGGAGCGACGTCCCTCAGCGGAGCTGACTTCTAAAAGGTCCAATTTTGTGCTCCACTGCTCTTCACTTGCCAGAAGCAGCCCACAGAGGCCTCCTGTCTATCCTCCCGAATATCGCCTCAGATTCACTTCTCCGCACATCCTACCTTCCAGAAAGTGGTCGCTTTTCTGTTTCGAGAGTTGTTGCTATTCTTTTCTTCAATTTCTTGTTGAGTTCGTAGGTGTTCAGAATAGTTTGATCCCTATCCAGCTGAATTCCTGGGACCAGACAAAATCCAGGTCTCCTACTCCTCCGGCATCTTGCTCCTCCCTCTCTTATCTTGACTTTGATGGTGCTGTGGTTTTTGTCCTTCTCCCTTGGATGGTTTTTTTCTGTTTCTTTCAAAGATTCCTTTTTCTTGGGGTGCCTGGGTGGCTCAGTCTTTGGGCCTCTGCCTTCGGCTCAGGTCCTGATCCCAGGGTCCTAGGATCAAGCCCTGCATCGGGCTCCCTGCTCCGTGGGAGGCCTGCTACTCCCTTTCGCGCTCACCCTGCTTGTGCCTGCTCGCTTGCTCTCTCTCTCTCTGTCAAATAAATAAAGTCATTAAAAAAAGAAAAAAAGATTCCTTTTTCTCTGGCATTCTCTGGGACTATCTTTCTTGGATTTTTTCCTCTGGAATTAGCTGCTGTCTCACAGTTCCAGTTTTCAGTTCTGTCTCCTTGGCTCTTGCTCCGGTACCAGCAGAACCGCAGTCTGTCTGTAAATCTGCCAGGAGGGCGTTGTCACATGTCGTCTCAGATGCAGACAGGCACGGAATTGAATGCATTTCAGGCATGATGTTCTTCCTAACTTCACCTCTGATGTTATTAGTCACCTGTAAGTCATGAAGTTCTATTGATTCTTCTGGAAAAATAACTCTTGTAATTATCTCAAACTTAGTAGGAACCAAGTAATTTATTCAGTCACTGAGCTAGTAGGTGGGCGCAGGAATAAATCTGAAGTCCTAGAACCTGTTGCTTTTAAGGTTCATGATGCCTTATCTGAAATTCTTGGTACCAGATGTATTTCAGAAAATAACCTTTTGGATAGCACAGCACATGTGATCAACACTAATATTTCTGCAGTAAAATGTGTGAATATTCACATGTAATGTGATAAGTCAAGACTATAAAAAGCCTCATGTTAATTTAGGTTAGGTTTTGCCACAGAATGTGGTAGGTCAGGTGAAGGTTTTCCACCAAAGAACTTAAGAAAAGTTTTCAATTTTGAGAGCTTTTTGGATTTTGGAATTATGGATAAGAGATTGTGGACTCAGAAAGTTGCTCACTCGGAATTAATGTTTGTAGTTTTGATATAGCATTTTTATTGGGCTGACAGGCGGTTTCCCCCATTATTATCTAGGAACAAAGTATTTTGTATCTTAAGGAGAAGTTTGGGAGATAATAGGGAGCCTAGGGGCAATACCAGTTTGTTTGGGCTACAATTATAACGCAGCCATAATCTCCTGGCATATAAAACTCCTACAGATTAGGGATTGAGGACTAGAAATTCAGGTGGTATTAACAAGTTCCAGCCAGTGAGATGTTCTGGAGGACTGGAGGACTTAGAAGGATGAAGCATGTATGTATTCAGGTAATAATGAGGATTTAAATGGACAGTTGCCCAGGCAACATACTAATCTTTTTCTCCCCTCTTCACCTCTCTCCATTTCACTTCACCTCATCTTAGCATGTTCTTTTATTAGAGGTCTTTTATGAGTCTGTGTAGTGAGGAAGTAAGAAAAGACATCAAGTTATAAAATTGAACAAGTAACGGATTATAACTTCAGTTCTCTGGTTCTCGGTTCGGTCATAATTTAGTTTCCTTGTCTTTGGAAAAGGAGATTCAGTGAATTATTACAAAGGCCCTTTTTAGTTCTCAAATGCTATGATTATGTCCTGTCATTTTGTCCACAAATTTTTCTTTACACTCAGCCCATCTGCCTCATCAAAAACCCTACCTCAAAGTCCTGAATTTTGGTAGGCTGTGGCTGCACCAGGCTTATAACTTATGTAGGGGGCAATGAAATAAGCATATAGAAACAGGGAGAATTTGAGTTGACTTGGAAAGTACAATTTTGTGATTTTTTTCCTCACCAGAGAATGGTTATAATAACCATTTTTCTCCTATATAGATAGATGGGCAGAAATAAGTTTATAACAGTAATAAGTATATAAGCTATATAGTAAGGTCTATGTTAAGAATATCAAATAGGAAACTAAGTAATTATCTAATTATTTGGAACAGTGTAAGATAGTTAAATATCATGACTCCAAGGATTTTAGTCCAAATAATTCCATTTGTTCAATTCTCCTAACTGCTTGCTTTTTTTTTTTTTTAAGATTTTATTTATTCATTTGAGAGAGAAAGACTGAGACAGAGAGAGCATGAGAGGGGGGAGGGTCAGTGGGAGAAGCAGACTCCCTGCCGAGTGGGGAGTCTGATGCGGGACTCGATTCCAGAAGTCCAGGATCATGACCTGAGCTGAAGGCAGTCGCTTAACCAACTGAGCCACCCAGGCACCCCAAGAACTGCTTGCTTTTTAAATTAAAATTCAACATCTGGGGTATTCTTTATAATCCTCATGCTTTGTATAATCTTTTATAATTATATTAACAAACCTAGAAAGAAATATATTTCCATATTACGGGTGAGGAAGCTGAGATTCAAAGAGGTTAATTGTTTAAATTTAGACTAAGTGGCAGAAATGGATTACTATCCATTTGTCAGAATCTAAACTCTATTCATTATCAAACCAAATTTTCTGCCCTTTTGTTTTTTAAATAAAAACTAGTTTAGGTCTTGCTATGTTAAATAGTACCAAGTATAATCCCCACAAGTGGCTTGCTTATTTATTTATTTATTTATTTTAAAGATTTTATTTCCTCATTTGACAGGAGAACACAAGCAGTGGGAACAGCAGGCAGACGGAGAAGTAGGCTCTGTTTTGAGCAGAGAGCCAACCTGGGGCTCGATCCCAGGACTCTGGGATCGTGACCTGAGCTGAAGGCAGACACTTAACCGACTGAGCCACCCAGGCGCCCCATGAGTGGCTCTTTTTAATAGCTATAGTGGTAGTCCATAATGTTTGGGAACAGGAAGCAAAGCAGTGTTATGGGGTTCAGATGTCAAAGGAAGTTCCTTTCCAGGATGGATCATCAGCAGAGGAGGAGCAGGAGGGGAGAAAGTGAGGAAAGGCTTGATTACATGGGAATAAGGCTAGTAAATTTGGTGATGGAGATGGTCATTCTGTGTACACCAGTGTATAAAGCACCTCCTACTTACTTAAGTTTCCAATCTTTGAGGTGTTTCCTTGCATGTGTGACTTTGAGCAAGTTCATTTGTTGTTGATTTGTTGTTTTCATGTGGAAAATTAAACTAACCCTACTTACATCTTACTGCCTCACAGAGAAAGTGTGAAAATTAATGGGTTAATGCTGGAAAGAGTTTAAAGATCTTTAGACTAGTACTGTTATCAATCCTAGCATAGATGCATTTGAATTCTAGAATAACGTTAAAGCAATTACTAAGATATTGTCAGTGCACATTTATTAAAGTAGATTTTTTTCACATTATATCTGTGGTTTCTAATTTAACAATGTAATTTTATTTAACCAAACCATTCTAAATGGTCCTGGAACCCAGTCAGAGAGTGATCTCACACCAAAGGCCAAGATAGATAATTATCCTGGCTTTCTCATCTGACTGTTAGTTCTGTAATTAGGCATTTTTTCCAGTGAGGCTATGCATGGGCCCTCTGAAAATAACACTCTAAGTGACTTCAAGGAAAGTAGTTTTAGAGACCTAAATTTTTAAAGTTATTTTTCTTTAATTTACTAAAAAATAACAGATTTTAATATACTAGAAAAGCAAATTGAAATATATTGAAAAAGTAATGTCCTTTAATATTTTCAATGAGAAATACAGGGTCTTAGATTAACTAATCTTCTAGAAATTTGAATATAATAGCTTTATTGTATATGTCTGTGTATGATACCAGAAAAGATTTCATACTTTTTGTTACCATGAAAATTATAAGTAAAAACTCATGAATAATTTTAAGTTCATGCCTAAAATTGGAATACTTTTGGCGTGGACTGCATATTTAACATAAAAATACAAACCTATTTAATAAAATGAAAAAGAAAAGACTAAAAAGCTTGGAATTTACCTAATTTAGATACAAACGAGACTGTCTCTATCAATATTGTTGTAGAAAAAGTTTTAAATCTGGTGTAAGTTTTCACAAGAAGCTATTTTCCAGGTGAATCTTAAATAATTATGTCTCAATAAATATTATGTTTGAATATCTTAGGAGTTAGAGATAATTTGATACAGCAGGGAGTAGGTTAAATTTGGAAAGAACAAAGACTAAGTACTTGGAGTTAGATAGCAACCTGAACCTTCAATTTAAAATTATGTTGATTACTTAGTAAGTAAAGTGAATACAAAAGTTAATGTCCTATGGATAAAAATACAAGACCTATCTGTATGCTGCCTACAAGAGACTGATTTTAAACCTAAAGACACCTACAGATTGAAAATGAGGGGATATCAAAAACTAATGATGTAATGTATGGTGATTAACATAACATAATAAAAAAAATTAGGGGATGGAGAAACCTCTATCATGCAAATGGATGTCAGAAGAAAGCTGGAAGAGCAATACTTTATATGGGACAAAATAGACTATAAAACAAAGAATGTAATGAGAAACAAAGAAGCATACTATATAATAAAAATGGTACAATCCAATGAAAAGATATAACAATTGTAAATATTTATTCACCCAACATGGGAGCACCCAAATACATAAAACAGCTAATAACAAACATAAAGTAACTAATAGACAATAATACAATAATAGTAGGGGACTTTAACAATCCACTTCCATCAATGGACAGATCATGTAAGCTGAAAATCAACAAGGAAATAATGGCTTGGAATGACATACTAGACCAGATGGACTTAAGATATATTGGAACATTCCATCCTAAAACAGCAGAATACATATTCTTTTCAAGTGTGCACAGAACATTCCCCAGAGTAGATCACTTATTAGCCCACAAAACCAGACTCGGTAAATTCAAGAAGATCAAAGTCATACCATGCATTTCTCTGACCACAAGGCTATGAAACTAGAAGTCAACCACAAGAAAAAATCTGGAAAGACCACAAATGCATGGAGGTTAAATAACATGCTACTAAACAATGAATGGGTCAACCAAGAAACCAAAGAGGAAATCAGAAAGGACATGGAAACAAATGAAAATACAGTGGTCCAAAACCTTTGGAATGTAGCAAAAGTGGTTCAAAGAGGGAAGTTTATAGCAATACAGGCCTATCTCAAGAAGCAAGAGATAACCTAACCTTACACCTAAAGGAACAACCTAACCTTACACGTAAAGGAACAAGAAAGAGAACAAACAAAACCTAAAGCCAATAGAAGGAAGGAAATACTAAAGATTAGAGCAGAAATAAATGTTACAGAAACTAAAAAAAACAATAGAACATATCAATGAAACCAGGAGCTCATACTTTGAAAAAATCAACAATATTGATAAATCTCTTGCCAGACTTATCAAGAAAAAAGAGAAAGGACTCAAATAAATAAAATCACAAATGAGAGAGAAGAAATAACAACCAACACCATATAAATATGAGCAATTGTAAGAGACTATTTAGAAAAACTATATGCCAACAAATTGAACAACCTAGAAGAAATGGATAAAGTCCTAGAAACCTACAACCTCCCAAAACTAAAACAGGAAGAAATATAAAATTTGAACAGATCAATAACCAGCAAAGAAATTGAAACAGTAATCAAAAAACTCCCAACAAACAAAAGTCCAGGACCAAATGACTAAATGGGTGAATGGTACCAAACACTTAAAGAAGAGTAATAGCCATTCTTTTCAATTTATTCCAAAAAAATAGAAAAGGAAGGAAAACTTGTAAATTCATTCCATGAGGCCAACATTACTCTGATACCAAAACCAGATAATGACACTCTGAAAAAAAGAGAGATACAGGCCAGTATCTCTGATGAACATAGATGTAAAAATCCTCAATAAAAATGATAGCAAGCTGAATTCAGCAATACATGAAAAAAATAATTCACCGCGGTCAAGTGAGATTTATTCCTGGATTATACAAGGATTATTTACAAATCAATCAATGTGATACATCACATCAACAAGAGAAAGGATAAGAACATATGATCATTTCAATAGACACAAAAAGCATTTATCAACATACAACATCTTTTCATGATAAAAAACCTTCAACAAAGTAGGTTTAGAGGGAACATATCTCAACATAATAAAGGCCATGAAAAGGCCACAGCTAACATTATCTTCAGTGGGGAAAAACAGAGCTTTCCCCCTAAGTTCAGAAACAAGATAAAGATGCCGGTTTTCACCACTTCTATTCAATATAGTACTGGAAGATCTAGCCATAGCAATCAGACAGCAAAAAGAAATAAAAAGCATCCATATTAGTAAGGAAGAAGTCAGACTTTCACTGTTGGCAGGTGACATTTCTATATTTTATATAGAAAACCTGAAAGACTCTACCAAAAACCTGCTAGAACTGATAAATGAGTTCATTAAGCTGCAGGATACAAAATCATTGTGCAGAAATCTGTTCATTTCTATATACCAGTAATGAAGCAGCAGAAAGAAATTAAGGAAACAATCAAATTGCAGCAAAAAAAAAAAAAAAAAGATACCTAGGAATAAACCTAACCAAAGAGGTGAAATACCTGTATTCTAAAAACTATGAAACACTGATTAAAGAAATTGAAGATGACACAAAGAAATGGAAAGACATTTAATGCTCATGATTTGGAAGAATATTGTTAGAATGTCCATCATACCCAAAGCAATCTACACATTTAAAGCAGTTTCTGTCAAAATAATAACAGCATTTTTCACAGAACTAGAACAAATAATTCTGAAATTTGTATAGAACTACCAAAGATCCCAAATAGCCAAAGCATCCTTGAAAAAGAAAAGCAAAGCAGGATGCATCCCAGTTCTGGACTTGAAGTTACATTACAAAGCTGTAGTAGTTGTGCCAACTTTCCAAGATGGCAGAGGAGTAGGAGACCTTAGGTTTGTCTGGTCCCAGAAATTCAGCTAGATAGCTATCAAATCATTCTGAACTCAACCAGAGAGCTAAGAAAAGAATTGCTGCAATTCTACAGATAGGAAAGTGACCACTTTCTGCAAGAATGGCAAGACAGAAAAACTCAGCTCAAAAAAGAGTAAGAGGCAGTATTGACTGCTAGGGACCTAATCAGAATGGATATAAGTAAGATGTCAGAACTAGAGTTCAGAATAACCATTATAAAGATACTAGCTGGGTTTGGAAAAAGCATAGAAGACACTAGAGAATTCTTTTCTAGAGAAATAAAAGAACTAAAATCTGAAGAAGTTGAAATCAAAAAGGCTATTAATGAGATGCAATAAATAATGGAGGCTCTGACTGCTAGGATAAATGAGGCAGAAGAGAGAATTGTGATATAGAAGACCAAATGATGGAGAATAAAGAAGCTGAAAAAAAAAAGAGAGATAAACAACTGCTGGATCACGAGAGGAGAATTTGAGAGATAAGTGATACAATAAAGAGAAACGATATTAGAATAATTGGGATCCCAAAGGAAGAGGAAAGAGAGAGAGAGGCAGAGATATATTGGAGCAAATTATAGCAGAGAACTTCCCTAATCTGGGGAAGGAAACAGGCATTCAAGTTCAGGAGCCAAAGGGAACCCCCCTCAAAATCAATAAAAAGAGATCAACACCTCAACATATAATAGTGAAGCTTGCAAATCTCAGAGACAAAGAGAAAATCCTGAAAGCAGCTTGGGACAAGTCTGAAACCTACAAGGGTAGAAACATTAGACTGGCAGCAGACCTATCCACAGAGACCTGGCAGGCCAGAAAGGACTGGCATGATATATTCAGGGTGCTAAATGAGAAAAATATGCGACCAAGAGTACTTTATCCAGCCAGGATGTCATTCAGAATAGGAGAGATAAAAAGCTTCCAGGACAAACAGGAACTAAAAGAATCACTAAGCCAGCCCTGCAAGAAATATTAAAGGGGATCCTTTAAGTGAAGAGAGAGCCCAAAAGTAACATAGACCAGAAAGAAACAGACAATATGTAGAAACAGTGACTTTACAGGTAATACAGTGGCACTAAATTCATATCTTTCAATAGTTACCCTGAATGTAAATGGGCTAAATGCCCCAAACAAAAGACCAGGGTATCAGATTGGATAAAAAAGCAAGACCCACCAATATGCTGTCTGCAAGAGACTCATTTTCGACCAAAAGGCATCTCCAGATGGAAAGTGAGGGGGTGGAAAACCATGTATCATGCTAATGGACATCAAAAGAAAGCTGGGGTGGCAATCCTTGTATCAGATAAATTAAATTTTAAACCAAAGACTGCAATAAAAGATGAGGAAGGACACTATGTCATACTTAAAGGGTCTTTCCAACAAGAAGAGCTAACAATTGTAAATATTTATGCCCCTAACATGGGAGCAGCCAATTATATAAATCAATTAATAAAAAAATTAAACACATCGACAATAATACAATCATAGTAGGGGATTTTAACACTCCCTCACTGAAATGGGACAGATCATCTAAGCAAAAGATCAACGAGGAAACAAGGACTCTGAATGACACGCTGGACCAGATGGACTTTGCTGATAAATTCAGAGCATTCCATCCTAAAGCAACAGAATACACATTCTTCTTGAGTGCACATGGAACATTCTCTAGAATAGATCACATCCTGGGTCACAAATCAGGTCTCAACTGGTTCCAAAAAATGGAGATCATTCCCAGCATATTTTCAGACCATAATGCTTTGAAATTTGACCTCAATCACAAGAGGAAATTTGGAAAGAACTCGTAGGATTACATGGAGGTTAAAGAGTATCCTACTAAAGAATGAATGGGTCAAGCAGGAAATTAAAGAATTTTAAAAATTCATGGAAACAAATGAAAATTGTTAAAAATCTTTGGGATGTGGCCAAGGTGGTCCTAACAGGGAAGTATATAACATATAGTATATAGAATATAGAAAGGTCTCAAATACACAATCTAACCTTACAGCTAAAGGAGCTGGAGAAAGATAATAAATAAAGATAGATAAATAAAGCCTAAACCCAGCAGGAGAAGAGAATCAATAAAGATGGGAGCAGAAATCAACGAAATAGAAACCAAAAGAACAGTAGAACAGATCAACAAAACTAGGAGCTGGTTCTTTGAAAGAATTAATAAGATCAATAAACCCCTGGCCAGACTTATCAAAAAGAAAAGAGAAAAGACCCAAATAAATAAAACCATGAATGAAAATGGAGAGATCATAATGAACACCAAAGAAATACAGTTATAAGAATATATTATGAGCAACTATATGCCAACAAATTAGGCAATCTGGAAGAAATAAATGCATTCCTAGAAACATATAAACTACCAAAATGGAAACAGGAAGAAATAGAAAACCTGTACAGACCCATAACCAGCAAGGAAATTGAAGCAGTAATCAAAACTCTCCCAACAAACAAGAGTCCATGGCCAGATGGCTTCCCAGGGGAATTCTACCAAACATTTAAAGAATTAATCTTCTGAAGCTGTTACAAAAAATTGAAATGGAAGGAAATCTTCCAAACTCTTTCTGTGAGGCCAGCATTACCTTGATCGCACAAGCAGACAAATACCCCACCACAAAGGAGAATTACAGATCAATATCCCTGATGATTATGGATGCCAAAATCCTCACCAAGATACTAGCCAATAGTATCCAACAGTACATTAAAAGGATTATTCACCATGGCCAAGTGGGATTTATTCCTGGGCTTGCAAGGGTGGTTCAAAATCCGCAAATCAATCAGTGTGATACACTACACTAATAAAAGAAAGAACCATATGATCCTCTCAATAGATGCAGAAAATGCATTTGGCAAAGTACAGCATCCTTTCTTGATTAAAACTCTTCACAGTGTAGGGATATAGGGAACACACCTCAGTATCATAAAGCCATATGTGAAAAGCCCACAGTGAATATCATTCTCAATGGCGAAAAAGTGAGAGCTTTTCCCCTAAGGTCAGGAACCCTCCACGGAGGTCCACTATCACCATTGTATTCAACATATTGCTAGAAGTCCTAGCCTCAACAATCAGACAACAAAAAGAAATAAAAGGCATTCGAATTAGCAAAGAAGTCAAACTCTCACTCTTTGCAGATGATATGATACTCTATGTGGAAAACCCAAAAGACTCTACCCCAAAATTGCTAGAACTCATAACAGGAATTTAGCATCATGGTGGGATATAAGATCAATGTACAGAACTCACACAATGAAATACCTAAATGTGAGTGCATTTCTATACACTAACAATGAGACAGAAGAAAGCGAAATTAAGGAGTCTATCCCATTTACAATTGCACCAAAACCCATAAGATACCTAGGAATAAACCTAACCAAAGAGGCAAAGGATCTATATTCAGAAAACTATAGAACACTCATGAAGGAAATTGAGGCAGACACAAAGAAATGGAAAAACGTTCCATGCTCATGTATCGGAAGAACAAATATTGAAATGTCTGTACTACCTAGAGCAATCTGTACATTCAGTGCAATCCCTATCAAAATACTATCAACTTTGTTCACAGGAACAAATTATCCTAAAATTTGTATGGAACCAGAAAAGACCCCAAATAGCCAAAGGAATCAAATGACGGGAGACTCTGGACTCCAGGAAACAAACTGAGGATTACAGAAGGGAGGGGAGTGGGGGGAGGGGATTAATGGGGGGATGGGTATTAAGGAGGGCACTTGTTTGATGAGCACTGGGTGTTATATGCAATTAATGAATCATTGAATACTACAACAAAAACTTATGATGTACTATATGCTGGCTAACTGAACATAATAAAAAATAAAACCAATTGTGATGGTGGCATCACGATTCCGGACTTAAAGCTATATTACAAAGCTTTGATCGTTAAGACACTATGGTACTGGTACAAAAACAGACACATAGATCAGTGGAACAGAATAGACAACCCAGAAATGGACTTGTAACTATGTGGTCAACTAATCTTTGACAAAGCAGGAAAGAATATCCAATAGAAAAACGTCTCTTCAACAAATGGTGTTGGGAAAATTGGACAGCCACATGCAGAAGAATGAAATTTGGACTGTTTTCTTTTTTTTGTTGTTTTTTTAAAGATTTTATATTGTATTTGACAGAGAGAGACACAGTGAGAGAGGGAAAACAAGCAGGGGGAGTGGGAGAGGGAGAATCAGGCTTCCCGTGGAGCAGGGAGCCTGATGCGGGGCTTGATCCCAGAACCCTGGGATCATGACCTGAGCTGAAGGCAGACGCTTAATGACTTAGCCACCCAGGCGCCCAAAACTGGACCGTTTTCTTATACCATACACAAAAATAGATTCAATGGATGAAAGACCTAAATGTGAGACAGGAATCCATCAAAATCCTAGAGAAGAACACAGGCAGCAACCTCCATGGCCTCGGCTGCAGCAACTTCTCGCTAGACACGTCTCCAAAGGCAAAGGAAATAAAGGCAAAAATAAACTATTGGGATTTCATCAAGATAAAGTTTTTGCACAGCAAAGAAAACAGTTGACAAAACCAAAAGACAACCAACAGAATGGGAGAAGATATTTGCAAATGTCTTATCAGGTAAAGGTCTAGTATCCAAAATCTATAAAGAACTTATCAAACTCAACACCTAAAGAACAAATAATCAGGTCAAGAAATGGGCAGAAGATATGAACAGACATTTCTCCAAAGAAGACATAGAAATGGCCAAGAGACATGAAAAAATGCTCCTCATCACTCGACATCAGGGAAATACAAATCAAAACCACAATGAGATACCACCTCACACCCATCAGAATGGCTAAAATTAACAAGTCAGGAAACGACAGATGTTGGTGAGGATGCAGAGAGAGGGGAACCCTGCTACACTGTTGGTGGGAATGCAAACTGGTGCAGCTACTCTGGAAAACATAAGGAAGTTCCTTTAAAAGTTGAAAATAGAGCTACTCTATGACCCAGCAATTGCACTACTAGGTATTTACCCCATAGATAGAAATGTAGTGATCCAAAGGGGCACCTGCACCCCAGTGTTTATAGCAGCAATGTCCACAATAGCCAAACTGTGGAAAGAGCCAAGATGTCCATCGACAGATGAATAGATCAAGACCACTGATATGGTGTGTACACACACACACACACACACACACACACATACACAATGGAGTACTACTCAGCCATCAAAAAATGAAATCTTGCCATTTGCAACAACATGGTTGGAACTAGAGGGTATTATGCTAGGTGAAATAAGTCAATCAGAGATAAACAATTACGTGATCTCACTCATATGGGGAATTTAAGAAACAAAACAGGATCATAGGGAAAGGGATGGAAAAATAAAACAAGACAAAATCAGAGAGGGAGACAAACTGTAAGACACTCTTAATTATAGGAAACAAACAGGGTTGCTGGAGGGGAGGGGGAGCATGGATGGGTTTAACTGTGTGATGGACATTAAGCAGGGCACATGATGTAATGAGCACTGGGTGTTCTATACAACTGATGAATCTCTGAACTCTACCTCTGAAACTAATAATACATTATATGTTAATTGAATTTAAATTAAAAAAAACAATTTGGAAAAAAAAAGCTGTAGTAGTCAAAACAATGTGGTACTGGCACAAAAATAGACATATACATCAATAGAACAGAATATTAAAACCCAGAAATAAATCCACAACTGCTGGTTGATTAATCTTTGACAAAGCAGGAAAGAATATCCAGTGGAAAAAAGGCTCTTCAACAAATGATGATGGGAAAACTTGGCATCAACATGCAAAAGAAAGAAACTGGATTGCTTTCCTACAACATACACAAAAATAAATTCAAAATGGATTAAAGACCTAAATGTTAGACCTGAAACCATCAAAATTCTAAATGAGAATACATACAGGCAGTAACCTGTTTGACACTGGCCATTGCAACTTTTTCTAGGTATGTCTACTAACACAGGGTAAACAAAAGCAAAAATAAATTGTTGGAACCACATCAAAATAAAAAGCTTCTGCAGGCAAAGGAAGCAATCAGTAAAACCAAGGGGCAACCCACAGAATGGGAGAAGAATTTTGCAAGTGACATATCTGATAAAGGGGGGTAGTATCCAAAGTATATAAAAAACTTATAAAACCCAACACCAAAAAAACAAATAGTCCAGTTTAAGAATGGGCAGGAGAGGGCGCCTGGGTGGCTTAGTTGGTTAAGCGATTGCCTTCGGCTCGGGTCATGTTCCTGGAGTCCCGGGATCGAGTCCCACATCGGGCTCCCTGCTTGGCGGGGAGTCTGCTTCTCCCTTTGACCCTCTTCCCTCTTGTGCTCTCTATCTCTTACTCTCTCTCTAATAAATAAATAAAATCTTTAAAAAAAAAAAAAAAAGAATGGGCAGGAGACATGAACTAACGCTTCTCCAAAGAAGACATGCAGATGGCTGGTGGGCACATGAAAAGATGTTAATCATCACTTACTACCAGGGAAATGTACCTAAAACCACACCTGTCAAAATGGCTAAAATCAACAAAAGAAACAATAGGTGTTGGCGAGTATGTGGAGAAAAAGTAACCCTTTGCACTGTTGGTGGGAATGCAAACTGGTGCAGACACTGTGGAAAACAGTATGGAGTTTTCTCCAAAAGTAAAAAATAGAACTACCCTACAATCCAGCAATTGCACTACTGGGTATTTACCCAAAAATTCAAAGAGACTAATTCAAAGGGATACATGCACCCTTATATTTATAGCAGCATTATTTACAATACTCAAGATATGGAAGCAGCCCACATATCCATTGATTCATGAATGGATAAAGAGTATGTGGCGCACACACACACACACACACACACACACAGGAATATTACTAAGCCATAAAAAGAATGAAATCTTCCATTTGCAACAACTTGGGTGGAGCTAGAGGTATATGTATAATGCTAGGCAAAATAAGTCAGGGAAAGACAAACACCATATGATCTTACTCATATGAATTTAAGAAACAAAACAAATGAGCCAATGGGAAAAAAAAAAAAAGAAAAACCAAGAAACAGACTCTTAATTATAGAGAACAAACTGATGTTTACCAGAGGGAAGGGGGCTGGGGGGATTGAGTGAGGATTAAGGAGGGCACTTCTTGTAATGAGCACTGGGTGATGTATGGAATTGTTGAATCACTGTATTATACACCTGAAACTAATATAATATTGTATGTTAACTAAATGGAATTAAAATAACTTAAAATTGTTTTTAAAAATTAAAAATAAGTACAAATTCTGTAAGAGGTTACTTAAAGTCCTTCGAAACTCAAACAGTAGAATTGATTACGGTGTCTAATACTCAAATACAGTTTGGTAAGTTTGGCATTATATATTTTCAAAATAATTTATAGAAGATTGATGTGTGAAAACTGAAGTGTACAAGTACATAGAACAATAACTGAAACAGATTTATTTTGCTGAATATAGATAACTGGGCAGGACATTGTAATAAAGATTATTTTCATTTTAGTATTCATTACAGTAATTTACTATTGAATTCTGTTAGTCACATGCCTGAAATTAATGAATATACAATTTCCATTATTTAATACTAGCTGAAAAGCATACTCCCTATAACAACTCCAAGCATTTAGATAACAATCTTAAAAGTGTTTTTCAGTTCAATAAATGTGTGTTCTTTGAAATCAGAGAAACTGAGTCTAAGAAAATTAATTTTCAGAAGTCACAAAGAAAATTAGTGACAGTTGCAAATGAACATCTCCTTTGAGATTGTTTATTTGGGATTAAATTTATACTGTGCATATATATTTATTTAAATCTATAATATGGATTCTTAAAGACACCTGAAAAAAAAATTTCATATTTTGTTCTTTTTCTGGAAAGTTTGGTTTATGTCTTAGGAAAATGTTTTCTCTTATTTTAATCAAAACACATTTTAATTTCAAAGCTACTTCAGAATTAAGAGAACTTATTTAACGTAAAGAAGTAAACAAATTAAGAAAATAGTATTTTTCAAATTCACATTTATCATTGGAGTAAAGGGAATTTCTTGTTGAAGTAGTTTCTGATTTGTGCCATATGAAAACAAATGACTTGGGAAAAACAAGGCTGTAATGCCATCTGGGGGCTTTTAGGGACATCACACTTCATAGAACTAAGAATCATATAGGGTAATTCGAAGCTACCTCCATTTGCCCTTCATAACAATAATTACCATTTATTTTTCCCTTTTCACTGATTTTTACAGTAATTACATGGAAGGAATAATGGCTCAAGATATCCTGTCTTCTACAATCTACATTACCAAGATATTTCTTTCCTGTAGTCTGGCAATCTTTTTTTCCTGTCAAGAGGGAGGATATGTACTACATAAAATGTCTAAAATTTTATCTTACGTTATGAGATTCAATAGGATTACAGGGTAAAACCAAGTTAGAACAAGCTTAACAAAAAGACATATACTTACATGCATCTCTGGCAGTGGAAATATATCCCTTTTTGGTGGGGGATTAACCTCAAAAACTCATAGAAGGGTTGGTCATACCAGCAGAGCCACTTTATCAGGGTAGCATTTGAGAAGTGGTCACCCAGCAACACCCATTTTTGAGGGAGTTCATTTGCATTCATCAATTATAGTAGTCTTAACTGAATGCGTATTGTTTGCTAAATATTTATTGTTAAGGAAAAAGAAAGATCCTCTGTGCTAGCAGGAGGTAATACATACAATACATACGAGATAAAAACATCTAAGAGCTGTTAATGTCCTTACAGCATTTTTATTTGTTTTGTTTTACAACAAAATGTTTGCTTTTAAGAATTCTGAAAATGAGTTTGGTAAATCTGATGCTTTAACTCTATCTTTCCCATTTGGTTGATTTCCAAATCCCTGCTGCTATAAGAAATGTCATATTTAATGAGAAGCTCATTATTCTGTTTGCCAATTTATACACAACCCTTTTTCTTCCTGTTAATTACCAATTAACCCAATATATAGTAAATGTTCAATAAATGTGAATAAATAAGTCAGTATTTTGGAGTTTTCCTAGTTGTCCCAACAAAAAATACATCATAAAGGAAAAGAAAAAAGTGGTTACTTGTGGGATGAAGGATTTGGTCCACTGTTCGTAGGCTGACTCTATTGCCATTTAGGCACATGTTCAGAGGACTCAGTCTAGCTGTTTCAGGGGCATTTAAAAGAAGCAGAATAAATTTGCAATGAAATCTGATCATTTCTTAGACAGTTGGTCACTATTGCTCTCTTAAAGCCTCTGATTAGAGTAGATAAGATTGGTCATCTAAAAATGGACATCTGTAAATTATTTGTAGATTATTTGAACTGTATTACATTACTATGGCAGAGGCTAGTAGTAGTTCTTCAGTATGTCCATCTTTGTCATCAGCAATAGTTTTTATCTGGGCATTAAAATAGAGGCTATGGTCAGCAATCAGACAACAGAAAGAAATAAAAGACATCCAAATAGCCAAGGAGGAGGTCCAACTGACTCTTCACAGATGGTATGATACTATATAATATAGAAAACCTGAATGACTTCACCAAGAAACTGCTAGAACTGACACATGAATTCAGTAAAGTCGCAGGGTAGAAAATCAATATACAGAAATCTGTTGCATTTCTATACAACAATAATGAAGCAGCAGAAAGTGAAATCAAGGAACTGGTCCCATTTATAACTGCATCAAAAACCATAAGATAGGAATAAACCTAACTGAAGAGGTAAAAGATATGTATTTTGAAAACTATAAAACACTGATGAAGGAAATTATAGGCGACACAAAGAAATGGAAAAACATTCCATGCTCATGTATTGAAAGAACAAATATTGTTAAAATATCTATCTTACCCAAAGCAATATATATGTTTAATGCAATCCCTATCAAAAATACTACCAGTATTGGGATGCCTGGGTGGCTCAGTCAGTTAAGCATCTGCCTTTGGCTCAGGTCATAATCCCAGGGTCCTGGGATAGAGTCCTGCATTGGACTCCTTGCTCAGCAGGTGGCCTGCTTCTCCCTCTGCCTCCCACTCCCCCTGGTTGTGCTTTCTCTCTCTCTCTCTCTCTTTCTGACAAATAAGTAAATAAATAAAATCTTAAAAAAAACCACCAGCATTTTTTCACGGAGTTAGAACAAACAATCCTAAAATTTGTATGGAACCACAAAAGACCCTGGATAGCCAAAGCAATCTTGAAAAAGAAAAGCAAAGCTGGAGACATTCCAATTCTGGACTTCAAGCTGTATTACAAAGCTGTTGTGATCAAGACAGTATGGTATTGGCACAAAAACAGACACATAGATCAGTGGAACAGATCAGAAAACCCAGAAATGAATCCATCACAAGTATATGATCAACTGATCTTTGACAAAGCAGGAAAGAGTATCCAATGGAAAAAAGACAGTCTCTTCAACAAATGGTGCTGGGAAAACTGAGCAGCAACATGCAGAAGAATGAAACTGGACCATTTTCTTACACCATACACAAAAATAAATTCAAAATGGATGAAAGACCTAACTATAAGACTGGAAACCATCAGAATCCTACAGGAGAACACAGGCAGCAACCTTTTTGATCTCAGCCTCAGCAACCTTTTTTCTTTTTTTTTTTAAGATTTTACTTATTTGAGAGAGAGAGACAAAGATAGCAAGAGAGAGCATGAGCAGGGAGAAGAGAGAGAAGCAGGCTCCCCGCTGAGGAGGGAGCCCAACGCCGGGCTTGATCCCAGGACGCCAAGATCATGACCTGAGCTGAAGGCAGATGCTTAACCGACTGAGCCACCTAGTTGCCCTCCTGCAGCAAATTTTTGCTAGACATGTCTCCAAAGGCAAGGGAAATAAACGCAAAAATGGACTATTGGGACTTCATTGAGATAAAAAGCTTCTGCACAGCAAGGAAGCAATCAATAAAACCAAAAGGCAACTCACAGAATGAGAGAAGATATTTGCAAATCACATATCTGATAAAGGGTTAGTATCCAAAATACATAAAGAACTTAAAAAACTCAACATAAAAAGAATAATAGTCCAGTTTAAAAATGGGCAGAAGACATGAATAGACACTTTTCCAAAGAAGACATCCAGATGGCCAACAGACACATGAAAAGATGGTCAACATCCCTTATCATCAGGGAAATTCAAATAAAAACTACAATGAGATATCACCTCATGCCCATCAGAATGGCTACAGTTAACACAGGAAACAACAGGTGTTGGCGAGGATGCAGAGAAAGGGGAACCCTCTTACACTGTTGGTGGGAATGCAAACTGGTGCAGCCACTCTGGAAAACAGTATGGAGGCTCCTCAAAAAGTTAAAAATAGAACTACCCTAAAATCCAGCAATTGCACTACTAGGTATTTACCCAAAGGATACAAAAAATACAGAGATGAAGGGATACATGCACACTGATGTTAATAACAGCATTATCAACAATAGCCAAATTAGGAAAAGAGCCCAGTTGTCCATCAATTGATGAATAAAGAAGAGGTGGTATGTATATACAATGGAATATTACTCATCCATCAAAAAGAATGAGATACTGCTATTTGCAATGATGTAGATGGAGCTAGAGAGTATTATGCTAAGTGAAATAAGTCAGTTATAGAAAGACAGATAACCACCTAATTTCACTCATATGTGGAATTTAAGAAACAAAACTAGATGAACATAGGTGGGCAGGGGGGAAGAGGCAAACCAGAAAACAGATTCTTAATTAGAGAACAAACTGAGGGTTACTGGAGGGAAGGTTGGGGGATGAGGATTAAGGAGGGCACTTGTTGTGATGAGCACTGCGTGCTGTATGTAAGGGATGAATCACTAAATTGTACACCTGAAATTAATATTACACTGTATGTTAACTGGAATTTAAATAAAAACTTGAAAAAAAATAAAATAGAGGCTTCGGCTACATTCTTCTAGCCAATGGGTTATAAATGGAAAATGGGAATATCTTGTGGCAACTTTTAGAAAACGGCACATGCCATTTGCCTCTTCTTAATCTCTTCATCTGTTCTGCTGCCTAGAACCAAGATGCTACTCTCTTGGGCCATAATATAGAGGTCACACAAAAACTATACGGAAGGAGCTAGGATCCTCTGAGTGCTATAACAACCCTGAACCACTTACCAGGGAGAGAAATCAACTGTTATTATGGTACTCATTTTAGGTTTTTACAACTTGCAGCTAAATCTAATATCAACTAATTGCCATGGAAAATAGAGATTCAACTGTTGATGACAGTAACGAAGAATGTATTCCTGTTTTCATATTTTTGTATAATATATAATATGTGTTTTTATCTACTGCATTAAATTTGTCCATCCTCTCAGCTTAGAAGTATAGCGATACTAGTAGAAATGTTGATTTAAAAGAAATGCAAATAAATATAAAAATTCAACCTAAAATAAAAATAAAAATTAAAATAAATTATCCTTTACTAGTAAATTTAAAGCACTTTTCAGAAGTAAATTGGAATATCAGTTTATTACTTTTGGCATTATAAGTTGGAAAAAAAATTGGAAATAATATGTATCAAGAACCATAAGAGAGGCACCTGGGTGGCTCAGTCAGTTAAGCGTCTGCCTTCAGCTCAGGTCATGATCCCAGGATCCTGGCATCCAGCCTTGCGTCCGGCTCCCTGCTCAGAGGGGAGTCTGCTTCTTCCTCTCCCACTACCCCTCCCCCTGCTCGTGCTCTCCCTTGCTCTCTTTCAAAGGAATAATATTTTTTTAAAAAAAGGAACCATATGAATATATTTGCCTTTTGATCCAGCAATTCTGTTTCTGAGAAGCAGTTATAAGGAAATAATCAAAAACACTAAAAATGTTATGTACACAAAGATACTCACTGAAGCATTATTAGTAATAGTAACAAACTGGAACAAATCTAAATGTCCAACAGTACGGAGTGGTTAAATTATGATAATATATATCAGGCAGATTGTCAAATGACCATTAAAAGTGAGGATTACTGGGTGCCTGGGTGGCTCAGTCGTTAAGCATCTGCCTTTGGCTCAGGTCATGATCCCAGTGTCCTGGGATTGAGCCCCGCATCGGGCTCCCTGCTCCGCGGGAAGACTGCTTCTCCCTCTCCCACTCCCCCTGCTTTGTGTTCCCTCTCTCGCTGTGTCTCTGTCAAATAAATAAATAAAATCTTTAAAAAAAAAATGAGGATTCAACAAATTTATATTTTTTGGCACTTAGTGGCATGTCAATAAGTATTTGTTGAATATGAATGCCTACTATGTTGCAAGGATTGTTCAGGTAATATAATGATGAGGAAAAGTAGTTAGACATAGTCTTGGTACTCATGGAGTGTTTACATTTTATAGCCTTGTCAAAAAGACAGATGATGAAATAATTACATTTCTGGTTGGTGCTATATAGGAAAGGAACATAGTTCTATGAAAGCAAATAGTAAGATAACCTGACATGGAATCATATGTTAAGATGAGCATCATTAATTAAAGATGTGACCTTTGGGGGCACCTGGCTGGCTAGCTCAGAAGAGTATGCGACCCTTGATCTTGGGGTCATGAATTCGAGCTTGGGTGAAGAGATTACTAAATTAAAAAAACAAAAGTATTTTTTAAAAATGTGACCTTTGAATTGAAGTCTAAAGAATGGATAGAAACATGTAATAACATGAAAAGTGCTTACGTTATAGTAACTGGAAAACACCAGGTACAAAAATGAATCTACGATATGATTATGTGCAGAAACAAATGTACAGAAAGAAAGACTGGAAAGGAAACATAAAAATGGTAAGAATCATTTAAATGATTGTAAGATTATAGGTGATCTTCCCCCTCATGTATTCCCAGTTTTCTATAATTGTGTCATAATTGTATGAAGTTTTTTTTAAGAAATGTTATTTTTCCATTATGCTAACATATGAAACTATTAGCATAACTCATGTAGGGAAGCTTTGACTGTTACAGTACAAAAAAGAAGAAAATTACAGTTTTTGTAAAGCAAGATAAAGAAAATAAATGATTAAGTAGTCATTGATAAAAGCCATCTGTGGGCATGTGCAAAGGGTATAAGAATTTGGCTATTCCCAGACTAAAGGGAGGAAGGTTTTTTACCATTCATAGGGTCTTTTGTAATTGAAGGAGCTAGAAAAATAAATTGGACTCATGAACATTTAAAAGGCATACTTAAACTCTGGCAGATACTATGTGGAAATGATTAAGAGTTTCTGGAAAGTGTTCTTTTAGTGTATGTTTAAATTTTTATGAAGGAAAAAAGCTAAGTACCCCTTTTAAAGGGCTAGTTTAGGAAAAAAATGGACAATTTCTTTATGTCATCTCTAATATTGTGTGCAAAATAATTTCTGTTCCTTCACTCAGTACCAAGAGGAAGAAGGCAGATGGATGAATGAGGAATAGTAATTTAGTTCCCAAGGAAACCCTTTGCTAATTGGAAAAAAAGAGGCTGTTTCAGGATCTGTGACTATGGCGATGTATCTAGACAGCTGTGAATTTTCCTGCTGTTATTTTCTAATCTTGAAAGGAAGGAGGTTGCATTACAGATTTTAAGTTTAAGAGCTAATTTAGTTATACCACTGGCAACATGAGAAAGGCAATGCCAATGAAGAATTCAAGTTACTACTGTTAGGAGCACAGATCTGTAGAGTGCCAAGCAGTAATAAGACACGAGAGTCCATGAATTAGGCTCAGGAATCTTTATAAAATTTCATTAAATGGGGGTTAACAGAAGAAACTATGTAAAGAAGTACATGTGGCATATACTTGACATGTATTCACCCCAAGAATATAGAGGTGGAACAAATCCATATGTATTATTATAGATATGTTATTATATACATATATATTATTAATATACCAATCACTTAAGTATGTTTTAGCCAGCATCTGTGGAATAAAATCATAATTATTTGAAGTCAGCCTTTAGTCTTCAATCAAGTAGGAAATTTATAAGCCTTTTTATTATGCCTTAATCAGAAATTTTCCACTGCTACTTAAGATTCCCTGGGGGCTTGGCACGAGTAAGAATATTATATGTGAGTGTTCAGTATGATAATGCATTTATATATTAATTACTCACTTCTACTTTCAGAATTTTAAAAATCATTCTACTCGCAGGAAAGCTGAGGTCTCCAGC
Organism: Eumetopias jubatus; assembly: GCF_037043125.1. Classification (NCBI taxonomy): domain Eukaryota; kingdom Metazoa; phylum Chordata; class Mammalia; order Carnivora; family Otariidae; genus Eumetopias; species Eumetopias jubatus. The sequence goes on along the minus strand of NW_028274811.1, from coordinate 58,297,475 downwards.
TCAATTTTATGTCCTGAAGACTTTGCACTGTTGGTCTCTTTGTGACTACTCTCAACATGCATACGCATGTACATAGACATACAGGCATACACGTAATAACAGACCATGGCTTTCCTTAACTTTCAGTGCATATTACAATGATACGGGGAATTTTAAAAATCTGATGCTCAGATTGCTCCCTTTACTAGTTACATATATTGTGGGTGGAATCCACTAACATTTTTTAAAGCTTTCCAGGTGATTCTAGTGTGTAACAAAGTTAAGAATTACTATAATTAAAAGGGATTATAAACAAAGGAAGAATTACTGTTCTAGATAAACAAGGAAAACAGCAAAATTATATATTCATTTTAGCTTTTCCCTATTTAATCTAACTAAAGATATAATACTTTTGTTCTGTATTGACAGTTCCTGGCTATGTATCCCAATGGAATATTGTATTCATTGATTGATTAACTTTTTGAACCCTAAAGACGGTAGAAGTGGAATAGGTGGTAATTAAAATATATATTACATGTTACTGATGTCTTAAATGTGCTCATCTGTAGTATTAATAATTAGGGTGGCTTATGGCTTAAGTTATCCAAACTTATGTAATTCTTCTTGGTAACCTAAATGGAGATTTAGTATCTCAGAAGTTTTTTGTACCAGAATTCTAAACAGGCAGGGTGATAGTAACAATAAAGCAATTAAGCTTATGTATTCTTGTAACTTTCTAGCTGCTGACAGTGAACTAACCTAAGCTGACCTTTACTAATAGAACTGCAGTTGTGATAGAACTGTGGATGGGTGTTTGAACAGATTCATATTGCTGAAGATTACTCCATGGGCTACATGGAGAGCAAATAAAAATTCTTTGCTTGTGTTGTTCAGAGATTTAATGTGATACACTATTGACTGACTGTGGTTGATTAATAAGTCATTAAATAAGAGTCTGAAGCTAATTTACACAATGGAAAATGTTATGGTGGATTTCTGTCATCGCCAATGCACTCATTACAAATACTATAATTATGAATGAAAAGCCATTAGAGATAGAGACCAAGAACTCAACTTAAATTCTGCATTCTGTTTAATTCCATGAAGTATATAACAATTTCTTTAGTAGGAATGCAAAATCCTTAGCTGAACAATTCCTTTTTTGAGTGAGAGCACAGGATATATTGGTGCAGTGGAGTGTGTTGAAAAGAGGTCACCTGGAGAAAAAACGAACTGGTTGTATTTGTTAAAGGGGAGAGTAAAAAACAGCTTTAAATAAGAATTGTGATCTAGAGGATATTTCAGTGGAAAGTTATAAAAATTCCAAGTAACACTTGGTTTAGTACAAACCCTACTTAGGGTATGGTTTTTAAAATTATAATTTAAAATTTTGAGTCAGGAAAAACTTGTGTTTGAGTCCTACCTCCATCACTTACCAGACCATATGACCATGATTAAGGTACTTCACATCTTTGTGACTCAGTTTTATCATCTGTAAAATGTAGGTCTTTCTTCTGCTAGCCTCATAAGGTAGTTATGAGGAAAAAATAGGACAGTAGAACAGGATTGAAACCTGATAATGTTAAGTAAGTATGTAGCAAACATTGTTAGCCCATACAATGGCCATTACCTTCTTTATTCTTTTTGGGAAAACTCTAAATTTTGTTTAGATATTTACCCATCTTCCATGGGGTAAATCATGAACTAATTTAATGTGGTGATCCCAGTTCCATACTGGTGATTGTTTTAAAAAGCAGAAGGAGAACCGATCCTGGTCTATGAGATTTGAGGGGAAGTTTCTCAAGAGGTTCTGTTAAAGAGTTACTCTCATGTTGGTAGAATAACAAGATTCAGTGACAGCTGTAGGTTGCCAATAGATATCTTTATTAGCTTAAATTTTTTAAAATAGCTTGATTGAGATATGAATCACATACAGTTCACCCATTTAAGGTGTAAAATTCAGTGCTTTTTAATATATTTACAGCTAAGTGCAAATATTACCATAGTCAATTTTAGAATGTTTTTTATCAACCTCAAGGAAAAAAACCTTGTATCCTTTAGTTACCATTGCTCTGACCCACTTACCCCAGCCCTAAGCAACCACTAATCTACTTTATGTCTCTATAAATTTCCCTATTCTGGACTTTCATATGAATGGATCATACAGTAGATGGTCTTTTGTGACTGGCTTCCTTCACTTAGCGTAATGTTTTCAAGGTTCATCCATGTTGTAGCATGTATCAGTATTTGATTTCTGTTAATAGCTGAATAATATTTTATTGTATGGATTTACATTTTATTTATCCAATTGATGGACATTTGAGTTGTCCCTGAGTATGTGCTATAAGCATGCATGTACACATTGCTGTGGGGACATGTGTTTTCATTTTTCTTGGTTATATACGTAGGAGTGGAATTGGCAGGACCCCTGAAAAGGAATTCCAGGAAGATGACAAAAGATACTCCAGGGAGACAGCTGTGCCTCAGGCCTAGAAAACAACCAGCTCAGATAAGAGCAGAAAGTCTGAAGTTTTAAGGAGGGAGGTCTCTAGGAATGAAATGGAACTGGTATCTTATAGGTTTGATCAACTGGAAAATTACATTGAGAGCAAAGAAGTAAATCATTGATCACTTAGTTCACTAGAAAGAACTAGGGAAAGAGACAGTAAAGAAGAGCCTTCCTGGGAACAGAACAAACCTTAGACAATGACCTCAAAAACTGCCCCTGTCTGAATTTTATTGGATCAGACTGTGAAATAAGTTGTACCCCTGGGATGTTGTCAAAAACAACCAGTCAACAATTAGTGGAGAATGACCTCTAGTTGTAATGTCAAAAGGGGCAGAACACTTAAAAGAAAAATCAGGGAGGGACATCTGGGTGGCTCAGTCGGTTAAGCTGGGATGAGTCCACATGGGGCTCCTTGCTCAGCGGGGAGCCTGCTTCTCCCTCTGCCTGCGGCTGCCCCAGCTTGTGCTCGCTCTCTCTGACAAAGAAATAAATAAAATCTTAAAAAATAAAAGAAAAAGAAAAAATCAGGGAAAGAGGCAGTTAGAGAGCCCTGCTAAAACCAGTCGTGCCGTAGTGACTGCTCCATACCCAAGGCTGTGCCCTCTGATGAGCCACAGAAGTTCTCACACTGTGTTTGTGGCAGGGAGGGGGGGAATAGAGCACTAGTCTTTTAGATTAGTCACAAGTCTATCACTTTAGTGATTTAGCCAAGACACTAAATTAATACAAAGCAAACAGCAACAAAAACAAGCACCAGAGAAAAAGAAATATGTATGCAATGTTTATATAGTACATTACCTAAAAGTCCATTTTTGAATGAGAAAATCATGCACATGCAAAGAAACAGGAAAGTGTGACCCATACACAGGAAGAAAAAACATGTGATAATAACTCCCTGTGAGGGATGCCAGACATAGGATTTCACAAAGAGTTCAAGGCAGCCTTTATAAATATGTTCAAAGAGCTAAAGGAAGCCATCATTAAAGAAGTAAAAGATTATGTGATGACAACATCTCATCAAATAGAACATGCTAATAAAGAGATAAAAATCATAAAACAGAATGAAAAGGATATTTTGGACTTGAAAAGTAAAAAAAAAAAAAAAAATGAAAAATTCACTGGAGGAGCTCACCAGCAGATTTGAACTGTCAGAAAAAAACAATCAGCAAACTTGAGGATAGGTTGATAAAGATCATGTAAACTAAAAGAAGAGAAAAAAGAAGAGAAATGACAGAACCTCAGAGAAATGTGGGACACATTAAGCATACCAACATACATGTAATATGAATACCAGAAGGATGAAAAGGAAGAAAGGAACAGAAAAAAATATTTAGAGAAATAATGGCTGAAAACTTCCCAAATTTGATGAAAACCCTTAATCTACACATCCAAGAAGCTCATTAATTCCGAGTGGGATAAATATAAAAGAGATCCACAACTAATTACATCATTGGAATGAAATCCTATTACTCTACCTTACTCAATAGTGAGTAACATTTACAGTCAAATGTTATAGCCATTAGACTAAACACTGAATACTGATTTAATAAAAAATTTATTTTACTTTGAGAGGATGGTGAGAACTACAGGTGGACTAGTGAGGTGAAGGAGGTCTAACGTGAAGGCTTGATGGTTAAGGTTTACATTTAGTGTTAATCCTCTAAGAAATCAAAGATCTCAAAATGATGCAAAGAGAGCAAAAATAAAAGCAAGTGATAGCAGTATATGCATATTTTCAGAAATTGAGAAAGAAACAGCTACAGCCTTGGAAGTGGTTGCCTTTGGAAGCAGCACTGGGACCGGGAATGGGTGGGACAGTGTGTTCCTGTTTTTCATTGTAAGCCCTTAGTACAATTTGATTTTATGTATGTACATGATTTTACATTCATAAAATACAAATTAACTTTTTTACCTTACCCCACTTTGGTGATATTTTTTCCCCAGCTTTATTGAGATATAATTGACATATAGCATTCTTTAAGTTTAAGGTGTATAATGTGATTATTTGATACATGTATACGTTGCAAAATGATTATCAGTAAGTTATCACACCTATCACATAATATAATTATCTTTTTTTTTTCGGTGAGAACATTTATGATCTGTCTTAGCAACTATCAAGTATATAACATAATATTGTTAACTGTAGTCGCCATGCTACACTAATAGATCCCCAGAACTTATTCATCTTATAAATGGAAGTTTGTACTCTTTGCCCAACATCTCTCTGTTTCCCCCAAGCCCCTGGCAACCACTCTTCCACTCTGTTTTTATGAATTCTGCTTTTAAAAATTCCCTGTATAACTCTGAAAAACAAACTGAGGGTTCTAGAGGAGAGGAGGGTAGGGGGATGGGTTAGCCTGGTGATGGGTATTAAAGAGGGCACATTCTGCATGGAGCACTGGGTGTTATGAACAAACAATGAATCATGGAACACTACACCAAAACAAATGATGTAATATATGGTGATTAACATAACAATAAAAAATAAAAAAAAAAGAAAAAAAATTCCCTGTATAAGTGAGATCATATGCTATTTGTCTCTGTCTGACTCATTTCACTTAGCATAATACCCTCAGGGTTCTTCAATGTTGTCACAAATGGAGGGATTTCCTTCTTTCTCCTGGTTGAATAATAGTCCAGTGTGTGTGTGTGTGTGTGTGTATCATGTTTCTTTGTTTAATCATAGTTGGGTGGATATTTAGGCTGTATCCATGTCTTGGCTATTGTGCATAATGCTTCAGTGCACATAGGGTTGCAGGGATCTCTTCAGGATAATGATTTCATTTCCTTTGGCTATATATCCTGAAGTGGGATTGCTGGATCACATGATAGTTTTCTTTTTAATTTTTTGAGGAACCTCCATACTGTTTCCCTAGTAGTTGCACCAATTTATATCCCCACAACAGTGTACAGTGTTCCCTTTTCCCCACATCCTCACCAATACTTGTTATTTCTTGCCTTTTTATAGTAGCCATTCTAACAGGTAGGAAGTGACATCTCATTGTGGTTTTGATTTGCATTTCCCTGCTAATTAGTAATGTTGAGAATCTTTTCATGTACCTGTTGTCCACTTAAATGTCTTCTTTAGAGAAATATCTATTCAGGTCCTCTGCCCATTTTTAAATTCTTTTTTTTTTTTTTTGGTAGTTGAGTTGTATGAGTTCCTTGTAGATTTTGTATATTAATCCCTTATCAGATAGATTATTTGCAAATATTTTATCTCATTCTATATATTGCCCTTTCATTTTGCTTACTGTTTATTTTGCTATGCTGAAGCTTTTTAGTTTGATGTAGTCTCACTTATTATTTTGTATTGCTTGTGTGTTTGGTGTCATAGCCACAAAAATCATTGTCACAATTAATGTGAAGGAGGCTTTTCTGTGTTTTCTTCTAGGAGTTTTGTGATTTCAGGTCTTATGTTTAAGACTAATTCATTTCAAGGTAATTTTTGTGAATGGTATTAGATAGGAGTCCAGTTTCATTCTTTTGCCTGTGGTTATTCATTTTTCCCAGCATGAGTTATTGAAGAGACTTTTCTTTCCCATTAAGTATTTTTGGCTCCTTTGTCAAATACTGGTTGACTTTATATGTGAGGGTTTACTCCTGGGCCCTCAATTTTGGTACATTGGTCTGTGTGTCTTTTTTTTTTTTTAAGGCAAATTCCTGGTATTTTTTTTAAGATTTTATTTATTTATTTGACACACAGAGAGAGAGAGAGAGAGAGCGTACAAGCAGGGGGAGCTGCAGGAAGAGGGAGAAGCAGGCTCCCCACTGAGCAGTGAGCCCAGCGTGGGGCTGGATCCCAGGACGCTTTAACTGACTGAGCCACCCAGACGCCCCTGTGTGTCTGTTTTTATGCTAGTACCAAGCTGTTTTGATTACTCTAACTTTCTTAAATAGTTTGAAATCAGGAAGTGTAATGCCTCCAGCTTTGTTTTTCTTTCTCAGTATTGCTTTGACTATTTGGGGTCTTTTGTGGTTCCATATAAATTTTAGGATAGTTCTGTTTCTGTGAAAAATGTTAACGATTGCCATTTGAAGTTTTATAGTAGCTCTTTAAAAGTTTTTGTCCGATGATTTCAACATCTGTGTCATCCTGTCATTGGCATCTGTTGATTGTGTTATCCCATGTGAGTTGAGATTTGTGTATTTCTTCATATTCCAAGTAATTTTGGATTGTAGTTTTGGACCTTTGGAATATGACACTAAGAAACTGTTTTATTTAACTCCTGTAGAGAATGTTGGGTTTTGTTGTTGTTGTTGTTTGTTCATCTGTTTTTAGCAGTTTACCTGGCTTGATTTAGGCACAAGTTCCGACCTTCCTTCTGTGACTGATTCCACTGTTGATTCAGTTTTAAAGTTTTGTAGTGTTGTTTGAATTTGTCCTATATGTGTGCCATCTTGTAATTAGTCTTGGTCCTGAGTGAAATGGTTACTTTAGTTCTCAGTGTCTTTAGTATGCTAATGAGGATAAGAGCCTGCATATTCAGGTGAAAGAAGTGAGCCCAGGAGTTCATACAGAACTTCATGGAATTGTTTTCCCTTTCCACTATCTCTGTAGTACTTTCAGGTTTTTTGAGATTTCTCTCTTTGGATCTCTGGTCGGAAACCACCTGCTTCCACAATTGTTCCACCTCTAGTACCAGTTAGTGGAAGAGTAGATGGGGGAAAGACTGATAAAAGGCTTTGGATCATGCTGCCTTAACTTCATCATATGAAGAAGTTTCTTTTCCTTTAGGGTTCTGGCTCCTGTGGGCTCCTGTTGGTAGCCACTGTTGGTGCTACCATTGCTATGGGAGATCTTGGAGTCTGTGACATGAGAGATTGGAGAAAATGGATTGAACTCTCCCACCTCCATTAATTACCCCCAAGATTTTCTCTGAACTTTTAGTTGTTTTTTTTTTTTCTGACTCCTTCAGCCAGAAATAGGGGGATTCTTCTGCATCTTTCTCTGTCTGCATGAGAGTGTTCACTTTGAGGTTTGAGGCTACATTGGAGTCAGGCTAGAGAGATATTGGAGGTAAAAGAAATGCAGACTTGGTGGTGTGTGAATTATAGTTTTCTTCCCCATTCTACTTTTTTCTCAGGTAGCTGCACTACTTGATCCTCAAGTAGCTGCATTATCCATTCTGTCCAGGTTTTTATAGTGGTCAGTTGGAGAAAAAAGGTATTGTGTGTCTATTCCATCTTACCTAGAACTGGACCCCTGCTACATTTTGAGAATATACTGGATATAAGCCCTTTATTAAATAATGATCTACAAATATTTCCCCTGGTTTGTGGCTTATCATTTCATTCTCTTAAAAGTGTCTTTTATTTATTTTTTTTAAAGATTTACTTATTTTTATTTTGAGGGAGAATGAGAGAGAGAGTACATGAGAGGTGGGAGGGTTAGAGGGAGAAGCAGGCTCCTCGCCGAGCAGGGAGCCCAGTGTGGGGCTCGATCCTGGGACTCCAGGATCATGACCTGAGCCGAAGCCAATCGCTTAACCAACTGAGCCACCCAGGCGCCCTTAAAAGTGTTGTTTAAAGAGCAAAAATGCTAATTTGATGAAGTACAGTGTATCTTTTTTTAATATTTGTACTTTTTGAGATCAGATCTAAGATATCTTTGCCTAATGCAAGGTCACAAAGATTTTTTTTTCTATGCTTTATTCTAGAAGTTTTATAGTGTGAACTTTTACATTTATGTCTAGGATCCATCTTGAATTTTGTACATGGAATGAGATATAGACTTAAGTTCCATTTATTTGGATATGGATGTCAAAATGTTTCAGCACCCTTTACTGTAAAAACTACTATTTCTCCACTGACTGCCTTTATACCTTTGTAAAAAAAAATTAGTTTCCATATGTATGTATGTATATATGGTTCTATTTCTGGACTCTGTTCTGTTCCATTATTCTGTCTTTTGTGGTAAAATATGCATAATATTTATCATCTAAGCTATTTATAAGTGTATAATTCAGTGACATTAAGTACATTCACAATGTTGTATAATCATCACCATTACCTATATCCAAAACTTTATCATCCTCAACATAAACTCTTTATCTATTAAATAATAACTCTCAAATTATCTCTTCCTCCCAGCCCCTGGCACCCTCTATTCTACTTTCTCTATATATGAATTTGCCTGTTCCAAGTACTTCGTATAAGTGGACTCATACAATATTTGTCCTTCTATGCCTGGATTATTTCCTTTAGCATAATGTTTTCAGAGTACATCATGTAGAAATACAAAAATTCCATTCCTTTTTATGGCTGAATACTGTTCCATTATATGCATATACTTGGAGATAGTTGAGTTTCTTGGATTTGTAGATTGATGCCTTTCATCAAAATTGGGCCATTTTCAGCCATTATTTCTTCAAATATTCTTTCTGTCCCTTTCCTTCTTTCCTTGCCTTCTAGGACTCCCACAATTCATATGTTAATCCATTTGGTGGTGTCCCTCAGGTCCCTTAGGTTCTCTTCATTTGTCTTTTTTTTTTAATTTTGTGCTTCTGTTCAATTCAGGCTAATCCCCAACACAGAGACACCCTTTAACAATCAAAAACAAAACGAAAGCAAAACAAAAAGAAAAAAACTTCTTTTTTCTGTCTGCTCAAATCTGCTTTTGAACCCCTCCAGTGAATTTTTCATTTCAGTTATTGTAACTTTCAGCCTCAGAATTTCTTTTGGTTCCTTTTTATAATGTATTTCTCTTTATTGATATTCTTATTTCATTCATGCATTGTTTTCCTTTGTCCCTGTCTTCCTTTAGTTCTTTGAGCCTCTTAAAAAGACAGTTTTAATGGGGAAATCGGAGAGGGAAATGAACCATGGAAGACTGTGGACTCTGAAAAACAAACAGAGTTGTAGAGGGGAGGGGGGTGGGGGGATGGGTTGTCCTGGTGATGGGTATTAAGGAGGGCACGTTCTGCATGGAGCACTGGGTGTTATGAGCAAACAATGAATCATGGAATACTACATCAAAAACTAATGATGTAATGTATGGTGATTAACATAATGTAATAATAAAAAAAATCATCTGCTTATCTCTGGGAAAAAAAAGAGAGTTTTAAAAAAGTCTTTGTCTAGTAATCTCAGTGTTGGGGCTTTCTCAGGGTCAGTGTCAATTAATTTTGTTCCTTTGGATGGTCCATACATTTCTTTTTCTTTGTATGCCTGTGATTTTTTTGTTATTTGAAAACTGGACATTTGAATCTTTTAATGTGTTAACTCTGGAAATCAGATTTTCTTCCTTCCCCCGAATTTGCTGTTTTTTTTTCTTTTTGTTTTGTTTTGCTTCGATTTTGTTTTTGATTGTTAAAGGGTGTCTCTGTGTTGGGCATTAGCCTGAGTTGAAAGCTCAAGGTCTCCTCAGGTCTTTTTGAGCCAGTGTCCTTCCTTGGGCGTGTGTGATGGTGGCTTTCTAAATTCTTCTATATGTTTACTTGCTTTTGAGTGACCTAATCCTCAAATGTGTGACTCCCAAAACAAGGGAAAGGGTAGGGAAGAAACCCAAACATATATCATTCCTTCAGATGCTCTGGAAGCAGCTGCAGTCAATAGGGGTTGAAACAATGGTGGCCAGAAACTGCTAGCCAAGATTTCCCCTGAAAGCTGCAAGCATTTAAATAATGAGAGCTCCAAGATAGTTAATACAGTTCCTGCCAGTACAGTTGTTGTGTAGCTAGAGAAAGGAATTCCTGGTGCTTCCTACTCCTCCAGCTTCTCTGAGGTTACTCTCATATAATCTTTTATAAAGTTCTTTCTGAGCTGTCCTGAAAGGAACCAAGGGAGGAAGTATTCACTCCTGGGCCAGTGCTTTAGAGACCAGAAGAGTGTTCCTTAGATCAGACTAATGAGGCAGTGGGAAAACCCGCCCCCCCCAAGAATATGGAAAATCAGAAAGATAAAATGTAGACTACCTGGGCAACCATGTTGCCTCACTTGAAGATGGACTTCCAGGACCAAAATCCTGGTATATCTGGGTCCTGTTTCCCTTAAGATGAGTCCCCCTTTTCCAGGACCGAGGAGTCTCTATTTTGGTCTGTCTTCAGTTGCATGCAGACTACAATTTGGGGCTCGAATATTGAAGGCAACCTTTTTCTGACCCTTGGGAGTGTTCCTTTGTCAAATGCACTTAAAATGAATACAAAGAGATCCCAGTTCTCCAGGGACTGGCAGTTAGATTGAGCAGCTGCCCTTAAATAACATACCTTTAAGTAGAGTGTATGGTCCTCTATTAATGGTGTTCAGTATATTCTGCCTTGATCCTAGAGAGCAGCAATTTTATTGCCTTTTGCCTTTCAGCACATCTGTACCCAGCACATATTTGTTGAATTAATGCATTGGGTGGAACAGGTGGATAGGTTCTCTGTAAGAATTTACTGTTAGGACCCTCATTTGCACCTAATAATCACATATGCAAATATATGTATGAACTTCTGTAGACTTAAGTATAAGTAGTCCCTAGACAGTGATTCTCAAACCTTGCTACTCATCAGAATCTCCTGAAGAACTTTCCCCAAACCCTAATTCCTACGTTTTAACCATAGAGATTGTTTTAATAAGTCAGGGGTGGGAGCCAGGAATATGTAGTTTTCAAAAAAACTACCTGCGTTATTCTGATAGGCAGCCAGAGTAGAGGACCACAAACCTTTGACTGCCTAAGACAATCTAGTAGTCACAGTAGAGGATATAAAGTGCTTTCTATTATTTAGGGAGATTCTGGGTTAGACATTATAGCATACAGTCAAGAGCAGTAGTTTTGGAGCATGGAGATTGTATTCCATTCTCAGCATAGTCACTTCCAAGCTGTTAGCCTTAGACAAACTAATCTTTCTGGACTTTGGGCTTTTTGGTTTTTGTTTTTAATAGAATAGGGACTTTAGGGTTACCATTAGAATTTATGTAAAGCCTTCCTTAGCACGATACCTCTATTACAGCACACAATAAATGTTGGTCAGATTTATTCTGGTGTACACACGTGCTACTGGATTAGTTCGTATGCAGAATATACTGAAGTACACCTTCTCCAGTCAGTTCTTTAGGAAACTGGTGGGGGGTGGGTGCTAGTTTTCTGGTACCCCAGCCAAGTGAAGGTCAAAAGCCAACCAAAAATGAGGAGTACTATTGGTACTGGTTGTTTTCCGGGCTCCAAGTGCTGTGCTACACATTGTCCACCAGGGGCCGCTGAAGCCACCTAAGCTCAGAGCGCAAAGTAGGGGAGGCCTCCGCGCGTGCTCACTGGGTGCTGCGCGCGCCTCTGAACCTCCTGCGCCACTTTAGATTTCGCCTGCTGTTTTCCTGGTGGCTTCCCCAAACCAAACCTGTGTGGCTGAGTACGGCAGCGCTTTGGGGACAAAAATCTTTCTCTTCCCTGGGCTCGGCCTTGTACTTAATCGTTCCGTGGTTGAATCGGGCGGCAAGTATTTGTGTCTCCATTGCGCTGCTATCCAGGAGGTAGGGGGAGGCTGAGCCCGGCGTTGAGTTCGGGCTGACTGGGGCTTGGGCCCAGCGAGTCGGTGCTGCTGCGCGGATGTTGCGATGGCTGATCGGGGGAGGCCGAGAACCTCAGGGACTGGCGGAGGTAAACACCCAGGCGACCCTGCCTGCCCCCGCAGAGGCCGAGCTTGCCCGAGCGGTGGCTTCGGTCTGAGCCCTGCTCCAGGTCCAGCCGCTGGGGCCCCATGCAGAGGCGGGGCCTGTGGGTTTGGAGGCCGTCGCGGGCGTGTTTGGCGCGCAGGGGAGGGGGGGATTGGCGTGGATGGGGACGCTCTGACTGTAGCTAGTGGGAACTCCTGATTCCCCTAAGACCTCGAGAATTAAATACCCCCTTTTCAAAAGGAGGAAACTGAAGCTGATATGATTCAACAACAGGTTCAACAACTAGTCTTCTCCGTACTTAAACTAGCTTCATTTCAATTATAAAATTATCTGACTTAACTAGGAAGCAAACTTTGACTGCAACTTTCTCGTTTATTAGAATTGGTGTCACTTCCTAACATCAACTGATGCTTGCTCAGGGAATAGAAAATCTATTTCATTATTTATTCAACAACAACAAAATATAAAATTATTTTAAAAAAATAATTTGCTTCAAAGTCAAGAAAATTTTTTTAATTAACTATTTTTGGTAACATAGTCACGCTTTCTTCATGGGCCTGAATAATTGGATTAACTGTAATTTACATTTGAAGTGTTGAGAATAAAATAATTTTAGAATCTTAAAAGGATTGAGGTCTGGAATTTATTTCGATTGCCACCCGAGAATTAGAGTTTGTATTTGGATTCCCTTTTATTTATCATAGGAAATAGTTGTTTTGATTGTTTAAAAAGTTGGGGTTGTAAGTCAGCAGCCTTACTTCTCACTTTTAACTTCCTCATACCTTTGCAGTTGAGGCTTACTGTATTAAAAAAAATATTTCAAATCAGGTTCATTTCAGATAGGCTGAAATCTTAAACATTAGGGAATAGTTGTAGATAATTATATATGTGACATGATAATTCTGTTTTAACCCGATTATTTGATTAATCATATAATTTCATTATCTAATTCTTCCATGCCTGGTGAACTTTCATTTGAGGGAAGTGGTATACAGTTTTCAAATTTCTCACTTTTGCTTTTCTTTTCAGAACCACTGCTAGAAATGAGATGGTATAAAAAGCACCCACTGCTTTGGGGGTGATTTTTTTTGGAGAAAACATTTACGCATGTTAGGTTACACATTTTTCATGTTAAAGTACTTCACTTGTATAACCATTGTGAATTGTACTTTGTCAGAACCAATGATTTTCCTTAATTTATGCGAGAACTGCTTCTAGTTTTAGCAGTATTTCTCTGCTGGGATGATTTTGCCCTTAGGGCATATTTGGCTATGTCTGGAAACATTTTTGATTTTCAGGATGGGGGAGATTAGATTTCTGTTGCATCTAGTATGTGGAAACTAGAGATACTGTTGAATATTCTACACAGAATAGTCCTCAACAGCAAAGAATTACCTGGTCCAAAATCTCAATAATGGCAAGTTTGAGAAATTTATCATGAAATAGTACTGGGTTTGACTATAGAAAGGGGATAGTAAGAGCTACCTTACGGCGGAATAGTTGAGTGAATTATATGCCATGTGTGCTTTGCACAGTGTCTGGCATATGGGCTGTGACCTAATTCTCTGTAAATGTTAGCAATTATCTTTATCAGTATTATTGTCCAAACTTGAATTTATTGAATTTATCAGCTCTGAAAGATTTCATTCCTTCTTTTATTCAGTCAGCAATCATGTATTGAGTGCCTATAATGTTTTGGGCACTGTTTTAATCTGTATTTACCCTTTTGACCTGCAGTTTTGTTTCTGTCAAGTTTTAATTGAGAAACACTCATTCTAAATACTGAATTGGATTGGCCCATTGATTCTTTTAGGTCAGGTTTATTGAGGTATAATTTCTTAATATAAAATTCACCTTTCTGCAAATTTATGGTGACTTAAAAAAACTAAAATTTATGGCAAGGGTGAGATTTTCCCCTCTACTTACATTGTTTTTAGTTAACAAGCTGAAGAATGACGATCTGAGTTTAAGGATATTTAGATCAGTTCTAACATGATGTGGATTTGTAGTAAGAAAAATGTATGTTAAATTGGTAGTTAATTGATATTAGGGGAAATAGTATATAGTATTAGAACATGGTATCTTACAGCTCTTTAAATCTTGTATTCTTAGATGTATACCATGCAGTTTTATTTCAGTATGGTCTTTTATCATAAATCATTTAATCTCTTTCTCTTTTGTTTTTCTTTTCTTTTTTTCCCCAATGCAAGAAATCTCCTTTACAGACAATAGGTGAAGAACAAACCCAGAATCCCTACACTGAACTGCTTGTACTGAAAGCTCATCATGATATTGTACGATTTCTGGTGCAGTTAGATGAATACAGGTAAGAAGCTCTAGTTGTCCAATTGCCTACTGTTTGGAAAGAATTTTTAGGGAATCACATATTTAAAAACAACTTCATAATTAATATCTTTTGTAAAAATTTCAAATCTGATCATTACTAACATTTATTAGAAATCGACATCTGCATCTTGATCAAATATGTGCCAAAGTCATTTTTTGCCCAGAAGTCAGGGTGTCATATCTGGTGACTTGATGGTGATTCTTGTTTGAGGTTTTTTTGTTTTTTGTTGTTAGTGCTTAGAAATGTTTTTTTGTTAGTTTTGAGGAAGGGAATGACTTTAAAATTTGAGTGGGAGTTATGTTAAGGTGAACATAAATTTCAGAAACAAATATAGGGAATGTTTAACTATGAAGTACCTATTAGGAATGTGCTATTTTTAGTGGAAGGTAAGGTAAGTAATCTGAATGTTTTGTTATTGAGGAAATCCTTTTAAAATGTGCATTATTTACTTTCTTGTCAACATGTTCAGTGTTGTGTTTAATTGCAAGTAGAGATGAGGTATGTAGGTCTTAGGACTGTAGATTTAGCTTATTACTGATCTTTATATCTGTTTATTAAGCCCTTATTCAACTAAATGCTTAGTAGCATGTAGCATAAAAACAGTTAATTTTGTAACTGTTTAATATTTATCTTCTCTAGAATCTAAACTTCATGGGGGAGGCATGTTTTTCTTATTCACCATAGTATCCTTAGTACCTGGCACAGTGCCTTACGTGTAGCAGGTAATTAATAGATAGTTCTTGAATGAGTGACTCCCCAGACTATTAAGTGTGCGTGTTGCCTGCCATCCTAACTCCCTAACCCCCTGTTTTCCCTATCAATTTTCCCATTCTCATCTCTAATTTTCTCTTTTACCTTTGATAACCATCTTTTTTTTTTTTTCCACTTTGGACTCCATGGGTGACTACTCTTGTGATTATTCCTAATTCTGATCATCACTTCTAATGTCTATTAACCTTGTTTTCTCTCTGCTTTTTTTCCCTATGTCTTTGGTATTGCTTTTACCATGTGCAGTGCAAGTGTGACACCACCTGGAGTTAGGTCAGATTTTACAGGTTAGGGGCATAGTCCTGCACAGCACTTCCCTCTCCTCAGTCACCAGCTGCAGTCTCCAGGGGTGCCAGGCCACCCCCACTTCTGACCAGCTGGCCCTCAGGTTTGATACTTACTAGAAGCACTGATAGAACTCAGGAAAGCAGTATTCTTAGGATTACAATTTTATAAAGGATACAGTCAGGACTAGCCAAGTGCAGAGATGCTTAGGACCAGGTCTAGGAAGGCCTTAAATGCAAAGCTTCTGTGTCCTTAGAATATGTCACCCTTTCAGCACATCAGTGTGTATTACCATCAAGGAACCTCACTCAAGCTCTGGGTATCCAGAGTTTTTATTGGGGTTCATTACTAGGAATGATTGAGTCATTTGCCACCCGATTGAACTCAATTTCCATCCCTTCTCTCCCTGCCCTGTCCTCACACTCCAATGCCAGGTTGAGAAGTCAGGCTAATATCTGTGGCTCAAAGCACAACCCTCTAATTACGTGGTTCATATTTCCTACATGGCCAGACCCTATCCTTAGATTGTCTAGAGGGCCCACCCTGAATCATTTCGGGGTCTGGAGAGCCCAGCTCCATTCTAGAAACCAGGGACACAATCCAGCCAAATTATTTTACAACAATATGTTCCTCAGCTTTTGCTCGAGAAGATTCGTTTCTTATATATATTACTAGCCTATCAACATTGTTTTGTTGTGATATGAGCCAGCCAAATAATAACATGTAAACAATAGTATAATAATCTTCAGACTTTTTGGTAGTATTCATTGTTGATATGTTCTGAGACATTGTTTATTTAGCCAGCCAGTCAGATCTTTGAAACTAAACATTTCTGGAAATATAGGATATTTGGACAGCTAGAGTTTTTTGTTATTTTACCATATTAAGTTGCTAGGTAGGTTTTAAAAAACCCAAATGATTTCTTAGGCCATAATCACTAATATTTGGGTCTTAAGGAATCCTCAGATCATGTTGTCTGAGAAAGTTAAATAAAAAATATACAATGTACTTTCAGGATGCAATCTTTAAATTTTTATATAAAATAAGTGTTAAGATTCCATTTTCGTTGTTATTCATCCTGTGAAATGTCCTGTTGGCTCTTATTACATAGAAGAATCTGCAGAAAAGCCTATCTCGTAGAATAATGATAATTGTGCAAATGCTGATATTTGATTACATGTTCCCCACAGTAATGCTCCTGTATAAATCAGTTGTTTAATGAGGTAGTAAATGTTCTGTAAACAGTAAAAAATTATAGACAAATACATCAGTTCTCTATTGCTCTCTCAAATACCACCCCAAGCTTAGCAGTTTCAAACAACCTGCTATTTACTTAACTCACTAACTGCAGGTAGCTACTGAGGGAGGCTCAGCTGGGTGGGGTATTTTTTTTTTCCATCTGTGCCCAGATCAGCTGATCTTGTTTAGGATTACTTAATGCATGTATGGTCAACAGGTAAATTGGCTGGGCTGGATGGTTCATATTGGCCTCAGCTGGGATGACTGGGCTTTCTCTCTGTATGGTTGCTCAAGTGCTTGTGCACATAGTGATCATGGAGTTCTGATATGAGCGAAAGGGCGAGCCCTGATGTAAAACTCTTCCCAAGACTCTCTATCATGTTTGCTGCTCTTTCATTAGCCAGAGTGAGTCAGGAGCTTGCACAGATTCAGTACCTGGATAAATAAACTCTACCTCTGGAGGGGAGAAGCGACTAAGTCCTGTTGCTAATGCTGGTGGACACAGGAAGGGAGGATAATTTGTGGCCATGTTTGTTACCGATCACACGGAATCTGAATGCCTCGAAATAGATGAAAAACCTACATTTTGGCTTTTCCAATAAAGTGAAGTTTTTACTACATGAGTCACATTTAATTCTTTGTGCTCAAGTCGTTGCTGTGTCAAAATTTACATCTAGTTAGATACAAGGTTTTCCTGTCAGTGAAAGACCTATAGAAGTTTCAATGTATGTTTGTTTTAAAAAATTTAATTCTGCCCTGAAAAACCCTGAAGGAGTCACTACTGGTAAGGAAGATATAAGAAATCTACAAACTATATAAATACTTACTTAAATAGAATTAAAAGCATGGCATTTTCATTCTTAATTTAGTAGTTTAGATAATTTAGAATTATCTTTACCATTGCTAATGTACATTATTTGTGTATGGTCACATTAGAGAAATATATATTATACTTTTTATGTTTTTATTTAATTTTTGTGGACCTTACTACATTCTGGTTTTTTGGTCAGCTGTTGTAATCCAGGTTTCACGCTTCAGGTCTTTAGATAATATCATTTTATTGAGAATTTTGCAGAAGGATTTTCTTGTTTTCTTGGCAGCTCAGCTAAAATCAGTGAGTGGAAAATTTTCACAGATTGGTTTTTGAAGATACAAAATAAATCCTGTATAACCTAACAGACAGCTGCCTTTTCTTTTCTTCTTTAGTGTTTTTTGAACATGAAGTGAGGGTCATATTGATTGGGAGATCACTAGAGAAGGCTAAGCCTCAGCAAGAGTCTTCCAAAAAATGGACTGTGCTAAAATTGCATGTAATACTCTAGCATTTGACACATTAAACTAAATGGAGTTCATAACACATTTTAAGAATACTTTTCTTTGTTGCTTATTTGACCATTCCTTGCTCCTCCAGGAAACAGACAAGGTTATGTAGGATGGTGATCATGACTGGAAAAAAATTAGGTGACCCATGAAATGCCAGACTGGAGAACAGAATGTGCCCCTAGGATAGCTGGTCCAGCTGTACATTTACAAGACACTAAACAAACTCATCCAGTTGGATAATTCACTAACAACAAACATTATGTTATATCTTTAAGGAAGTATTCTTTTTTTTTTTTTTTTAAGATTTTATTTATTTGACAGAGAGAGAGCACAAGCAGGGGAAGCAGTAGGCAGAGGGAGAGGGAGAAGCGGGCTCCCCACTGAACAGAGAGCCCAATGCAGGGCTCGATCCCAGTACCCTGGGATCATGACCTGAGCTGAAGGCAGCTGCTTAACTGACTGAGCCACCCAGGCACCCTATTTAAGGAAATATTCTTAAGCTAAAATTATCTTTCTCATTGACATTCGGAGAATAGAAATCAGTAGTCAAGGTGATTTAGACCCTTTTCATACCTGAGTTCCCTGCAAAGCAGATAGGAAAATGGAATTAAACACACAAGTGGTTTATTAGAAACATCAATGAAAGGAAAAGGGAGGAAGCAGGATTAGACAAGGGGAGCTATCTCAGACTGTGGTGTAGATCTGACAGTCTCTCTAGGCCCAGTGGGGAACTCTGGAGGAAAGAATGCTCTTTAGAGGAATTCTGTGTTGGATAGAAACAAATGGGACTTTTAACCCTGCCTTGCTTAGTCACTGGCTGAGGGTCATCCAGGAACGTACTTAATTTCCTTTGGCTGGGAGCCAACTGAGATGGTTATGACTTTGGCTTGAAAGCCTGAAAGTGAACAGCTGGAGGCAGGTAACCACATTCTTTTTTTTTTTTTTTTTAAGATTTTATTTATTTTTTGACAGCGAGAGAGGGAACACAAGTGGGGAGAGGGAGAAGCAGACTCCCGCCAGAGCAGGGAGTCCGATGTGGGACTCGATCCCAGGACCCTGAGGATCCTGACCTGAGCCGAAGGCAGATGCTTAACGACTGAGCCACCCAGGCGCCCGGTAACCACATTCTTGAGAGCTGGGCAGCTTCGTCTCTTGAACGACTATCTGCAAGATGTATATTGCCTTTCCTATACAAACTGTATCTTGGGATCAGTAATAATCAATGAGAGGAAATTTCTCTTTATAGAAGAATTAAAGCTATTCCTAGCTTTAATTGGAATAATGTAATTTTGCAACCTCTGATAACAAATTTAGACAGTTTATTGATGGTTGTTAATATCACATGCTCATAAAAGACTACCAGAAATTACATTTCCTGTTGGAGTATGCGAACTCCCCATGAAATGGCCCTACCAAAAAGTCAAATTTAAATCTGATTAAGCCTCTAGATCTGTCAATTTACTGGAAATACAGGGGACAGAGGTGCATGTTGAATGACCACAGAGGAAGGAAGCTAGCAAAATCCAGACTGAGAACTCTATGACATAAATATTTAATTGCAAGGAGAAAAATAGGAAGAAGGAATCAGTAGAATAGAAGAGACTTCAGAGATACATCAACCACTGCAATTATGAACTTTATTTAGATCCTGCTTCTCATAAACTTAAAAAAAATCAGACAGGGAAATTTGATCCTTGAGTATGTGGTGACATTAAGAAATTAAATGGTAACTTTAGTTCTGATGTAAAGGAGTTCTAGAAGATACATATTGAAATATTGTCTGATGAAATGTAGTTACTGGATTTGCTTCAAAATAATCTGCAGGGCGGGGTTTGGGTGTGTATACAGATGAAACCATATTGGCAATGAGTTGATAATTATTGAAGAGAGATGAGGAGTACCTGGGATTTTTGTTATGCTGTTTATACTTGGATGTATGTTTATGTTATCCATAATGAAAAATTGAAGAATGATATATATTTGATAGAGAGGAAATAAAAATGCCAATTTAAAAGGTATTTTTGTTTCAGAATAAAACTTTTTCTTAGATATTATGTGCAAGAATCATAAAAACTTAAAACATAAAAACTAATAACTGGCAAAAAGCTGGGTTAAACGATGTTGGCTTTGATATATAACCCTAGTGGGATTTCTGATACTTCATCTTGTGTTAGGTAGCCTTATTCACCCAAATCACTGGTATGCACCTGGACATCTGCAAGCCTCCCACTCAGATGTAGGCTTCCCTGAAAAATAAGAGCAAAGCACAGTGTTTCCCCTATAGAAACAGATAAATCCTCAGAGAAAACCCTGCAGGGTCCTAACTGAGCATGCTCAGTTCATTCTCATACACTCATTTATTTGACCAGCCAGGCAGAGAGAGGCCAGGGATGTTTCTCTAGTAGTAGAAATTCTTTCGCAGAAGTTTGAGCTCAAGGAATGGAGGTTTCCCCTGATAGAAGTCCTAGGGAGTTTTGGGTTTCTAATATTTGTAAACTTTGATGTAGTTTAGCTTTCTGTTTGTGATTTGGGGAGGGAAGAATTTATGAAGGGTTTACCTCTCCTAATGACCATGAAAACTATGTGTATGTGTGTGAGCTAAAAAAAGGACCTTAGACATTGAGATATTAGAGGTATGTTAATCTATGCATTTTTCTTAAAAAAAAAGTTTGATGTTCCAGTAAATCTATTGAAAGGATCATTGACATCAATGTGTATGGCTCATGAAAACGCTTTCAGGTTCCCTTCCGCTTCTCTTACAAGTTTCCACATACTTCTCTGATTTTCTTCAAGTAGTTCAAGCATACCAGATAAGTAAAAATCTATTTTAAATGGAAGTTTTCTATCTTTTCAGTTTGGTTGGGTTTTTGGTATTGTACCATTTTTCATTTCTATTTTATTGTAAAAAATATATACTATTTTAGTTGCCTCGTGCAACTAAAGTACTTGTGGATTAGGTGAGGAGTTAACCACAGGATTTTTTATTTTGCCATAATAATATTCTCTTTTTATTTTTCCAGTGCTTTATGGTAGATATTGAATACAGGAAGTTTTATGGACTGTACCTTTCATTATGTCCTCTAAGGTTATATTTGAATCTGTAGCACCTTTGACCTAATTGAAATAAATTCAAATGAATAAGAACTATTAAATAAGCCCTTAAGTAATAGACATAGAAATTACTTGTGAAAATATTTTGTGTTATACAAATCTTTGTGAAGTTTTGCTGTACTTTTCAGTTCACAGTTGGCAAGAATGAGAGTACTTTCTCTGAGATGTTCAAAGGGAAGGTGTTTAAAAGGAATGACTTCTATAGATTGAAAGGAGTACAAATGAGAATTCTCAATGGATTCATGATCTGGACCCTATAGCATTACTTAGTAATGTAGACTGAGTTCTTTAAGGGCAAGAACTAGTCTACTGATCTTTACATTCAGTATCAAATATATATTATCATATATACATATAGTTAAATTTAATGCTTAATATATAGTTAGTGTTTAATATTTCTTGAATGAATGAGTGAATCATCAACTCTCATGATAAGTTTAGTTCTCATAATTAGGGTAGGAGAGGATGGAACATTCTAGAAGCTCTGCTATAGGTCTTCATTAAATCATGTTTCACCTTGTTAAACTTCTTTTCATGCATATAGTTTTTGCTGGGTCATTTATTTATTTATTTTTAAAAGAGTTTATTTATTTGACAGACAGCTAGAAAGGGAACATAAGCAGGGGGAGCAGGAGAGGGAGAAGCAGGCTCCTGGCTGAGCAGGGAGCCCGATGCGGGGCTCGATCCCAGGACTCCGGGATCATGACCTGAGCTGAAGGCAGACACTTAACGACTGAGCCACCCAGCTGCCCCTTGTTGGGTCATTTAATCATATACTCTCAATGAGTGTTTTTGAAGACATGGTTTCAAGTGGAAAGATATATATAAGTATGGGACAGCAACATGAAAAGAAAAGGAATTTATGTGTGTGGTGGGTTTCTGAGTTTTAAGTTTTTTTTTATTTTAATATTTGTTTTGACAGTATATTCATATGTTAATGATAAAAGGAAAAATGAGGTTACTTTAATACACTTAATGATTACCTATTTTACAGAGCCCTTGCAACACTTAAATGTTTGCTTATTCATTAATTTATTCATTGAAAAAGCATTTCTTTGGTGCCTTAAACCTCCTAGAGATAATCAGAGATTTGTTGGACTCGAAAATGCCAATCATAAACACCAATAAATATGGCAGTTACTATATTTCATTGATTCTAAGAAGCCTGTTTTTTTCCCTATTTTAAGATCTCTGAAATTTGGAGATATTATAAAATTGTTAGTGTCTTTCAGTTATAATTGGCAGTATAGAATGTCTTATACTTGATATCTTAAAGTTGATGAAATACATTTCTAAACAGTCGCTGAATTTTGACATCTTGAAGCAAGATCCACATGTAATTGATCTTGACATTTCCCTGTCACCTTGCATGAATCTCACTAAATACATTTTGTACTAATCGGTAAGGAGTGTTTCTCTTAAAATCTTAGCTATAGACTTGAATCTTTGGATTCTGTGAGTTTAGAATGTTTTAAAAAGTTACTACATGTAATTTTAATGCAGTACAGCCACAATTCTTCCTTCCATTGAATAGTTTAAACCTTACTGGCATTTTAATTACTCCTTTTTATAGTTCATGACTTCTTTTAGCAATTACAATGTATCTTACTATTAGGAATTCTTGGGTTGAATTGTCATTTCTGATTTGCAGATGGCTGAAGTGTGTGCTTGACTGACTAGGATGAACTGATTATAGTTTAAGATAAACTGATAAAGTGTAGCTAGTTTTCAATTATCCATCCTAATAGCGTGGATAATTGTAATTTGCAAATGATCTCCCAACCCTTTATTCGTTATTTTATGGGTGATACTAATATGTAGCAAAGTTATATTGGTTTGCTTCATGTTTTCTCTTTAGAGGAGGTAATAACAAATACTGAAATGGCAAAAAAAGAAAAAGGCAGCAATAGAGAATATATAAGAAAATTGAAAGGCCCGAATATCCACCAACTGGGTAATTGACCTCTGAGCAATAAAAAATTGGCTGTGATTTCATGCATTACATTGAGCATTGTTTAGATTTAACTTTTGTTCACTACTGATTGAATTAAAGTTTGAGGTGAAATGCTCTATATCTCATTTCTAAACTCTCAACTGTTCAATCGTCTCTCATTGTAAACTCATGAGATTCAGACATGATAAAACAATAATGAGAAGTTAAAAATCAGGGTTAGAAAAAAGTATGTATTTTAAACCTGCAGTCTTCTAGAAAGGAGAAAAGCAATTATAAGAGTTTCAAGAATCAATAGAAATTGATGTTTTATACCAAAGAAAACTTAAGACCTTGAGTCCTGCCTCCCCACCATCACTATACAAATAAAAAGAAATCAATAGGCCTAGAAACATAAGCTATTAAAGATTGACGTTCAGCAACTGTTTTTGATACTTAGGCATTGTTTCGTATTCTGATTCAGAAAAATGTATGTTTTAAAATAAGAAATTGTGTTTTTAATTTAAAAATGTTTTCTTTTTAATCTCCAGATTTTTTATATACTTCATTTTGAAATAATAAATGTTAGGCATGGATTTAAAAAATAATTCTGCATGTGATTTCTTATTAGCTACCTAGGAAGTTCTAAAGGTCCTTCCATTAAAAAAGATATATAGTTCTATATTAAAAAATTGTTAACAGACTTTGGTGAGGATGTATTTAACTAATTTCCCATCTCCTGAGTAATCTCTTAGCTCCTATAGTAGGAAATATAATTGAAGGATTTAGAAATGAATACTGAAATGAGTATGGGAATTGTCAGAGCCAGTGAAGACAACAGTTACTTGTGGGACTCCGAAACTGAGCATGAGATATTAGAACTTGAAGCTCAGTTTAGAGTTTTAAGGAAATGGCTGAAGTAGTGAGATTTTATGGATCTCATATAGTGGTAAAATTTGTTAGAATTTCCTGATACTCTCAGTAACAAAGTAACTTTTGTGTCTTAGTGTATCAGTTCCCCAGTGATAGACCTGTATGGCTAACAATGTTTCCTGTAATGAAGACAAGGCATACCCAGATTTTGTGAAACCCACTAACAGTCTTGCAAGGAAGAACACATTTTTAAAATGTCACAGCTCCCAGTGGATTATCATTATTAATGTTTTTTTTTAAATTATTATTATTAATGGTTGTTAACTATAAGGGGCCAGTTATGCACAGTTCATAGCTGGCTTTCTATAATACCACTTCTTTCCTTTTCAAAAAACAAACCTTGAATTTAGGTGAATGAAAGTGATATGGGAACAACTTTGGATCAATTTTGATTCATTAAAGAATCATTTACAAACTTATATACTACATTATTAATAAATTACTTGACATGCTTATGGTGTGATTTTATACCACATGTTGGGACATTGCTTGAGAACAGTGCTTTCTTGATACTGTAATGCATTCGCTATGATGAGTAATCGTGTACAACAAATTATTTTTCTTGGCATTCTTTGTATCATGGATATCTTCTACTCTACAAAATGTATATGATTGTTCCTTTATGTATAGTGAATGGGAAGTAAAGAGGAGGGAGAAGCTATAACTGAGTTCATCACAGCTCTTTTCTCATGGCAGGAAATAAACTTCCCTTTACCTTTTTGCATTTCAAACATTTTCACTAAAAAACAAACAAAACAAAAACCCTCAAAAAACCTCAAAGCTTCTAAACTAAGAACACAGTATTTACATGAAAAGACTAAGAGCCAGGTGGAGCAAAGGAGAGATCTTGGCTTTAAATAGTAAAGTTAAAATATCTTTACAGAGAAAATAATAGAAATAATGAACTTATCTAGAGACATGATTCCTTTGTTCCACTCTTGGAATATCACTTCCTATCAGTGAAGCTCTTCCTCAGTTTGGTTTCATATCACCTGTCAGGGTTTAATCATATTTTTAAAGCCAGGAAGGACTTTAAAGATTATTTATAGGTCTCCCTCTTTCTTACAGTTTTAGCAGTTGATTCATTGTAATGCTGTGAATGGCTTTATTTATCTTTGGACCTCAGTACCTGGCATAAAACCTAGAAGGTAGTCCATGATTATTTGTTGAATTAGCTTAACTTAATCAGCCTTAATGTTAGTCAAAATACCATTAATAAATTCTGATAGTTCTTAGAAATTTTAGCATATAAATGTCACCAGAAATTTCTTTTCTTTTTTTTTTTAACCTTTTTCTGTATCCAGATTTGCGTCTGCTGGTGATGACGGAATTGTAGTTGTGTGGAATGCCCAGGTGTGTATTAATTCTATGTGAATTGTGTAATAAAGACATGACTGTATAGTTGAGTTTGCATTCATAAACATTATTTGGGTATATACCTGCATATAAGTATACTGAAACTAATTAATACTTGGAAAAGGCTACTTAGGATGAATCCATTTAAAATGGGGGGCCAATATTTCATAATAGAGAAAGTTTTAATCTTACTGAACAAAATTTAAGTTATCAGCAACTATGTGCTGACTCTGAAAATGAATCAAGTGTTGATTTATTTTTGTGGGAGTTAGAATATTTATTTCAAACTTGTACGATAGCATAATGTAATAGTCTTCTCATGTTTGACTTTAATAGGAATGTAATAAAAGGCTAATTTTTTTTCAAAAATATTTAAGGCTTCACCAAATTTTTTTTTAAAGATTTTTTTTAAAGATTTTATTTATTTATTTGAGAGAGAGAGAATGAGAGATAGAAAGCACGAGAGGGAAGAGGGTCAGAGGGAGAAGCAGACTCCCTGCTGAGCAGGAAGCCCAATGTGGCACGATCCCAGGACTCCAGGATCATGACCTGAGCCAAAGGCAGTCGCTTAACCAACTGAGCCACCCAGGCGCCCTCACCAAATTTTTAAGGCTGATCTTTTGATATTCAAATTATTCTCCTTTGAAACATTTATCTTCTCACTGTTACTTGGATTGTTATCTGGGCTGACTCTTTCAGATCCTCATTTCTCAGTGGCTTTGACAGTGATTAAAGCAGTTATTTAACATTATGTTCACCATGTTCATGAAATCCTGCAACCTTGGAAGGATTTGCAACTTATGTTACATTTACATTGGATTTTTTGTGTTTACTACTTGGGAAAGTCAGTGAGAGACTGATAGCTGAAGACACTGGATAGATAGGAATGAATAGCTGTTGATGTTAGAGATGGAGTGGAGACTGACTTTATGAATGGTTGAACTACTACTCTTGGATGTGTACAGTATATGTATTGTGTTGTTATGCTAACTTTTATTTCCTTCAACAATATTTTAACTTTGGAGATTAGATAACAAATACTTGGATAATGAGAACTCCATATATTTTTTCCTACAGATTAGTTACTGATTTTTTTATGCTTAATTTATACAGTTCTTAAAACCATACGGTGTGGTTTTAAGAATATCCCTGTAGGAGTAAATCGGAGGGGGAGACGAACCATGAGAGACGATGGACTCTGAAAAACAAATTGAGGGTTCTGGAGGGGAGGGGGGTGGGGGGATGGGTTAGCCTTGTGATGGGTATTAAAGAGGGCACATTCTGCATGGAGCACTGGGTGTTATGCACAATGCCTCATGGAACACTACATCAAAAACTAATGACGTAATGTATGGTGATTAATGTAACAATAAAAAAATTTAAAGAAAAAAGAATAGCCCTTTAAATTTTCATGTAAAACTATGCTAAAAATTGGTATTTTCTATTAGAAAATAATTATTTATGGCTACTCTTTCAGTACCTGTTTAGATTCTATTTGATTGCTTAAAGTTAAGTTATAACATCTAAGTAATTAAAAATGGAATTATGTTATTTTCTACACGATGATTCTTCTAAATGTCATTTAAGATTATTTAAGTTATAAATATGATGTAAGCCTATTGAAATTTTTATTGGTATTTCAGACAGGAGAAAAACTTCTGGAACTTAATGGACACACTCAAAAGATAACAGCTCTTATTACATTTCCTTCCTTGGAAGCTTGTGAAGAAAAAAACCAACTGATCTTGACAACCTCTGCTGATAGAACAGTTATTATATCCTTAAATCTGGAAGAAAGTGAAATAGCTATAGTGACCCAAGGGACCAGTACATACATTATTAGATTTTAGCCTTTGGGGGCTTGTCTGTACATTCATTTTAGCAAAAATGATTTTGCTCTAACCTTCATAATACACCTCTTAAAAGTATTAGGCATCTGAAAAGTGTTAGACTGGAAATAGGTTAAAGGCTTATTATTGATGGAAACCCCATGACTAAAGCTGTTCTTTCCAGAGTTACTATTATATCAAGTTATAGAAAATGGAGAATTTGGGCTTAAAAGTACTTACTTATCTTAGTTTGTAAGATATTTGAAGAAACAAAGATGAGTTAGACTGGAGAATAATTTACATTTTTGTCTGTACAGTATTGTACAGCAAAAGAAATGTAACGGCCCCAACCCATAAGAACCTTCTGAACATCTGAGCTTGGCAGAAAAGTGAATTACCATATGCTTAGTGTTTATTTAGTTTTTAAAAATAATGGTAAAGTTCTCTAGAGAGCACTTACGTGTGCTAGGCATTGTTCTATTTAACATATATTACATATGTTTTTACATATGTTCCGTATTACATATATTAACATGTTTAATTCATATAAGTATTTTTATTCTCATTTCCAGAAAAGAAAAGAGAGGCACAGAGAGGTTAAGTAACTTGCCCTAGGTCATACAGCCACTAGAGGGCAGATGGCAAGCAGTCTGACTGGAGGGTCAGAACTCTGAACCACTGTATATTATTGCCTTCATAAAATACTTCCCTTAAACAAATTCAGCCTTTAATATTTATATGAGGAATTAGATTTGTGAAGCCCTCAGCCAAATACTTAAAGGAAACTGTAATCTTACTTTAAAAAAAAAAAAGGTATCCGAGATTAGCTTTAAATAGTCTGTGCTTATCTGAGAATTCTGTTTAAATAGTTTGAAGTATTAGGAAAGTAAGTTTTGGAGTATGCCCAAAGGGGTAGGTGTTTCCTGGGCTTCTACAGAACCAAGACATACCTTATTATACACTTTATTATTTTTTTAAAGATTTTATTTATTTACTTATTTGAGGGAGAGAGAGAGAGAGCATGTGAGCACATGTAAGCCTTAGCATGGGCGGGGTGTGCAGAGGGAGAGGGAGAAGCAGACTTCCCTGCTGAGCAGGGAGCCCGACCTGGGGCTCAGTCTCAGGACCCTGGGATCATGACCTGAGCTGAAGGCAGATGCTTAACTGACTGAGCCACCCAGGCGCCCCATAACATACTTTAAATGAGTTCATTAGCTCAGGTGATTTCTAGACAGATTGCCAATAGGTGAAAAAATTTCAAGGTAAGATTTACATGTGGTAAACTGTATTTTGTGGTGATGACAGTGTTGCATAAGCAGTATTACATATATTTAAGTCAGAGTAATTTTATTACTACTGTTCCGTTGAGACAAATATTATTTATTTTAGGGCCTAAGCTTTTTGTTTGTTTTCAGTATCAGTATAATCTCCAAAAATAGAATTTAAAATACTTTGTTTTTATTAGACTATTCCTAAGGTACTATAATAATGCTTAGAGGCAAATATTAAATTGCTGTTATAGTATGGAGATGAGTAGTTGAGACAGTATCAGTATGAACTTTACTTTTAAATGATGGTATTGAATCATTTTCTTCATTGAATTTTCTTGTTAAAAATAATTCCAGGCTGCTTGAGCCTCCACTATTAACAAACTTTATTAAATGTTGAAGATAAATTTTTAATTTTAGTCAGGTGATAGTCTTAAGTCTATCCATATACATGGGTGTGTATGTATATATATATTTGTATGCATGTATATAAATGGGTGCACAGACATGCTGTAAAATGTATATGTTATCTTAGGAAATGGGGTGAAAAATTTGAAAATCTTTACCCTTCTTAAGTCAAACTAACCTTGGACACTTAATGGAGGTCCTCTAATTATTTTAAATATGTTTACAAGTAATACACTGTAACTGGCTTCTTTGAATTAGTATAACAGTAGTAAATTCTGCCATGCATGTTGAAGGAGCTTTCAAGTAAGAATTAATGGAGTTGATAGTTTTTTAGTATAAATACTTTATGTTCAATGTTTATTAGGTCATGGTGGACTATTTTGGAGAATAAGTTTGAAATTTAAACATTTGTAATATTTAATGCCCATAAATATTCAGTATTCAGACCATTCATTCTGTTGACGTATAGTTTAATAGTAAAATTTGTCTCGAGCTTATTTTAGATTGTAAGCTTGCTATGCTAAGTTGGTAACTTACTATATGATTTAATTTTAGTAATAGTATAAATGCTAAATATTTTAGCTTTATTTCAAGATTTTTCTACCTGAATGTGTAACATTTATAATTATTAGAAAACTTACCTCCTAATTGAGATTTTAACATTCTGTTTAGAAATTATTTCTTAACAGAAGTTTAGTTATGGGATTGTGATACTGGCAGACAAGTTCGGAAAGTATCCTGCTTCCAGTCTACTGTGAAGGTAAAATCTTAAGCTGTTATTTTACGATAATGTTTTTGTCTCAGAAAAAATGTTTAATAAGTTAGATGAAATTACTTTTGTTGGTTTTAAGTATGATTTCTTCCACACATACCTACAGCCATTTGATTGTAAGACTGGATTTTTGAGTGCTTATATATTAAATGTTAGAATGTTTGAATTTGAATTTAGGTCAAGGGGTGAATATATAACAAAAGGAAAAGGATAGTACCTCGTATGTTTCTTGTAGCTAATTCTAGGGAGAGATGTTACCTGCGGAATGGCTATACCAGTAGCTAGTCTGGGTTTTTTTTTGTACTTTGAATTAAAAACATGGATTTATTTGTCCCTCAATCTATGCTTTTTATAAGGTCATAAAGATGAGACAAATCAATTACTTCATTTCAAAGAAATGTTATATGGCTAATTGGCTACTACTATTAGTTTCATTAATTTTACAAACAAATATTAGTTGGGGCTTATTACATGATAGGAAGTCTGCCCCATGTTGGAGAGGACTTGGTGACTTTGATTCCTACAGAAGAAATCACCTCGGATGTTCTTAGAAAGTGCCACGGTTTTTCAATAATGTCAGCAAGTTTGAGGATAGAGTCTTGTAAAATGTGATGTTTCCTTATTTGTTTTAATTTGTCTTTATATTGGAACTAACACTTTTTTTAATGTAAAAAGAATTGCTGTGTGCCAGTAATCAAGGTATTTGATTTTTTTCCTAAAAAGCAGCATCTGTGGTAGACATCTTGTGCTACCATTGCTATTCTTATTATCAATTTAGTAGAGTTTCCAGGGAAGAAAGTGCCCAGAAATGCTTGTATCCAATTTAACAGTGGACTCTCTTTGAGGAAGTTATTAAAGTATTGATTTGATGAGAATTTCTATGGTTTATTTGATCTGAAAAGATGCTTTTTTAAAATTCCCTAAAAAATATTCTTGCTGTTTGACAGAGGTCGTAAGGTTTCAAATGAAAATACATGAGTGAGGGAATAGAGAATAGGAACAGGAGAAAAAGTTTGGTGTATTTTGGACAAATTCCTTTGGTGAACTGTCTATAGGAGCTGATCATTAAGAGGTATCTTATTCCAGTATGGTGAAAGTACTTTTTAAAGAGGTTTTACTATAATGTTAGTTAGATGTTTGTATTTACTCCTGCTGTGATCATGTTTCACATAAGACATTGTTAAAAATAGCATTTCACTCATTTTATTTCAGTAATTCATTCTTCTTGAAGAGATAATTTATCAAATTCAGATCCCTAATATAAGAAATACTGTTATTCATTTTTTGAGCTAGTAAAGTCTTTATAAGGGTTCGTATTAGCAAGGAAATGGTGAAGTTATGCTTCATAATGCTTATAAAAATAAGCATTTTTATTGCTGTTGAGGTATAAATTGAAGATATTCCTAGAAGAGTTTGACATTATTAATGAAAATTTTATTTTTAGTTTTTAAAGATTTTTTTTATTTGAGAGAGTGAGAGAGAGAGAGAGAGAGCACAAGAGGGGATAGGGTCAGAGGGAGAAGCAGACTCCCCCCCCCCCCCCCCCCCCCACCGAGCAGGGAGCCTGATGCAGGACTCGATCCTGGAACTCTGGGATCATGACCTGAGCTGAAGGCAGTTGCTTAACCAACTGAGCCACCCAGGCACCCATTAATGAAAAATTTAAAATGATTACATGAATTGACCCAGAGATTCTACTTATAGAAAACTCTTTAAAGGAAATAATTTTAAAAAAAGGCAGAGATTTATGAATGGAAATGTCTATTGAAGATATATTTTATAAATGAATGATTGGCAGTATCCTAAATGTCTTACAGGAAAATACTTAAATTGCAGTAGATAGATATGCTAAAAATGGTATTTCAGAGAATTCATAAGGAGTTTGGAAAATTCTAATAAGATGTTAAGTGAGAAAATAAGTATATTATCCTTAACAAAATACTAGCAAGCCAAATCAACAGCATGTAAAGAGGATTATACATCATGACCAAATAAGACTTATTTCAGTTTAACATCTGAAAATCAATAACTGTAATATACCATAGTAAGAATAAAGGACAAAAGCATGATCATCTGAGTAGATGAAGAAAAAGCATTTTACAGACTTCAGCACCCTCTCATGGTAAAAATAGTCAACAAACTAAGAAGAGATGAGAACTTCCTCAGCATAACAAAGGACATTTGTGAAAACCCCAGAGCTAACGTCATATCAATGGTGAAAGACTAACTGGATACTTTTTCCCCTGAGATCAGAAAGAAGACAAGGATGGCACTGTTCAGTGTTATGGGCAATAAAAAAGAAATAAAAGGTGTCCATATTGAAAAGGAAGAAATAAAACTGTATTTACAAGTGACGTGATCTATATACTAAATCTTAAATTCATAGCCAAAACTATTAAAACTAATAAATGAATTTAGCAAGGTTTCAGTACACTATATCAGTATACAAAATTAATTGTATTGCTATACACTAGTAATGAACATCCAAAAATGAAACTAAGAAAAAAAAATTAAGAAAAACTAAGGAAGTGAAATGAATTTACAGTAGCATCCAAAAGAATAAATTTACATAGAAATAAATTTAAAGAAGAAACAAGAGAGTTGCACATGAATAACTACAAAACATTTTTTAAAAGAAACTGAGGAAATGGAAAGTCATTCCATATTCATGGATCAGATTTAATATTGTTAAGATTGCAGCACTAAAAAAAAAAAGAAAAAGATTGCAGCACTACCCAAAATGATCTGCATATTGGACACTGTCTCCACCAAAATCCCAGCAGACATTTTTGCCCCCCAGAAATTGACAAACTGATCCTAAAATTGATATAGAAGTGCACGGGACCCCAGAATAGCTAAAACAGTTTTGAAAATAAAAAGCAAAATTAAAAGATTCAAAGTTCCCAATTTCAAAATTTATTACAAAGCTATAGTAATCAAGACAGTGGTACTGGATAAGGAGGATACACAGATCAGTGAAATATAATTGAGAGTCCAGAAATAAAACCTCACATATTTGATCACTTGAGTTTTGGCAAGGTTGCCAAGACTTTTCCAAAAGAGCAAAAATAGTCTCTTCAACAAATAATGCTGGGTCAACTGGATATCCACATACAAAAAAATGAAATTGGATCACTGCCTCATGTCATATATAAAAATTAATTCAAAATGGATCAAAGATCGTAATAAAAGCTGAAACTGTAAAAACTCTTAGAAGAAATATGGGAGAAAATACTTGTGATCTTGAGTTAGGGATCTTGGATGACACCAAAAATACAGTAACAAAAAAAAAAGTGATAAATTGGATTTCATCAAAATGAAAAGCGTTTAGGAGTGCCTGGGTGGCTCGGATGGTTAAGCGTCTGCCTTCAGCTCAGGTCATGATTCCAGGGTCCTGGGATTAAGCCCCACATCGGGCTCCTGGCTCATCGGGGAGCCTGCTTCTCCCTCTCTGTCTGCCTCTCCCCTTGCTCATGCTCTCTCTTTCTGTCAGTATCTCTGTGTCTCAAATGAATAAATAAAATGTTTAAAAAAAAAAAGAAAAGTGTTTATACTTCAAAGAACACTATCAAGAATATGAAAAGATAACCCATAGAATGGGAGAAAATATTTGCAAATCATATATCTGATAAGGAACTTGTATCCTGAATATATAAAGCACTCTTAAAACTCAACAATAAATTAAAAATAGATACTGTGGAAAAACAAACTGAGGGTTCTGGGGGGGGTGGGGGGATGGGTTAGCCTGGTGATGGGTATTAAAGAGGGCACATTCTGCATGGAGCACTGGGTGTTATGCACAAACAATGACTCATGGAACACTATATCAAAAACTAATGTATGGTGATTAACATAACAATAAAAATTATTTAAAAAAATAGATACTGTGAAAGATATTTCTCCAAAGAATATATACAGATGGCCAATAATCATGTGAAAAGAAGGTCAATATCATTAGGTATTAGAGAAATGCAAGTCAAAACCATAATGCAGTACTATTTCATATACACTAGATGGCTAATATCTGAGACAGGTAATAACAAGTGAAAAGGAGACAATGGAACCTTCATATGTTGCCACTGAAATTGTAAAATGGTCTAGCTACCTTGAAAGTTGTTTGTTCATCAGAATGTTAAAGAGTTATCATTTGGCCTAACAATCTCACTAGTAGGTATTCCTATTTCATTGTCAAGAGAAATGAAAATGTATGTCCACAGAAAAACTTGTACATGAATGTTCATGGCAGCACTATACATAATACAAAAAGAAAGTAAATGTCCACCAACTGAGAATGGACAAATGTACTGAATCCATATAGGGGAATATTATTTGGCAAAAAAAGGAACAAAGTACTGAAATATTAAACATTCAAAAATTAGGGTAGGAACTTTTTTTTTTTATTATGTTAGTCACCATACATTACATCATTCATTTTTGATGTAGTGTTCTATGATTCATTGTTTGCGTATAACACCCAGTGCTCCACACAGAACGTGCCCTCTTTAATACCCATCACCAGGCCAACACATCCCCCCACCCCCTCCCCTCTAAACCCTCAGTTTGTTTCTCAGAGTCCATAGTCTCTCATGGTTCGTCTCCCCCTCCAATTTCTCCCCTTCATTTTTCCTTTCCTGCTGTCTTTTTTTTTTTTTTTAACATATAATGTATTATTTGTTTCAGAGGTACAGGTCTGTGATTCAGCAGTCTTACACAATTCACAGCGCTCACCATAGTGAACTCTTGAAATATAAACTGCATTATTTTCAAACCTTTTTATTCCAGCAGCTTTAAAAGCAACCCCACCCTCTGCTTAGACAAGACCACCTTTTCTTTTTTATTCTTCTCTGTCACTCTTACCTTTGTGCTCAATTCAGAGTCATGGATGGGCAGAGTAAATTAAAGGTGTGGACTTTAAAGTACTATTCAAGGTAAAGGACTTCTGTAGACTTGAAACACTCATTTTCCTAAGTTAAGGATGAGGAGCTATTAATTTGACAATTACATAAAAACTAAGGTCATATTTCCATTTTTATTTTTAAAGGAAGTTTGTTTAAGCCTTGGGTATTATCTATTACTGAGTATCAAATTACCTCAAAACTTAGTTGCTTAAAACAGTAAATATTACCTCAGTATTTGTGGTCAGGAATAAAGAGCAGCTGAACTAAGTAGTTCTGGCTCAGTGTGTATTATGAAGTTGCTGTCATCCTAAGGCTTGACTGGGGATGGAGGTTCCTAGGGGGCTCACGTGCTTGGTAAGGTAGTGCTGGCTTTTGTCCAGAGGTCTCACTGTTTTGCATGTGCATCTTTCTCCATATGGCTGCTTGTATGTGTTCGCCCTAGAGTGAGTGATCTCAAGAGGGAGCTAGGAGCAAGCCACCATGTCTTTTATGATGTAGTCTTATAAGTCACACACCATCCCTCCTGCCACATTCTATTTGTTAGAAGCTAGTCACTTAGGAGAGCCCTCATTCAAGAGTGGGAGACTTAAGCTTCATCCCTTAAGAGAATGGTAGCAAAGAACTTGTGCACATATTTGAAAAACACCAGTGAATGCTTGAAATTTTAAACTGATTTACATTTCACATGAATTTTGCAGTGTTTAATTGTTCTTCAGAGACTAAATGTTTGGCTCTCTGGTGGGAATGACCTATGTGTGTGGAACCAAAAATTAGATCTCCTGTGTAAGACCAGTCACCTTTCTGATACAGGTAAGAAAACAAATCAAAGTAATTATGAACCATGATTGATGGGCTTTAAAAGACATAATGAATCTTCAAAGAGACTTTCCATGAATACAGAGATTAATATAGGGGATTTTTCTTTTCAATTCTGAATATATCCTGTACCGTATTTCTCCAGTTCAGGTTCATGGTTGCGTAAAATATATTTCCATCTCAAATTGGAGGGAGATGATCCTGCCCCGCCTCTTGGCCTTCCCTTCCATTCTAACAGCATTTCGCAAAAGTGGTCAAGAAAAACCTTTTCATTTATGCCCTTGGGCTCTGTTCCTAAACTGAGTTTGATGAACACATTGACACGTGGAATTAAACCTTTCTGACTTTATAATAGCATTTCCTTCTTTATTTGTGGGGTTATTGGACTTTGAATAGATTCCAAAGGATGACTTCATTTTACAATTGGTTTTGCTATAAAGTTCATACATTGTGCAAACTTACTAATAAAATTCTGTTTTCTCAGAATTTGGTTGATAATTTTTGGTTTTAACAGAAGAAAATCAGTTTTGACTTCTGATACCAAGGATCTTAAAAAAATAAAACTAAAAACTATTCAGAGTAAAAATATTTAAGTATAAATGAGTAAATTTGAGTAATAACCTTGAAGTCATGTGATACACTGTTAACTATGTTTGTTTCTGAAAGTAATCAGATAAACCCATGGACATTGTAGAAAGAACATTATTAAGCATATTGATGTCTTACAGGTAGCAGGAGCCCTGTGAATTTAATTTACAGTTCATAATTGGAACTAACGCATCTCCACATAGATACTATAAAATGTTAGAAAACTAACGTGATGTCTTAGCAAAACTAAATCCATACTGTTCTAGGATTACAGTTTTACTTTTCCATTGAATGTTTGATCACTAGTAATCTTGGTGGTATCTAGACTGTATTTTCAAATTTCCTATTATGAGTTATATCTCTTTATTTACATATATATTTTCCTTTGTGTTTCTTACATTAGCTTGTGGCTACCTGTGAATTTTATTCCATGAATTATCAGTATCTATGTTGTGAGATACTGAAATCAGGGCTAACGAAAATGTTTTGTATGTTAGTGTAAGGAACCACCTATTACTGTAGTCTCCCTTTCTTTTACAAGTTATCTTGGAGTACTGCTAGGTAATCACAGTATTGCCCTATTTATCAGTGTCTCGAGAGAGAGTGGAAACCTTTGAGAAAATCTTTTAGAAAGCTTTGAGAAGACCATAGGGTACCATTGGTGAGCTTTTTGTGATTTGGGTTTTCCAGATTACAGGATGCCATTGAATTAGCAGTGCTCTTAGACCTTTAGCTCAGGAAGCTTCTTTCATAAGGCTTGCTTGATTTTAGGCTAGCAGGCCTTCTGGGGGCAGTTATTCTATATTTGGAAATAAGCAAGGATAGTCCTAGTACAATGCAATGGAAAGAACCTTGGCCTAGAACACAGATATCTTTCCTTTTCCAAAAGCAGTATGTTCTGTGATTTGTACATTAAGTTGCTACTTCTAGATTGCTGAGTTTCCAGTATTTTCATTATTTGATAAACATTTTTTTTATTTGAGTATAGTTGACACAATGTTAACATTAGTTTCAGGTGTATAACATAGTGATTCAGCAATTATATGTTATACTGTGCTCACCACAAGTGTAGCTGCCATCTGCCACTGTACAGTGTTATTACAGTACCATTGGCTATATTCCTTGTGCTGTACCTTTTATTCCTGTGACAATGTTTTAATGAGCTGTTTTCTGCATCTAGAATTCTCGTCTTGCTACCTCTTCCCCTGCTCTCCTGTCTCCTCTACTTTTTAGCTTGTACAACTTCGCCCCCTTTCTCCTCTTCCACTATCTCCTCCTCCTCCTTGAACATGGAAAAACACAAAGCATACTGTCAAAACAACTCTACATGGAGAAAAGATTTAGGTTAGAAATACTCCCCATATCCTAAGAGTGCTAGTTTTTTGATGGGTGGGAAGTTAAAGCAAATGAGTAGAATATTTTCCAAATTTGTATGTATTAGAAATTACATATGTATTTGTGTGTGTCTGTATAGATATAAATTACATATGGAAAATTAACTTCAATAAAATTTTTTTTTTACCAGCTCATGGCGGCTCTGAATCTAATATATCAATTCTTGTTGACAAAGTAATAATTGTAATGTCTTTTACAAAAGTTAAGGTTACCCTAAAATCATTTCATGATTCAGCTATAAAAAGATACTCAGAACTCTCTTACTCTTCCAGTAATACAAGGAATTTTGTGAATGTACTAATTGATTATAAACATGCTATTTGAAAGCCATGTTCTTAGCTATTGATTGTTTTGACTAAACTCATTTACTGCCAGGGGGTCTGCTCAGGCTTTTAAATTTACATTGAGGAAAATGCCAACTTTGCATCTTGTTCGAGCTAGCTATCTTGTAAATGATCATGGTGATTATCCTAAGGGATTCCTGGTAAAAAAGATGACCACAATAGTAAAAATGTTCAAAGAGCATATTCTGCCCTTAGTAAATCAGTGTCTTCTTTAGGTCTCACATACTTTTCACAGAATCATTTTCCATGTTTAGGTAAGCACAGAAGTGTGGTGTAGCAAACTGTGTGAGCTTTACTGTTACCACCGCTTTTATGGGAAATGACTGACATAAATCTGAGAATGTTTTTATTTTTGATGTCATCCTTGAAGAAAATAATTTGGCCTTTGTTTTATATATTTTTTAAGGGATCAGTGCTTTGATTGAAATACCTAAGAACTGTGTTGTGGCAGCAGTTGGCAAAGAACTGAGTGAGTAGGACTCTTTCTTTCCTTTTTTAAAAAATTTAAAACTAGACTTGTATACACATTTTGGAGAGACAAGTTTTTAATTTAAGGGACATCCACCCCTGCCCCAGTGTTGGCCTCCTGCGATTTTTGAAGTGATGTGGAGACTGAGACATTTTCAAGACGTTAGGTCGGTTTTTGTTCTGTGCTCGATCTAACCCAGAGAAGTGGGAGCAGGGTAACCCTACATGTCTGATGCCAGAGAAGGCAATTTACATTCTAGTCCTCTCTGTTGCTGGTCCATAGTCATACACTTAGCAAACATTTTAACCACGTAAAGCAGCTATCAGCATTCTGGCAACTGAAAACTCGAGTCGAATGGTTGGAGGATGATCTTTGTGGAAATTCACTGAGGTAGCCACTATGGCGTTTCTTGCCTCAGGAAGCCAGAGTGGGGCCTGTTTTCTTGGGAGGAATTTATACCGTTTCCTTCAGAGTGTAGTAGGGGGCCTTCAGAGTAGAGGGAAGGGGGTAGCAAGGGGAATTTTGTAAATGTATTAATTGATTATAAACCTGCTGTTTGAAGGCCACTTCACTGTTGACTGTTGGCTCTTTCACTGCCGGGGAGCCCACAGTAAATAAGCCTTTTGTTCCCGCTGCCTTTTGAATGGAATTTGGGTGCCAAGAAGTGATAGTAATAGTAAGCATGCTGCTTAAAGGCTGCTTTTTTCTACAAGAATTTTTTTAATGTATCGCAGAGGGCATTTGATGTTACTTGTGCTACTTTTCCCACAGATCAGACCTGAGACTTGCAGATGCCAGTACGACGTGAGCTAATTGTTTACCATTTATTACATGCTGTTTGCAGCCTCCATTGCTTTGTAGCCAAGTTTCTCTTTCTTCAACTGACCTTTCCATGTGTAATAATATCAGAGGAGTAATTTTCTGGACCCTGTGCTTATCCTTTCTTTCCATAGAATAGTTTCAAAAGATACAATGCTGTGTTTAGTTTTCTCTTTTCCTTGCAGAAATTTAGTTTTCCCACATTTTTGATGGAACTGGAAACCTGCCTCGCTCTTCCCTGCCTTTCTCCTCCTGTAGCCAGCCAATCACTTTGAGTTTTGCTGATTTTACTACCTAACTCAGTGGTTCTCAGATTTTGCTGTGTATTAAAATAACCCAGAGTGCTTGCTAAAAACACAAATTACTAGGTCATACCCCTAGAGTTTCTAGTTCAGTAGGTCTGGAGTGGGGCTGAGCTTCTGCATTTCTGACCCCGCTGAGGGTGCCGGCTGGGGGCCATACTTTGAGGACTGTGGCTCTAAATATTTTGATCCTCCTTCCATTTCTCTCCTGTAGCTCTGCTCCGTTCAGGCTCTCATCTCCCCTTGTGCCTGTTCTGTTGTGCTAGTCTCCTAACCTATGTCCTTTCCTCTCCTCTACTGTGGTACTTCTCCAGTGCCTTCTCCTCTAGTTTACAGCTTCTCAGATACATTTCAGCCATCTCAGGTGCCAGAGATGATCGATCTAAAAGGCAGTCTACTTCCTTGCTTAAAACCTTCGGTGGCTTCTGTTGCCTACAGTGGTCATTTCTACACTTTCAGATTTCTAACTAGTACAAAAGTGTTTTGCTTAGTAAAAACATTAAAAGTGAAAACAAAAAAATAAACTATCATTTACCACCTTTGTTCTGTAAAATTACTTTTTAACAAAAAATATGAAGAACATGATCTCAGCAAAGAATAGGTTTTGTGCAGAAAATAAGTTGTAAAAAATATGTAATCTTAAAAATAAGGTTCTGCATTTTGTTAGTTTTATCATATATATAGTGCCATTTTTCCTTACATAAAAATAAATTTCAGGGGCACCTGAGTGACTCAGTTGGTTAAGCCTCTGACTCTTGATCTCAACTCAGGTCTTGATTTCAGGGTCATGAGTTCAAGTCCTGCACTGGGCTCCACGATGAGTATGGAGCCTACTTATAAATAAATAAATTTTAAAAAATTAAAATAAATTTCATTCTGTAAATAGAATATCTTTTGTATTTCCAGGACCCAATTTCTGCCCATGTTCTTGGTTATAAATGTTCCATACCAATTTCTCTTTTTCTGTGTTAGGGCATGCTCCTTTCAACAGGAAATACAATTTCTTTATTTTTTTTTAAGTATTTATTTATTTATTGCATGTGTACATGAGTGAGGGGAGGGGCAAAGGGGAAGAGAGAGGGAGAGAATCAAGCAGACTCCACACTGAGTGCAGAGCCCGACTCAGGGCTTGATCTCACAACCCTGAGATCATGACGTGAGCTGAAACCCAAGAGTTGGATGCTTAACTGACTGAGCCACCCAAGTGCCCCCCAATAGGAAATAAAATTTCTGAGTCTACTGTGTGTTTCAGTGATTTTTGAGGCTTTGCTAGCTAAGCAAGGCTATCAGCTCAGAGACTTCATCTTGGTTCAGAAGACCAGGCTATTTTTTCTTTTTTTTTTTTAATAATTATTTATTGTTATGTTAATCACCATACATTACATCATTAGTTTTTGATGTAGTGTTCCATGATTCATTGTTTGTGCATAACACCCAGTGCTCCACGCAGAATGTGCCCTCTTTAATACCCATCACCAGGCTAACCCATCCCCCCACCCCCTCCCCTCTAGAACCCTCAGTTTGTTTTTCAGAGTCCATCGTCTCTCATGGTTGGTCTCCCCTTCTGACTTACTCCCCTTCATTCTTCCCCTCCTGCTATCTTCTTCTTTTTTTTTTGCTTAACATATATTGCATTATTTGTTTCAGAGGTACAGATCCGTGATTCATCAGTCTTGTACAATTCACAGTGCTCACCATAGCACATACCCTCCCCAATGTCTGTCACCCAGCCACCCCATCCCTCCCACACCCCCAACACTCCAGCAACCCTCAGTTTGTTTCCTGAGATTAAGAATTCCTCATATCAGTGAGGTCATATGATACATGTCTTTCTCTGATTGACTTATTTCACTCAGCATAACACCCTCCAGTTCCATCCACGTCGTTGCAAATGGCAAGATCTCATTCCTTTTGATGGCTGCATAATATTCCATTGTGTATATATACAACATCTTCTTTAGCCATTCATCTGTCGATGGACATCTTGGCTCTTTCCACAGTTTGGCTATTGTGGACATTGCTGCTATAAACATTGGGGTGCACGTACCCCTTCGGATCCCTACATTTGTATCTTTGTGGTAAATACCCAGTAGTGCAATTGCTGGATCGTATGGTAGCTCTATTTTGAACTGTTTGAAGAACCTCCATACTGTTTTCCAGAGTGGTTGCACCAGCTTGCATTCCCACCAACAGTGTAGGAGGGTTCCCCTTTCTCCACATCCTCGCCAACTTCTGTCGTTTCCTGACTTGTTAATTTTAGCCATTCTGACGGGTATGAGGTGGTGTCTCATTGAGGTTTTGATTTGGATTTCCCTGATGCTGAGCGATGTTGAGCACTCTTTCATGTGTCTTTTGGCCATTTGGATGTCTTCTTTGGAAAAATGTCTGTTCATGTCTTCTGCCCATTTCTTGATTGGATCATTTGTTCTTTGGGTGTTGAGTTTGATAAGTTCTTTACAGATTTTGGATACTAGCCCTTTATCTGATATGTCATTTGCAAATATTTTCTCCCGTTCTGTCGGTTGTCTTTTGGTTTTGTGGACTGTTTCTTTTGCTGTGCAAAAGCTTTTTATCTTGATGAAATCCCAATAGTTCATTTTTCCTCTTGCTTCCCTTGCCTTTGGCGATGTTTCTAGAAAGAAGTTGCTGCGGCTGAGGTTGAAGAGGTTGCTGCCTGTGCTCTCCTTTAGGATTTTGATGGACTCCTGTCTCACGTTTAGGTCTTTCAACCATTTGGAGTCTATTTTTGTGTGTGGTGTAAGGAAATGGTCCAGTTTCATTCTTCTGCATGTGGCTGTCCAATTTTCCCAAAACCATTTGTTGAAGAGACTTTTTTCCATTGCACATTGTTTCCTGCTTTGTCAAAGATGAGTTGACCATAGAGTTGAGGGTCCATTTCTGGGCTCTCGATTCTGTTCCATTGATCTATGTGTCTGTTTTTGTGCCAGTACCATACTGTCTTGATGATGACAGCTTTGTAATAGAGCTGGAAGTCCGGAATTGTGATGCCGCCAGCTTTGCTATTCTTTTCCAACATTCCTCTGGCTATTCGGGGTCTCTTCTGGTTCCATACAAATTTTAGGATTATTTGTTCCATTTCTTTGAAAAAGGTGGATGGTATTTTGATGGGGATTGCATTGAATGTGTAGATTGCTCTAGGTAGCATTGACATCTTCACAATGTTTGTTCTTCCAATCCATGAGCATGGAACGTTTTTCCATTTCTTTGTGTCTTCTTCAATTTCTTTCCTGAGTATTTTATAGTTTTCTGAGTACAGATCCTTTGCCTCTTTGGTTAAATTTATTCCTAGGTATCTTATGGTTTTGGGTGCAATTGTAAATGGGATTGACTCCTTCATTTGTCTCTCTTCTGTCTTGTTGTTGGTGTATAGGAATGCCACTGATTTCTGTGCATTGATTTTATATCCTGCTACTTTACTGAATTCCTGTATGAGTTCTAGCAATTTTGGGGTGGAGTCTTAATGTTTTCCACATATAGTATCATATCATCTGCAAAGAGTGAGAGTTTGACTTCCTCTTTGCCGATTTGGATGCCTTTGATTTCTTTTTGTTGTCTGATTGCTGTGGCTAGGACTTCTAATACTATGTTGAATAGCAGTGGTGAGAGTGGACATCCCTGCCGCGTTCCTGACCTTAGGGGAAAAGCTCTCAGCTTTTCCCCATTGAGAATGATATTCACTGTAGGTTTTTCATAGATGGCTTTTATGATATTGAGGTATGTACCCTCTATCCCTATACTCTGAAGAGTTTTAATCAAGAAAGGATGCTGTACTTTGTCAAATCCTTTTTCTGCATCTATTGAGAGGATCATATGATTCTTGTTCTTTCTTTTGTTAATGTATTGTATCACGTTGATTGATTGGCGGTTGTTGAACCAACCTTGCAGCCCAGGGATAAATCCCACTTGGTCATGGTGAATAATCCTTTTAATGT
The DNA here is from genome assembly GCF_037043125.1 of Eumetopias jubatus. Taxonomy (NCBI): domain Eukaryota; kingdom Metazoa; phylum Chordata; class Mammalia; order Carnivora; family Otariidae; genus Eumetopias; species Eumetopias jubatus. Next base: position 58,254,234 of record NW_028274811.1, on the reverse strand, counting down.
ACTGTTGGATCTTATTGGCTAGTATTTTGGTGAGAATTTTTGCATCCATGTTCACGAAGGATATTGGTCTGTAATTCTCCTTTTTGCTGGGGTCTTTGTCTGGTTTGGGGATCAAGGTAATGGTGGCCTCATAAAAGAGTTTGGAAGTTTTCCTCCCATTTCCTTTTTTGGAACAGTTTCAGGAGAATAGGTATTAATTCTACTTTAAATGTTTGGTAGAATTCCCCTGGGAAGCCATCTGGCCCTGGGCTTTTGTTTGTTGGGAGATTTTTGATGACCGCTTCAATTTCCTTAGTGGTTATAGGTCTGTTCAGGTTTTCTATTTCTTCCTGGTTCAATTTTGGTAGTTGATACATCTCTAGGAATGCACCCATTTCTACCAGGTTATCTAATTTGCTGGCATAGAGTTGCTCATAATATGTTCTTATAATTGTTTGTATTTCTTTGGTGTTGGTTGTGATCTCTCCTCTTTCATTCATGATTTTGTTGATTTGGGTCATTTCTCTTTTCTTTTTGATCAGTCTGGCCAGGGGTTTATCAATCTTGTTAATTCTTTCAAAGAACCAGCTCCTAGTTTCGTTGATCTGTTCTCCTGTTCTTTTGGTTTCTATTTCATTGATTTCTGCTCTCATCTTTCTTATTTCTCTTCTCCTGCTGGGTTTAGACTTTATTTGCTGTTTTTTCTCTAGCTCCTTTAGGTGTAGGGTTAGGTTGTATATTTGAGACCTTTCTTGTTTCTTGAGAAAGGCTTGTATTGCTATAAACTTTCCTCTTAGGACTGCCTTTGGTGTATCCCAAAGATTTTGAACAGTTGTGTTTTCATTTTCATTGGTTTCCATGAATTTTTTAAATTCTTCTTTAATTTCCTGGTTGACCCATTCATTCTTTAGTAGGATGCTCTTTAGCCTCCATGTATTTGAGTTCTTTCTGACTTTCCTCTTCTGATTGAGTTCTAGTTTCAAAGCATTGTGGTCTGAAAATATGCAGGGAATAATCCCAATCTTTTGGTACTGGTTGAGACCTGATCTCTGACCTAGGATGTGATCAATTCTGGAGAATGTTCTATGGGCACTAGAGAAGAATGTGTATTCCGTTGCTTTGGGATGGAATGTTCTGAATATGTCTGTAAAGTCCATTTGGTCCAGTGTTTCATTTAAAGTCTTTATTTCCTTGTTGATCTTTTGATTAGATGATCTGTCCATTTCAGTTGGGGCGTGTTAAAGTCCCCCACTATTATTGTATTGTTGTCAATGTGTTTCTTTGCTTTTGTTATTAATTGGCTAATATAATTGGCCGCTCCCATGTTAGAGGCATAGATATTTACAATTGTTAGGTCTTCTTGTTGGATAGACCCTTTAAGTAGGATATAGTGTCCTTCTTCATCTCTTATTACAGTCTTTGTTTTAAAATCTAATTTGTCTGATATAAGGATTGCCACCCCAGCTTTCTTTTGGTGTCCATTAGCATGGTAAATGGTTTTCCACCCCCTCACTTTCAATCTGGGGGTGTCTTTGGGTCCAAAATGAGTCTCTTGCAGACAGCATATGGATGGGTCTTGTTTTTTAATCCAATCTGATAGCCTGTGTCTTTTGATTGGGGCATTGAGCCCATTTACATTCAGGGTAACTATTGAAAGGTATGAATTTAGTGCCATTGTACTGCCTGTAAGGTGACTGTTACTGTATATTGTCTGTGTTCCTTTCTGATCTATGCTGCTTTTAGGCTCTCTTTTTGCTTAGAGGACCTTTTTCAATATTTCTTGTAGGGCTGGTTTCGTGTTTGCAAATTCTTTTAGTTTTTGTTTGTCCTGGAAGCTTTTTATCTCTCCTTCTATTTTCAATGATAGCCTAGCTGGATATAGTATTCTTGGCTGCATATATTTCTCGTTTAGTGCTCTGAAGATATCATGCCAGTCCTTTCTGGCCTGCCAGGTCTCTGTGGTTAGGTCTGTTGCCAGTCTAATGTTTCTACCATTGTAGGTTACATATCTCTTCTCCCGAGCTGCTTTCAGGATTTTCTCTCTGTCTCTGAGACTCGTAAGTTTTACTATTAGATGTCGGGGTGTTGACCTATTTTTATTGATTTGAGAGGGGTTCTCTGTGCCTCCTGGATTTTGATGCCTGTTTCCTTCCCCACATTAGGGAAGTTCTCTGCTGTTATTTGCTCCAATATTCCTTCTGCCCCTCTCTCTCTTTCTTCTTCTTCTGGGATCCCAATTATTCTAATGTTGTTTCGTCTTATCGTATCGCTTATCTCTCGAATTCTGCCCTCGTGATCCTGTAGTTGTTTCTCTCTCTTTTTCTCAGCCTCTTTATTTTCCATCATTTGGTCTTCTATATTGCTGATTCTGTCTTCTGCCTCCTTTATGCTAGCAGTTAGTGCCCCCATTTTTGATTGACCTCATTAATAGCCTTTTTGATTTCGACTTGGTTAGATTTTAGTTCTTTTATTTCTCCAGAAAGGGTTTCTCTAATAACTTCCACCCTTTTTTCAAGCCCAGCTAGTATCTTTAAAGTCATGATTCTGAACTCTAGGTCTGACATCGTACTAATGTCAGTATTGAGTAGGTCCCTGGCAGACGGTACTACCTCTTGTTCTTTTTGCTGAGGTGATTTTTTTCGTCTTGTCATTTGTCCAGAGGAGAATGATGAATGAGACAACAGAATGGTAACAGGTTAACAACGTCTCCAGCAAATATACTCTATACAAATCAGAAAAGACCTGAAATCAGGGGACAAGAAAGGGAAAGAAAGAAGAGGAAAAAAAAGGGAAAAGAAAAAGATAAAAACAAACAAAAACAGAACAAAACAAAAAAAAACCAGAATATGATCAAATATGATCAGGCTAGTGCATAGATCAGTGCCACACACTAGCTTTTGGGCATATTTTGGTCTGTTAGAAGAAAGTGCCTGCTAAAATTTTAAAGGAAGAAAGACTTATATATGTACAAAATAAGGGTTGATACAATGAAGGGATGGAAGATGACTGTAAAGATGAAATTTATAAAAGATTTTATAAAAGGAATTGATAAGAAATTGTTTTTTAAAAAGAAAGAAGAAGATTTAAAAAGAAAAAGAAAAAAGAAAGAAAAAGGAGAGAATGTGAATAGGCAGGAGACTAGAACAAAGCCATACACTAGTGATTTAGGGTATATTTTGATCTGTTAGAAGAAATTGTATCTCAAAATTTTCAAAAGAGAACAACTTATATATATATATGCCAAAAATAAGGGTAACTAGTATGAAGGGATAAAAATATGACTAAAAATGAAAAATAAAAAGTTTTTTTTTAAAAAGATTGATAAGATGTTTGAAAAAGGGAAAAAGAAAAATTGAAAAAAAAGTGAAAAAAAATTAACTTTGAAAAACTAATGAATTATGGTAAAAAAGCCATGAGTTCTATGTGCAGTATTCCGCTAGCACTGGAGTTCTCCCGTTCTCCTTGATCGGTAAACTTGGTCTTGGCTTGCTGGCTGTTCGTGCTGATCTTCTGGGGGAGGGGCCTGTTGCCGTGGTTCCCAAATGTCTTTGCCGGAGGCGGAATTGCACCGCCCTTGTGGGTCCAGGCTAAGCAAGGTGCTTGGGTTTGCTCTCAGGAGCTTTTGTTCCCTGCAAGCTCTCGGTACAGTTCTGGAGGACCAGGGTGAAAATGGTGACCTCCCAATCTCCGCCTGGCGGAGCTGAGAACTCGGGGCCCCGCTCCTCAGTGTGCTCCCAGAGGAAAGCAGTCACTCCCATCTCCCTGGTCTCCGGCCGTACTCCGTGCTCACCCGGCCTGTGATCGAGCGTTTCTATGTCTGGCACCGGACCCCGTGTGGAGTCTCCAAACCCAGCAGATCCCTGCGGTTCACTCCCACGCCGCTCCTCCCGTGGGAGAAAGGGGAGTCTCCCTGGCTCTGCCCCTTGTTGGGTCCCTGCTGGAGGAGCAGTAGCCCGACTGGGCCGCGGATCACAGTTTATGGCAACCCCGAGCTGAGAGCCCGCGCCTCGGCTCCGTCTCTGCAGCCGGCTTCCCCGCTCCGATACCTGGGAGCTCTGCCGTACTCAGGCACCCCCGGTCTTTCTGTGACCCCAAGGGTTCTGAGACCACACTGTCCCGCGAGGGTTCCACCGCCCGCTTAGCCACTGGAGCAACGTCCCTCAGTGGAGCCAGCTTCTAAAAGTTCCGATTTTGTGCTCCGCGGCTCTATCTCTTGCCAGAAGCGGCCAAGGGAGGCCCCCTCCCCCGCCGTCTATCCTCCCGAATATCGCCTCGGATTCACTTCTCTGCACGTCCTACCTTCCAGAAAGTTGTCGCTTTTCTGTTCAGAGTGTTGTTACTCTTCTTATCTTCGATCTCCTGTTGAGTTCCTAGGTGTTCAGAATGGTTTGATCCCTATTCAGCTGAATTCGTGAGACCAGACGAAATCCAGGTCTCCTACTCCTCTGCCATCTTGCTCCGCCCCAGGCTATTTTTTTCTTAACCATTTTTTAGAATTGACTATTGCTTCCCTTTTGTCTTTTGGATCTAATTTATATTTGTTTTATTTCCTCAAGTTATTACATGGGTGACCCTGTGAATACTTGCCAATGGGGACCATATTTTTGGATTCACTGAACAGTTTCATATTATATTTAGTACCTGGTAGTTTATAGAAACCTACTTGATAGGTTTCCTTTTCTTGTCAGTATTTCAGGTTATTATTTCTCTTAGTTTGATTAAATAGTACATTGTCCATTATTCCACAGTCCCAATCTCAAGGTGATTTAGTAGTATTCAGACTATAAGTAGAGTTTTTACACAACTTTGATAGGTATCCAGAAGCATTCCCTTTGTATTTACTGAAAGACCTTCTTCTTTTGATAGCCACAGTTTGAATGTGAATGGCTGTCAGGATGAAATAACTTGGCTAGAGATTTGTCAGTTGGTAACATGTTGTCCAGAGACATAGAAAGAAATGTGGTATGATCTGTTTTCCAGAGAGAAATGTGAGAAAGAAGAGAGACATTAGTAATTAGCTACCACCTGGAAAGGATCTGAGTTCTGAGGCCTACCCACTTCTCAGATATTAATCATCCTAATCTGTGAGCATCATAGCACTTGGTACAGTGGCTTATCTACAGCACTTAATACATTGATCATAAGCTTGTTTATAAGTCTCACTCCCACTCTAGACTGTATTTTAGGGCAGTGACTGGGCCTTTTTCACATTTGATGTCTAAGTTTCTGAAACATAGTAAATGTTTAGTAAATGTTGATAGAATCACTCCTGTTGATTTGATTTTTGGGTTTTCTGTATTGATTAAAGTTAGGATTTATACAAGTTTAAATAAAACTATTTGTTAAAAAGTCAGATAATGAGTAAAGCAACACACTGAACATCTATTATAGTCAAAAGTATATTAAAGGAACACATTGAATATCTGTGACACACAGAAACTATAAGGCATGTTCTCAGAGAATTTATAATTCGGTAATGTATGCCTAAGTATCAAGAAAATTTTTTAAAAATTAATGGCTGCTAAAGTCTTTACTGAGTTGAAGTTAACCATGAATTTGTAGCTTCTTTTGTAGCAGTGCTTACTGACCTGAGAACATGAGTAGAGAAAGCTGATGATGAAGATGATTCTAGGTTGTGGACCAGTCACTGTCCAAGGAGAGAGGGAGGCAGGGTAGCCAGACTTACACTGAAGCCCTAGATAAGATGGAGACTTCTGGCTTAAAAAGAGTTTTAATAAAGGAACAGTTGTAAAGACACACTCACTTGGGATTTTAGTAGATCATCTCAAACATCTCAAGCATTTGAAAGAAATACTCTAAAGTAGTATGAGTAAGGCTTTCTTTGGAGATGAGGTTTTTCAATATGTGAGATCTTTCTCACTTAATGAAATGCTAGCTTTTTGAGCAGAAATAGAATTCTATCTTCTTTGACCATTTTAACAAAATTATATCTGTATTTTCATTTAGTAATTTTCCGGCTGGTAGCACCCACAGAAGAATCACTGGAATGGAATATTCTTGAAATTAAGCGCCTCCTTGATCACCAGGATAATATTCTCTCATTGGTTAATGTCAATGGTAAGCTTATTGTGTACATGTTTATATTCTGTAAAATTTTGCACTTTGTTAACAGTACCAATTCTGAACTTTAGTCTTGTTTTGTTCTAGGATTCTATAATTACCATCATTAAAATAATGCTTTACAATAGTAGGGATCAGCAGTCTACCCAATTCTGAGATTTAAGCCAATGGAACTGATCAAGTTTCTTGGGTTGGTAGGTATCTAAGATGTAGGAATAAGAAAAATAGAGTGAGGCAGAGAAAGAAGATGATGGAGGGACATGATTCAGGTGCTGCGTGGTAGCTGTGGGATGCCTGTCGTAGGCTATAAATACTAACGCTTAGTAGCATTTCAGCATTTTTGGTAAATGGTTCTGGCTAGTTTTTCTTCTATAGAGACCACACATTACAATATCATATAGCAAGATACACACTTAGAGCAGAAGGAGCAGGATTCAAGCGGGTTGTAATCATGACTGAAAGACTGCCAGAGAATACCACCGAGATAAAGGAAAGGTCTGCAGAAGTTGGGGCATATCTGCCCTTCTTCATGGTTGTGAGCTGACTCTGTCATCAGATGGCAGGGTAGGATCACAAACCACCAGTTCTGGGATTTGGTTGGCTCACTTTTCAAATAAAGTGACACCTTGTATCATCAGACCTCTATTGGGGAATCTGTATTCCATGGTCACACAAGAGGAGACCTGGATGGCTTAGTTTGATGATAGTCTGAGGGAGACCATAAGAAAATTGTGAGGATGCTATGAATATGATGTAGTGGGAGGACCGGACTGCATGCACTCCCTGACCTGAGCCCTGGCTCTTTTGAGCAACACTTTGTATAACCATGAAGGAAAAGGAAATAGAGGTACAGACAGCACCAAATGTAGTCTTTATTTTTATGCCATTGAATCACGTTTTCAGATACATGTGTGAGAATGTCCTTTCCAGCTCCAAAATCCTCTTCCCTGATAGTCATCTTCTTACACAACCCAGCTGCAAGTCTTTCTAAAGACCAGATTGTCTGTGGTGATAGAAGTAACATGTTGGGAGCACCCTTTTATTTTTCTCTGGGGGCTTTTATTTTCTCTAGCCATGATGGGCAGCACAAAAGACAGGCTCTTATTTGGGAGATCCTCTGATACTGAGCCCTTAACTCCAAGGCCCTGGAGCTGCTAAACAAAGCACAATTACACTGGTCAGGCCTAGTTGGTCTGTTTTAGTGTTGAAGCACTGGTACCATTGGCCTAGCATGGCTCCTTAATGAAGGTGATGGGATGTTACTCAAGAGACCTTAACCTCATGGAGTTTCTTTTGCTGCGTGATATGCAAAGAAGCTTGTAACAGTTTAACCAAGAAAGTGTTCTTCAAGTATTTCTTTGCCAACTTCTTAAGGGAAGGAAAATGGAAGTCTAAAGCAAAAAAATTGGTAATGAAAGTTACAGGAAACTCCTAGTACTTTTTACTTTATTAACTCCCTGACTGTAAAATTACACTACAAATAATAAATAAGCCAGGAGCATATTGAGGAATCATATATAGACAAAGAGTTTGTTAGAATTTGAAAGTGATATTGTGACAGTCTTGTTGTGTACGCAGGCCTGTTTGCTATACCGCAGATTTCAGTGATCCTGAAATGATTATGTTGTACAATTCCCAGCTCCATTCTCAGCCCTGTGTCTTTTCCCCATAGTTATGGAAGATGTGGCTAGTTACTGGGTCTGTACTTCACAGGGGAAGTACATTTTCATTGAGGTGGCCCCAGGCCACCTTAGAACGGTAGGACAGAATTCCCACAAATGTGGGTAATGAGTAACAGGTTTGCCACAGATTCCTGAATTTGTGAGCAGAAGGTTTCTAACAGATATACAAGATAACCTTGTTTATGTCTTCTAGCAAAACGCTCTGGTGCTGCTTCATTTTATTCCTTTTCTTGTTCTGACAGCATGGTATGGTAATCACAATTATTAGTTCTTGTGAGGGAAAGGTAGACAATTACAAGAATAAGATTTCATACTAAGTGACTTTTGATACTTACATTGGAGGAAAATCCATCCATATATATCATTGAGGTTGTTTTGTGTGAAACATTTTGAGTGACCTGTTGGGGAATATATATTATACAGTGATAAATTACACTGACTTAGCTGAATGCCGCTATTTTGTTTTAAGTGGAAAATCCCAACTGGGCACAAATACTTTGTTTCCAGTGCATAGCTGAATGACAGATAGTTGGGAGGATTAAGTTAGAGCAGGCAGCTGTGTGGTCTCGGGGTTACCTGTTATGATGACACATGCAGAGTTAGTGTCAAGAATCTTCACTCCTTAACTTCTCTGGTTCTTTTGTAGTTTGAATGAAATTGGAAAGAGGAGGGAAAGGGATGGAAAAGAAGGTCATGGAAAAAGTAGTACCGCCTTAGCTGTCCCACTGTTAAAATTAGAAACTTGTTTCTCTGCACAGATGAGAAGTGAACTTGTTTCTTCACAAGGCAAATTCTGTAGTCTGTTAATGAACTATAGAAATTGGACTTGGAACCAATACAGAATAATGTTTCCATGTATGATTATTGGTAATTTTTTATTTCTGAGCAGTTGTTCATCTAGTTATTAGATATTTATGTCATGGTTCATTTGATAAATGGAATAATCAAATCCTAATTAACTCATCTTTGTATTCCTAAATTACAAATAACTGGATGTCTTAATACCATTATTATGGAATAATACTGGGGGCTCAAAGTAATCCCAGGGACTCAAAGATAACATTTGAAATCTTTTTTAAATGGCTGTGCATTTATTATTGGATTTTTACAATCATCCTTATTCAGTGTATGAGAAATCCAAAATAGAGAAAGGTTAAATGACTTTCTGAGGACCAGGGGGCTTGTAATAGAGCCACAATTAAAACTTGGTTTTTAGACTCACACTTACCTAAAATATGTAAGGATTAAAATAAATTAATTTCTTTAAGATAATTTTTAGTGTCAGCAGTTGCCCATTTTCTATTAAATACATAATTTATAAGGTTTCTTAGTTGGCTCACTAATTTTAAGTTTATAAAAACTTGTTATTACACAAGTAATACATAGTCATAGTAGAGAAATGAGAAAATAGAAACGTGTAGAATGTAAAAATTAAAATTGTCCCATGCTACAGAATTAAGCACTGGTCATCCATATCCTTCTAGGCATTTTCTGTACGTGTATACACACACACACACACACACACACACACACACACACACACACACACACAGAGACATATGGCTTGTGGTTTTGTAATAATATGTCATGAGTATATTTCTAAAGCAATAGAAACATACTTTTACAACTTAATTTTTAATAATACCATTACTGTTTTTTTGTTTACCTTTCCTTTTTTTTTTAATTTTGTAATGTTAGGCACCATACATTACGTCGTTAGTTTTTGATGTAGTGTTCCATGATTCATTGTTGCATATAACACCCAGTGCTCCATTCAGTACGTGCCCTCTTTAATACCCATCACCAGGCTAACCCATCCCCCCACCCCCCGCCCCTCTAGAACCCTCAGTTTGTTTTTCAGAGTCCATAGTCTCTCGTGGTTCGTCTCCCCCTCCGATTTCCGCCCCTTCATTTTACCCTTCCTACCATCTTTTTTTTTTTTTTTTTTAACATATAATGTATTATTTGTTTCAGAGGTACAGGTCTGTGATTCAACAGTCTTACACAATTCACAGCGCTCACCATAGCACATACCCTCCCTAATGTCTATCACCCAGCCACCCCATCCCTCCCACCCCCTCCCACTCCAGCAACCCTCAGTTTGTTTCCTGAGATTAAGAATTCCTCGTATCAGTGAGATCAGATGATACATCTTTCTCTGATTGACTTATTTCACTCAGCATAATAAGATCCAGTTCCATCCACGTTGCAAATGGCAAGATTCTGTTGTATATATATGTAACACATCTTCTTTATCCATTCATTTGTCTATGAACATCTTGGCTCTTACCACAGTTTGGCTGTTGCGGACATTGCTGCTATAAACATTGGGGTGCACGTACCCCTTCGGATCACTCCTTTTGTATCTTTGGGGTAAATACCCAGTGGTGAAATTGCTGGGTCATATGGTAGCTCTGTTTTCAATTTTTGAGGAACCTCCATACTGTTTTCCAGAGTGGCTGCACCAGCTTGCATTCCCACCAACAGTGTAGGAGGGTTCCCTTTTCTCCACATCCCCACCAACATCTGTTGTTTCTTGACTTGTTAATTTTAGCCATTCTGACTGGTGTGAGGTGGTATCTCATTGAGGTTTTGATTTGGATTTCCCTGATGCTGAGCGATGTTGAGCATTTTTTCATGTGTCTGTTGGCCATTTGGATGTCTTCTTTGGAAAAATGTCTGTTCATGTCTTCTGCCCATTTCTTGATTGGATTATTTGCTCTTGGGGTGTTGCATTTGATAAGTTCTTTATAGATTTTGGATACCAGCCCTTTATCTGATATGTCATTTGCAAATATCTTCTCCCATTCTGTTGGTTGTCTTTTGGTTTTGTGGACTGTTTCTTTTGCTGTGCAAAAGCTTTTTATCTTGATGAAGTCCCAATAATTCATTTTTGCCCTTGCTTCCCTTGCCTTTGGCAATGTTTCTAGGAAGAAGTTGCCGCGGCTGAGGTCGAAGAGGTTGCTGCCTGTGCTCTCCTTTAGGATTTTGATGGACTCCTGTCTCACGTTTAGGTCTTTCAACCATTTGGAGCCTATTTTTGTGTGTGGTGTAAGGAAATGGTCCAGTTTCATTCTTCTGCATGTGGCTGTCCAATTTTCCCAACACCATTTGTTGAAGAGACTGTCTTGTTTCCATCGGACATTCTTTTCCTGCTTTGTTGAAGATTAGTTGACCATAGAGTTGAGGGTCCATTTCTGGGCTTTCTATTCTGTTCCATTGATCTATGTGTCTGTTTTTGTGCCAGTACCATACTGTCTTGATGATGACTGCTTGAAGTCCGGAATTGTGATGCCGCCAGCTTCGCTTTTCTTTTTCAACATTCCTCTGGCTATTCGGGGTCTTTTCTGGTTCCATAGGATTATTTGTTCCATTTCTTTGAAAAAAGTGGATGGTATTTTGATAGGGATTGCATTGAATGTGTAGATCGCTCTAGGTAGCATTGACATCTTCACAATATTTGTTCTTCCAATCCATGAGCATGGAATGTTTTTCCATTTCTTTGTGTCTTCCTCAGTTTCTTTCCTGAGTATTTTATAGTTTTCTGAGTACAGATTCTTTGCCTCGTTGGTTAGATTTATTCCTAGGTATCTATGGTTTTGGGTGCAATTGTAAATGGGATCGACTCCTTAATTTCTCTTTCTTCTGTCTTGTTGTTGGTGTATAGAAATGCCATTGATTTCTGTGCATTGATTTTATATCCTGCTACTTTACTGAATTCCTATATGAGTTCTAGCAGTTTTGGGGTGGAGTCTTTTGGGTTTTCCACATAAAGTATCATATCATCTGCAAAGAGTGGGAGTTTGACTTCTTTGCCGATTCAGATGCCTTTTGTTTCTTTTTGTTGTCTGATTGCTGTGGCTAGGACTTCTAGTACAATGTTGAATAGCAGTGGTGATAGTGGACGTCCCTGCCATGTTCCTGACCTTAGGGGGAAAGCTGTCAGTTTTTCTGCATTGAGAATGATATTCGCTGTGGGTTTTTCATAGATGGCTTTTATGATATTGAGGTATGTACCCTCTATCGCTATACTCTGAAGAGTTCTGATCAAGAAAGGATGCTATACATTGTCAAATGCTTTTTCTGCATCTATTGAAAGGATCATATGGTTCTTGTTCTTTCTTTTATTAATGTATTGTATCACATTGAATGATTTGTGGATGTCGAACCAACTTTGCAGCCCATGAATACATCTCACTTGGTCGTGGTGAATAATCCTTTTAATGTACTGTTGGATCCTATTGGTTAGTATTTTGGTGAGAATTTTGGCATCCATATTCATCAGGGATATTGGTCTGTAACTCTCCTTTTTGATAGGATCTTTATCTGGTTTTAGGATCAAGGTAATGGTGGCCTCATAAAACGAGTTTGGAAGTTTTCCTTCCATTTCTATTTTTTGGAACAGTTTCAGAAGAAATTTTTCTTTAAATGTTTGGTAGAATTCCCCTGGGAAGCCATCTGGCCCTGCGCTCTTGTTTGTTGGGAGATTTTTGATTAGTGCTTCAATTTCCTTAGTTGTTATAGGTCTGTTCAGGTTTTCTGTTTCTTCCTGGTTCAGTTTTGGTAGTTGATACATCTCTAGGAATGCATCCATTTCTTCCAGGTTATCTAATTTGCTGGCATAGAGTTGCTCATAATATGTTCTTATAATTGTTTGTATTTCTTTGGTGTTGGTTGTGATCTCTCCTCTTTCATTCATGATTTTATTTGGGTCATTTCTCTCTTTTTGATAAGTCTGGCCAGGGGTTTATCAATCTTATTAAATTGTTCAAAGAACCAGCTCCTAGTTTCGTTGATCTGTTCTTTTGGTTTCTATTTCATTGATGTCTGCTCTGATCTTTCTTATTTCTCTTCTGCTGGGTTTAGGCTTTATTTGCTGTTCTTTCTCCAGCTCCTTTAGGTGTAGAGTTAGGTTGTGTATTTGAGAACTTTCTTGTTTCTTCAGAAAGGCTTGTATTGTTATATACTTTGCTCTTAGGACTGCTTTTGCTGCATCCCAAAGATTTTGAACAGTTGTGTTTTCATTTTCATTTGTTTCTATGAATTTTTTTATTCTTCCTTAATTTCCTGGTTGAACCATTCATTCTTTAGTAGGATGCTCTTTAGCCTCCATGTATTTGAGTTCTTTCCAACTTTCCTCTTGTGATTGAGTTCTAGTTTCAAAGCATTGTGGTCCAAAAATATGCAGGGAATGATCCCAATCTTTTGGTACCGGTTGAGACCTGATTTGTGACCTAGGATGTGATCTGTTCTGGAGAATGTTCCATGGGCACTGGAGAACAATGTATATTCTGTTGCTTTGGGATGGAATGTTCTGAATATATTTGTGAAGTCCGTTTGGTCCAGTGTATGTGTGTCATTTAAAGTCTTTATTTCCTTGTTGATCTTTTGCTTAGATGATCTGTCCATTTCATTGAAGTGGGTAGCCCTCTACTGTTATTGTATTGTTGTCGATGTGTTTCTTTGCTTTTGTTATTGATTGGCTTATATAATTGTCTGCTCCCATGTTAGGGGCATAGATATTTACAATTGTTAGATTTTCTTGTTGGATAGACCCTTTAAGTAGGATATAGTGTCCTTCCTCATCTCTTAGTCTTTGGTTTAAAATTAATTTGTCTGATAAAAGGATTGCCACCCCAGCTTTCTTTTGGTGTCCATTAGCATGGTAAATGGTTTTCTACCCCTCCCACTTTCAATCTGGGGGTGTCTTTGGGTCTAAAATGAGTCTCTTGCAGGCAGCATATTGATGGGTCTTGTTTTTTAATCCAGTCTGATAGCCTGTGTCTTTTGATTGGGGCATTGGGCCCATTTACATTCAGGGTAACTATTGAAAGGTATGAATTTAGTGCCATTGTATTGCCTGTAAGGTGACTGTTAGTGTATATTGTCTGTGTTCCTTTCTGATCTATGTTACTGTTAGGCTCTCTGCTTAGAGGACTCCTTTCAATATTTCTTGTAGGGCTGGTTTCTTGTTTGCAAATTCCTTTAGTTTTTATTTGTCCTGGAAGGTTTTTCTCTCTCCAATTTTCAGTGACAGCCTAGCTGGATATAGTATTCTTGGCTGCATATTTTTCTCATTTAGTGCTGTGAATGTATCATGCCAGTCCTTTCTGGCCTGCCAGGTCTCTGTGGATAGGTCTGTTGCCAGTCTAATGTTTCTACCATTGTAGATTGCAGATCTCTTGTCCCTAGCTGCTTTCAGGGTTTTCTCTTTGTCTCTGAGACTCGTAAGTTTTACTATTAGATGTCGGGGTGTTGACCTATTTTTATTGATTTTGAGGGGGGCTCTCTGTGCCTCCCAGATTTTGATGCCTGTTTCCTTCCCCACATTAGGGAAGTTCTCTGCTATAATTTGCTCCAATATTCCTTCTGCCCCTCTCTCTCTTTCTTCTTCTGGGATCTCAATTATTCTAATATTGTTTCATCTTATGGTATCACTTATCTCTCAAATCCTGCCCTTGTGATTCAGTAGTTGTTTTTCTTTTTGTCAGCTTCTTTATTTTCCATCATACGGTCTTTTATGTCACGAATTCTCTCTTCTGCCTCATTTATCCTAGCAGTTAGATCCTCCATTTTTGATTGCACCTCATTAATAGCCCTTTTGATTTCAACTTGGTTAGATATCAGTTCTTTTATTTCTCCAGAAAGGGTTTCTGTAATTAATCTTCCATGATTTTTTCAAGCCCAGCTAGTATCTTTATTATCATCATTCTGAACTCTAGTTCCAACATCTTACTTATGTCCGTATTGATTAGTTCCCTGGCAGTTGGAACTGCCTCTTGTTCTTTTTTTTTTTTAGGTGATTTTTTTCCGTCTTGTCATTTTGTCCAGAGGAGAATAGATGAATGAGAGAACAAAATGCTAACAGGGTAACAACGACCCCAGAAAAATATACACTAAAGAAATCAGAAGAGACCTTCCAGAAAGTGGTCGCTTTTCTGTTCAGAGAGTTGCTGCTATTCTTCAATCTCCTGTTGAGTTAGTGGGTGTTCAGAATGGTTTGATCCCTATCTACTGAATTCCTGGGACCAGACGAAATTTACGTCTCCTACTCCTCCATCTTGCTCCTCCAGCATTACTGTTGTATTTTGTAGATGTCTTATTTGTTCAATTCCCAACTGGATGTTTAGATTATCTTCACATTGTTAATGTTATATATAATAGGCTTGTTACATATATCTTTTATCTACTTTCTTCAGGATAAATTCCTAGAAGTGGAATTGTTGGGTCATTGGGTTTCCTTTTTTTTTAAAGGTTTTGATGCATATCAACAAACTTGAAAGGATTGTAGCAGTTTGTACTAGGACATTAGTAGGACCAAAGTGTGTTGATTTCCTATGCTGTTGCCAGCTTGGGTATTTTCCTGTTTTTTCAATCTTTCCCAGTTTTCACATCAGTAAGTAGTATCTTACTGCTTTTAGATTTCTTTGATTATTAAGGAAATTGACCATCTTTTCTCATGGTTACTGACCATTTGTATTTTTTGTTTTGCCTGTTCCGGTCTTTTGCTCATTTTCTCTCCTGGAGTATTTGTCTTTTTTTTAGTGGTTTCTAGGAGCTCCTTACATATCAAGTATAATAAACCCATTTTGACATCTGAGTTGCAAATGTTTCAGTCTTTTGTCATTTAAATATGAGTTGTTGTTTTTTTTTGCTTAGCAGGTATTTACACATATATCTTTCCCTACCCTGCCTCTTTTAGAGCTTTTTAGCACTCTGTATTTATAAAAGCATTTACCTTTACTTTTTTCAATCCTTTAAGCACTTTTTTTTTAAAGATTTTTTTTAATTTTAGAGAGGGAGAGAGCATGCACTCAAGGGAGCAGGGAGAGGGGGAGGGAGAGAGAGAATCTCAAGCAGACTCAGCTCACAACTGTGAGACCATGACCTGAGCTGAAACCAAGGGTCAAATGCTTAACTGAGTGAGCCACCCAGGCACCCCTCCTTTAAGCACCTTTAATGTTCTAATATATTTGAAACTTACTTTGGCATATGTCAAATAATAGGAAAACTATATTTGTCTCTGCTCCCAGTTCCTGGCACCGAGCTCCTAAAACCTCTGTAATTTCCTAACTGATAAGAGCACAAGGAGCATCTTTTGTTCTAATATTTGGTCTGATATTTCCTGACGTAAGAGCTCCTAAATCTCTTGGAATTTTCTGGGTGATAGGAGACCATTATTTCTTAGTGGGCTTCTGGTTGGGGACTGGTCACCAGAAAGACCAAATGGTGATTAGAAACTTGGAATTTTTAGTTCCACCCCTCATTTTCCAGAGAGGGGCTGGAAATGGAGTTAATAATTGATCATGCCTACATGATGAAGCCTCCATAAAAGTCCTAACTGTGGGGTTTGGAGAGCTTCCAGATTGTCCCCCACGTGGAGGTGCTGGGAGAATGGCAGACTTGTAGAGGACATGGAAGCTCCACAGCCCTCCAGCCCTTCCCACACACCTTGTTCTACAGATCTCCTCCATCTGGGGGTTCGTCTCTCTGTACTTTATCATATCCTGTCAAAATAAGCTGGTAAACAGGAAGCTTTTCCTGAGGTCTGTGAGATTCTCTAGCAAATTAACTGAACCTAAGTGGGAGCTGATTGGTGCGAAGCACAGGTAACAGCCTGGATTTGCAATTGGCATCTGATGCTACCTCTAGGTAGAGTGTCAGAATGAGTTATATTGTAGGACACTCAGAGTCGCAGAATTGCTTGGTGTGGGAAAGGCCAACACACATCTGGTGTCACAAGTGTTGTAAGTGTGGTAGTAGTGTGACAGCAAAAGAGAGACACAGGAGAAGTGTCCATTTTCTACACAGTATATGATCCAAGGTAAGGTTCTTTTATTTCTGTTCTCTAGTTAGTTAACCAGATAATCCAGTGAGAGGCATTTCTTTCCTCACTGAATTGAAATGCTGTTATCACATCCTAAATAACCAAGTAGACTTGAGTCTCTTTCTGGTCTTGCTGTTTTGCTATATGTATCTTTCTGTTTGGCTTGTCTAGGTACCTCACTAGTCTAAATATTGTTGTTTTATAGAGCATTACAAGTAGGCAGTCCATTTCTTTTTTACCTTTAGCCTACGTAAAATGATAACTAATGAGACAAATATGAACTCTGCCTAGATGTGAGTTTTGTAACTGGCTCCCATGTTGGAGAAATGATCATCTGGGATATTCTGGACTGGACCGTGCAAGCCTGTGAATGCAACTTCTGGGACCCATCCCCACAGCTGGACACCCAGCAAGAAATAAAACTCTGCCAAAAACCAAACGACATTTCTATTCATCATTTCACATGGGATGAAGAGGTAAAAAAAAAAAAAAATTTGAGAAAATATCTGTAAACTTGGCTTTTTTAATAAACCCAGTTTCTAATTTTTTTAACTTAATCTCTTGATGGATATAGAAAGGTATCATTCCCCACGTTCAGGTTATGCTTTAAAATGTTCTGATATTTTTCAAAGATTGCACACCTTGCACTAAAAAAGCCTTTTAATCTTAGCTCCTTTCTGTGAGGCAGGAAGTGATTAAATGTCCATAGATTTAAAAACACTTGAAATTTTTGGTTGGATTAAATAATCCCATAGGATTTGAGGATAAGGCTTAAAATGCGCTTTCAGAAACACTTTGGGAAAGGATCTTTTGAAGATGCTTGTGCATTTCCTGCAGAGGTAAAGGAAATTAAAAATTTTAGGAATGTTTTTCTCTTAGTCTACTAGCATTGTGGGGCGAGATGATTTGTGTGAGAATTACTAAATTCATTCCTTTAGGCCCTGGTGGTGATGCTATTGAAATACTTTACATCTTTTTTACCAACAGATTACTGAATGTTGGCTCTGATCTGTACATTTCTTCTTTTGCCTTCACAGGCTTAGAAAATGTGTGCAAAGGGGGCTTACTTCTCTAAATGTAATCAGAAGAAATGTTTAAGAGTTGCAATCCTTGAGTTACAAAGAGGGGGAGGCTTTTTTTTTTCACTTTATTTTGTGCCTTTCTATACTGTTTACCTTTTATAATCATATGCATGTTTTTTGTTTTAAAGTTTATTTAAGTAACCTCTGCACCCACCGTGGGGCTTGAACTCACAACCCCCAAGATCAAGAGTCACATGCTCCTTCAAC
Organism: Eumetopias jubatus; assembly: GCF_037043125.1. NCBI lineage: Eukaryota > Metazoa > Chordata > Mammalia > Carnivora > Otariidae > Eumetopias > Eumetopias jubatus. The sequence goes on along the minus strand of NW_028274811.1, from coordinate 58,236,376 downwards.
TGAGCCAGCCAGGCAGCTCTGCCTGTTATTTTTATTTTAAAAAACTCAGTGATAGTGTTATGGATGGGGAGAGAATGGTCCATTTTTTGTTTTCTTTGCACCTCTCACTTTAAAAACAAAAGCAAAACAGAATACTCACATGCCCAAGGATTTTTTTTAAGATTTACTTATTTATTTAGAGAGAGCGAGCTTGGGGAGGGGAGGAGCAGAGGGAGAGAGAGAATCCTGAAACAAACTCCCTGCTGAGTGGGGAGCCCAACGTGGGCCCCATCCCAGGACCCTGAGATCATGACCTGAACTGAAATCAAGAGTCAGCTGCCTCACCAACTGAGCCACCCAGATGCCCCCAAAAGTTGTTTTTTAAATCCACACTTTATTTTGGAAAAAAAAAATTAATACATACGATAAACATGTTAGGGTCTCAGAAAAGATGGAAACTACATTTCTAAGAGTTGTGGCCCTCAAAATTATATATATTTTTTTCATTTGATAACCTCTTTTGTTTATAAAAATTAGTGTTTAAGGTTTTTCATTTTGTATTTTTAATCTCAAAAGTTCTGATTGATGCTTATTAACTGCTATAAATGCTTAATAAAGCATTACTCAGTTTTCCCTAGTATTTCTTCTTTATAGAGGTTTGTTTTTTCTACAGGGGGCCATTTTCTTTTTTTTTTTTAAGGTTTTATTTATTTATTTGAGCGAAGAGTGAGCAAGAGCTGAGGGGAGGAATGGGGAGAGGGAGAAGCAGACTCCCCGCTGAGCAGGGATGTGGGGCTCCATCCCAGGACCCTGGGGTCATGACCTGAGCTGAAGGCAGATGCTTAACCGACTGAACCACCCAGGTGCCCAAAGGAGCCATTAATTATTGATGATAGGTGACTGATGCAGTGATTCTGAGTAATACCTATCCAAGAGCTCATTAACTCTCTAGTTGTGTTTATAATTTTCTTTGTGACCTTTGGTAAATCACTTAAACTCTGCACAGATTTCTTAGTTTGTAGAACTAGTTTTGGGGCTTTCTTTGCATTTGAATTGCTACCCATAGGGCTCTAGACTTTAGCAAGTTGGCCAGCTTTTATCAGTGTCCCTGACACTGGTCCTCAGCTAGTCTTGCTAAATGCAGAGTACCAATGCCTAGGGCCAAGGGGATCATTCCAGATTTAGACTCTGATAAGCCTTAGGGGCATACTTTGGTCTAAATATTATAGGTCTGAGTTGGGTTTGTAGCCTTTGAGGCTGCATGAGAAGACTTTTTTGGTATAAAACAGGGAGGCAATGTAGGGGTTTTGAAAGGGCTGCCTTACTGGGGTACCTGTTGCGTAAGAAAGTGATTCTTTAGGTGAGTGCTACCAAAGTCTAGTGATTGCAAAATCATTTCAGAAGCTAGGTGGTGTGGTGTGAGGCAAGAGCAAGGGACTGGAGTAACATGACCTTGGTTCTAATATCTGCTCCATGTCTTAACTTTCTGAGTGACTTCAGTCTTCTTTTAAAATTTTAACAGGCTTATCTGGAAAATGGCAATAGTACTTGCTTTCCCTACCTTAAAGAGATGTTGTGAGGCTGTCATAAGAGAAACATTGGTGAAAGTATCTTCAAAAAGTTAAAGTTGTTTTAGTAAGAAGGTATTTCTAGTAATACATTTGGAAAAATGTTTTTGCAAATCCTTCAGGGGATCCTAAGATGATAGTGTCCGTACAGCATATGCTCTTGTGTGTCCTTTATCGGTCTCTTGCATGCTTAAAGTGTGGAGTTCAGGTCATTTTGCTCACATTGTCCAGGCAAAAGAAGCTAAGTAACTTCCCAAGGATAGAGTGTTATGTGAATGAACACCTAGGTAGTAACTCAGCAGCCTCCACTGTAGGCCATTCTGCAGCCATAGTCACTCTCAAGTTGTATTTTAGTGAGGGAAGAAGGTGATGCTAAGGCGTGTAATATGCACAACTTCCTCTGTGTTGGTGGTGGTGTCCTTCTACCTTTTAAATGCTCTGAGCTTTCCTTTGCACTTCAGGGGGCAGTATAGTAGGTAGGGCTAAGAGCTAGGAATAGGGAAGGTAACGGTGGCTTTCTGATGTTATAGCCAGGCTGGAAATCTGTTATACTGTGTAGTGGTAAGTACTAATTTTATGCCCATTTCTGAACTTTTTCCCCCACCAGAATGTATTTGCTGCAGTTGGAAGGGGTTTATACGTGTATAACCTTCACATGAAGCGTGTGATTGCTTGCCAGAAATGTGCCCATGACTCTAATGTCCTGCACATTGCCAAACTTCCGAACAGGTATACGGTCCCATCTGTTCTACAACAAATGAAAGAAACTCACATTTCCCAGCACCACCAAGGTAATTTCTCAAGTGGCAAAGCTTATCTGGCTCCCTGGTTTGACCTGGTAGGTTCTTTGGGAAATGGAGAATACCCATGGCTGTCTCTAACAGAAGAGTTTGTGGCAGTATGTTACATTTACAAGAAGCAGCATTCAAATGAATTACATTGAATTTGATGATAGGAAGAGATAACGTTAAAATTTGGTATTTATTTAAAAAGACAAGGTCTTTTGGGCACTATGTGCTCATTTTTCTTCTTCTATTTTCCATAAACTCATATTTTCATTGTAGTTATTGATGGCCAGCAAGAAATGGTCATCTCCTTGTTGTGTGAGGCTACTAAGCAAGGGCTTTCCTGTTGGGATAATTTTGGCTGCTGAGTTTCTAGGGATGAAATTACAGGAAGGGAATACTATTTTCTGTGCAGGATACTGTTAGTGTTAGAGCCACCCTGAGAAGAGATACTGTGAGAGGAGGGAAGGGGGGACGGGTCAGGATACTGTGAAAGTGTAATTCATACTGTTTTTGTAAATGTGTTTTACAAAATGGGATGAAGTATTTATCACATTTGAGCCAGTTTAACAGTGTAACGGGTGCCCTTCCCGAAGAGTGCTTTTACTTTGCATTGTAAAGCCATGTTAAATTACGATTTTTATCAGCTCCTGCCCAGAACCGAAGAGAAGCGGTTGAGGGCTCCACTGATTTCTTTCACTGCAGATTTCGCATTGGCCCTCCGTGGCGCATTCTCTTTTTATTACTGATTTTCTGTTCTGACAGGCAGTTAATCTCATGCTCGGAAGACGGCAGTGTACGCATTTGGGAGTTAAGAGAAAAACAGCAGCTTGCAGCTGAACCTGTACCAACAGGTGTGTCTTTTCTTCTATGAAAGGCAGAAGGCGCATGTTCACATGAAGAATATGCTAGTCGGGATCTCGGATCATATCTTAATATTGCTCTAATGTAGAACTGCCTGTTTTTTTTCATCTCAAGTCAACTAGTATTTTATTGTTTTAAGGGAAACTCTAATTTCTGAACAAATGACCCATTGACGTAATTATTCATTTTATATTGTCTGTCATAATACTTGATACACAAGGAGGATTTGTACCATCAGATACCAAATGCAAGTTTTCTTTCAGCCTGGAAGCATTAATATTGAACTCAGTTTATGGAAAAAAACACTTTTGTGTTTATATCATAATCTCATGAGCTCTCGACCTGCAGGTGTTTGCTTTGAAAAACAAAATCCTGGTTCATTAGCAACCTTTGCATAAGAAATCAGATGCTGCTACCTCTGGAGTTTCTTCTGATCATGCGACGTACTAGGACACACGTTGCTTTTCATCTACACTTTGTTGATAGATCTGTGTTGTGGCTTTTTTTTTGGACACTGACATTCAGGGCTTTTACTGCTCTCCTCTTTTATTCCCAGTGCCTTTTTGTCATGTTAATACACCTTTACCTGTGGGTGAGTAGGGGCAATAAAAGAGATGAGCAGCAAACCTGGTAGTTAAGATGAAATAACAGATTTACAAAAACGCTAGCTTAGTGTTTCATACCATCCCCTTAGCCCTTGACTAAAGTACAGAACATCTTTGCATTTAAATTTTCTGTTTTTCTGATCTTATATTCTAAGTAACGAGTCCAGTAATTTTGGAAATGACCAAAATGATTTTGTTTTTCTAGGTTTTTTTAACATGTGGGGATTTGGAAGAGTGAACAAGCAAGCCAGCCAACCTGTTAAAAAGCAACAAGAAAATGCTCCTCCATGTTCATTGGAGCTTATTGGAGATTTGATTGGACACTCCTCATCTGTGGAGGTATTATTTTTAATAGGCATGTAAAGGTTTAGGGCATTCATAAGGACCTATACTTTTTTTTTTTCTGTATGTTTTTGCTGAATCTAAACATGGATAGGTTATAGTATGTGCAATTAAGATCTCCCTTTACAGAGACACAAAGTGATGAAGCAAGGAATGTGTTGCTTCTAAAAATGGGCTTAATCACCATTATTTATGAAATGGAGACAGCCAAGAGTCAGACGATGTGAATCATGTTGCATACCTAACAGTAGTAGAGGGTGCATGGAGGGTTGGGTTATATATGTAGAATTAAAGCCTTGCAGAATGGAATTCCAGGGGCCTTTATCACATTCATGAACAGAGTACTGTTTTTACCTCCTCTTGAAGGATATTTTGTTAGCTTTCCTAAGACTTAGGGTCTTGGTTATTGTTGTGCATATATGAAAATACTAGTTGAGAATTGTAAGATGTATACAATTCTGCCTTGTGGAAATTGAAGTACATTAATATTTACTGTATGCACCATTGTTGATAATGAAAGGAATAAGATCATTAGAGATAAGGAGAGGATTGGAACTGGTAGTAGTATAAGCAGAGCCCTAAGTAATGAATTTCTTAAATTGTTCTTCCCTGTTTCCCAGCCAGGGAGGAACAAATTACTTTTCATTTGAATGTGCATTTATGCTTCAGGGCAGCTGCAGTGCACTTACCAATCATTGCTTCTGTTTTAGGCAGTATACTAGACACTGGAGTTTACGAAGATACAGGTCATACAATCCTTGCCCTCCTAGGTCTTCTAGAGCGGAAGGGTACAGCCCAACTAAGTTGTTAACCTAAGCTGCTCAGGCAGGCTCAGATGACTGTAGACAGCTAGTGCTCAGGAATTGGAAGGTTGGGGAGGGTTAACATACATAGCCTTGTGACCCTGAGTTCCCTAATGGTGGGTGTGTTGGGTCTTGTTTATCTTTGCTTTCCTCTAACACGTAGCCCAGTTGTTTTCCTTTTGTTCTGTTTTTTAATTTTGCTTTTGCTTAGGTGACTATTGTGTAGTTTGGTATTGGGGAGAACAGAATGTGGTAGAAGTGCAAAGATTGCATCTCCGTGGTGGCATGAGCAGAGTGGCTGGGTTGGAGCAGTGGTTTTCTGTGAACAGACACTAGTAGGAGATAAAGCCTGAGAAAGTAGTTTTGCATCAGATTAATTTTGGCTTCATTTTTAAAATAGTAGGTACCCACTAAAGGTTTTTAAATGGTGGGGGTAGGGGCACCTGGGTGGCTCAATCGGTTAAGCATCTGCCTTTGGCTCAGATCATGATCTCAGAGTCCTGGGATCGAGTCCTGCATCAGGCTCGCTGCTCAGCGGGGAGTTTCCCTCTGTGCTCTCTTGCCCTCTCTCAAGTAAATTAATAAAATCTTTTTAAAAAAATAAATGGGGTAACCTTCAAAGTGGCATATCTGCCATAATGTAGACCTGAGGAATTTTCCTGAAAGTGTTGACATTGAAGTTTTTCTTTAAATATCTCTGGCTTCTTTGAGAAAAATCTTGGCTCCCTTTTAGGTGCTACCTCCTGAACTTCCTCATTCTTCCTCATTCCTTTTATGTTTTTACCCTTACTCCCTAGCCAACCCTGTTACTTGTAGTATTTTGCTCCCCTCCTTCCCCCTCTTCACTTACGGATCATCAGCTGAGGCCTTATCCTGCTTTGTTCAGAATTGTTATTTCAGAGAGAACTCCCATCCTGTTCTTTGATGTTGTATTTCTCTCCTTTGTTTTACTCTTGCCAAGCTCTGCTCTCTACTGCAGAGGTAGCTCTGCTGCCTTTTCATGAACACTTTTCTTTTTTCTTTTTTTCTTTTTTATTTTTTAAAGATTTTATTTATTTATTTGAGAGAGAGAGAATGAGAGAGAGAGAGCACGAGAGGGAAGAGGGTCAGAAGGAGAAGCAGACTCCCTGCTGAGCAGGGAGCCCGATGTGGGACTCGATCCCGGATCATGACCTGAGCCGAAGGCAGTCGCTTAACGAACTGAGCCACCCAGGCACCCGAACACTTTTCTTTTTTAATTCTTCTCTTCCAGCCTATTTCTTCACCAGGCATGACCTTCCCTTCATTTCAGAAGTTTTAGATTTTTGAAGCTTTGACAGTTTCGGTGGTTACTGATCTAGATCCTCTCTCTCTGTGGCAAATCCTAGTGTGAACTACATTTTTTAGTACCTGGTTACATGGTCTTTGTTTCAACTATGGTGTGGTTTTCAGAACGGAACTAGAACCTCCTTCATGGTAGGGACCATGGCATATAGATGGCATTCTGTAAATGCTTCTGGATTAGAGAGCTCAAGCCAGTGTTTGTCTTGCAGAATTAGGAGTTTGGACGTTTTACTGGTAGCCATTTGTCCATAAATAATAAGGGAGGTATAATTGATGAAGCAGTTCTGGCAGGACTTCTGACATAAATTTAAAACAAATACCTGAAGAATTCGATTATAGTAAAATTGAAGAAGATGCTGTGGGAATTCACAAAGATAGGTAGTGTAGTTCTGATTATTAAAATACAAGATAATGCTAGACCATTACACAACTTCTCCTGAAAAATGAGTTTTATATTCAGATTCAAATAACTCTGCAAGTTACCTATCTTACAAGCACATGTTAGTCTCGCCTTTTCTCTCTGAAGTTCCTATAATCAGTGGCTTTAAATTTCTTCACAGATGTTTCTGTACTTTGAAGATCATGGACTAGTGACATGCTCTGCTGACCATCTCATTATTTTGTGGAAAAACGGAGAAAGAGAATCTGGATTGCGCAGTTTAAAATTATTTCAAAAGTTAGAGGAGAATGGTGACTTATATCTTGCGGTCTAGTTGAAGGAATTTGGAGCACATGTGCATGAACCTTGAACATCAAATACAGGGTAATACTCAAATTTGTAATGTATTGTTTTTTTAAAGAGTTTAAGTAATCTCCACCCCCAGTGGGGGACTTAAACTCACAACCCCCAGATCAAGAGTTGCAAGTTGTTTCTCAGGTATTAACATTCACCAAAGAATACACGGCAAGTTTTTTGTTTGACTTTTCACAGAGCAGTAACCTGAAACCACTGAGGAAATGGGTCTAATTTCAGCAGTGAATTTTCAGAAAGTACTCAGATCAGAGCAAAATATTGGTTGATAAAGAATTTTAGCCTAGTGTCCGTATAGAAAATTTTTTTAAAATAACACTTAAAAAAAATTCTATACCAGAAATTGTATGAGCTTACGTTTAATGAGAAAAGTGCTCAGAACCTCTCACTCACTTGATTTAGTATAATTTCGTTGCCTCTAATTACATTCTTATTCATCACGAAAATTTTTTTAAAAGTTACATGTACTTTCATTTAGGCCTTTCTGAATTTTGAAGTACCTGCCTTTATTCTCAAAATGAGTATTTTAACTATACCTGTTTTAAAAAATTTATGAGCCTACTTTTAAGAAAATATATATAATTATAGAAGATATTTTGGGATAAAAATGAAAAGTCCACTGAATAACAGGTAGGACGTGTAGCACATCTTGAATTTACACCTTGAGACCTCCAAGAGATTGTGCTTTGTGTTGCTGCTCAAGGGGTGAGTGCTGGGTTTGAGCTGCTTCATTTGAACCTAGACCCTGTGAAGAGGTGGAAATAGAACAGCATAACTGTGGCATTCGTTAGAAGTTTTTTTTTTTGTTGTTTGGTTTTCTTTAGAACCTGTTGGATTAAGAATCTGTGTGATAAATATATCCTACCTCCTACAGATTCCCTGGTCTTTGGTAACTAATTAAGAATGTTCTGTGAGCAAACTTGAGTCTCTTACTGTTTAACTCCAACTTTTTTTGTTGCTGGTGCCAAGTAATTTGTTTAAATGCTTTTGTTGTGTTTTAGTTTAGCTACTACAATTCCTATAAACTCAGATCAATAGGAATCTTACCACGGTGTATTTTTCCCCCATGTGAATTGGCCGAATAGTGATTAGCTAGATTGGGACCGGACCAGCACCTAGCTCTCAGATATGCCAGGGATGAGAGCTAGATCAGTAAAGAGGTACAGTGTTTCCCAAGTCAGAGACTGGAGCGCAAGTACCTGATTGATCTTACCGTTCCTCCAATATGAAATACTTGAGAAAGGCTTCATTTGTGTAGTTACTTGCTGTGACCACTCAGATTTAATCCTCTTTATCACCCTACCAGCCTTAGAACAGAATATTCTTTCTCCCCTTTGGTACTAAAGAATAAAAATTAAAAAAGAAAGGAGTTATTCTTAAAGTGCTGATCAAAGAATCCTATTACAATGTTGGAAGACTGATCCTTCTCCTTTGCTCTCTGCCTATTCACCTGTTCATCCCACTCATCTCTAATGGAATTTTTATAAAGTGTTTTTACTAGTTTTATCTTTGACCATTGCTTCCACAACTACCTCCAGACTGGAAGAGCTAAGGTCATCTATGCCAGACTGATGCCCTAATGTTAGGAATGAGGAAACTGAGGCCCAGGCAGGTAAGGCCTTGCAATTAGCCCTATTCCATCAGATTGTTGACCACTTTAGTTAGGTATCTCTGAGTCATTTTCAGCCTTTAAAATTTTCCTCAATAGCTGGACTTTCTTCTGTTACTAGCTAGCTTTTTCTTTGGACATTTTACACGAGGTCTTTTTCAAGTTGTTTGCTTGAGTTGTATAAGACCTCTTCCATGAATTATACAAGGAATTCATAGATTTTTAACTGCTTTATTTCCTAATAGGTTTTGGGTTAGTAATCTATTCCCATGGAGTGACAGAAACTATAGGTGAGTTTTGGGAGCAACCAGTACTGTAAGTAGCACCATTAATCCTCTTATCTGTCTGGAGGGAAGCCCCCCCACTAAGGAAGATGGGAGCTTCTAATAGGGCTCAGACTTGATGGCTGCTTAGTAGTTGTATATAGACTGCTGCTAGAAGTTGACCTTGAAGCACCCAAAGTAACACTATGTAGTGGGCCTTCTCATTTTTATTTAAAAATCCCCTATTACCTCCCTCTCTGGCTGTCTTCACATAATACAAGCAAGAGCCTAAATTTCAGGGGCACTGTATCTTTCCTTTCTCAGCTGGAGGCTTGTCCTTTGCCCCCAAGACTAACCAGTCCTGACTTAGACAGGAAGCAAATTTTAAAATCTAAAATTGGAAGTAAATAATGACTTAGAATTATAAAACGTTGTTACCTCCACAAGAATGACCTTATAACTAACTTCTAATGAAGTAGTAGTCCTAATGTGACTTCTACCTATATTAGATTGCATTCTTCTCAATCAATAGGGGTCCCTTCAACACAGAATGTTTTAGTAAACAACTAAGTATAAAGAGGCATTTATAATAGTTTATACCTGCTGAAAGACTATATGGAAGAATATAATACTTAGTTAGCAATTCAGAGGATTACACGCTGATTAAGATCATAGCTGTGCTAAAGCTTTGGTACCTGGCAGTCTTAAAGCCTTTAAGTTCTTATGAAATTAATCTGACATTACAGGGAGTAAGCTGTAACATTCATACAGAAAATGTCAGACATCTTGATAAATGTTACTTACCGAATGGAACTGAAAGTGACATGGCAAGGTAAAGACTGTCCTTGTCTGGAGCCAGCTTCTGAAGCCTAGGCAAGTTTTTTAGTTCTTTAAAATGGGATTTTGACATTCTGACTTTAATGTGTCTGAAAGTAAAGTGTGTGACTCATGAAATAAAGGACACTAAAGCGAAATTTTGAAATAATGAAAAGTTTAGGCCAAAGAGATAAAATAAAAAACAGCTGTTGGGAATGAAAAATGGCTGTAGGAATTTAGTTACAAGTACATCACAAAAACATTTTCATCACATTTACATAGTGCAGCATTACAACGCAAAGCTAGCTGCTGTCCTGACCAAGCACATTCGCTTTTCTAACAAAAATAATTTAGATACATTTCTTTGCGTGGAATTGTCATATATGATTTCATTTTTTGGTACAAAACATAGAAAAAAAACATTGGCACGTTATGTAGTGATAAGTCATTTTTTTCTTCCCATGTACTGGTTTCAAGTGTTCTGCATTCCAATTTTCATTTGAAAAAAGTAACTACTATTCAACTAATTCAGCCTCTGTTTATACCTCTTAAAAATGCAGCAGGGAGTACAGAGGATTTGAAAAGGAAAAGGAAGATATTTTGTTTACTGAGTTTGATATTTACAATACATAGAGAAGGGTTGTTTGGTAAAAGAGAAAGGAAAATCTCAAGTCTGACTTCATGTAGATCACAGAAAGTTTTCAAAAGAGCTGTATAAAAATATGCACTTGTGCTTTAGAAGCTTTTAGCATACAACTAAGAGCATAAAATAGTATTTACTGCTTCCCCTTATGCCTATTTTCTGATCTATTTACACATCTTGCAGTCTTGTCTTTTTTACATCATTAAAGCAAAATGGCAAGGTCTCAAATATAGATAGGTTAAAAACATCTGAACCTTGAAACTGCCCAATCCCTCCCCTAAATATATATGTATAGATGGTACACGGCACAACCTACTCCATGGACTTATACCCAGTAAATTTA